>NC_053159.1:165950418-166258335 GCF_016835505.1 Polypterus senegalus
CTCCATCCATCCATCCATCCATCCTCTTCCACTCACAATTAACTGATACACAAACACATCCCAAATAAGTTGTACATCCTGACAACACTGATCACAACAAACATATTCACAAACCACCTCAACACATATCCCAATAAACGCCAATCTTTAACAACAAGCAACACACGTCACAAAACATAATTCCTTATACTTCACAAAGTTTCACTGACACAAAACACAATACATCAACACATAAAACAAACCCCAGACTTCCCTGATTCACACCAAAATCAGTTGCAGAATTTCTCTAGATCTCTTGTACTGAATAATCAGCAAACAGGTCCATATATATGCTGGATGGGCTGGCATCCCAACTAGGATGGAAGATGGATTCTTACCCGGTTGAGAGGCCATAACAGAAAGATTACAGGAAAGGAGGTGCAATCTGGCTAGATTGAAGGTAGATTCCTATCTCAGCTGGTACAAACAAATAATACAATACAATACAATACAGTTTATTTTTGTATAGCCCAAAATCACACAGGAAGTGCCGCAATGGGCTTTAACAGACCCTGCCTCTTGACAGCCCCCCAGCCTTGACTCTCTGAGAAGACAAGGAAAAACTCCCAAAAAAAACCTTGTAGGGAAAAATGGAAGAAACCTTGGGAAAGGCAGTTCAAAGAGAGACCCCTTTCCAGGTAGGTTGGGCGTACAGTGGGTGTCAATAGAAGGGGGTCAATACAATACAATACACAGAACAGAACAAATCCTTAATGCAGCATAATAATAAAAATTTTAGAAGTACGAATCAGAATTTAACAGTAGATGATATCACATAATAAGATTTGGATATTTTTAGAGTCCTGGAGAACCCATCTATCAAGCTGCCTCCCCATTTGGCCATTCCACGGCTGAAACATTGCTCGGCCAGCCAATCCAATGAAAGGACCCCTTTTTCCCATGATTCCTGTGATCCTCCATCAGGGATGACTTTACCACAGGCAGGCAAACAACTTTGCAGGTGGGCCGTGGCACCAATTGCCAAATAATGGATGGGCAATTCATTCCTCAGTATAAAAGGGTGCAGTGCTTCTTTGGTTTGGGCCCATTACAGACATGCGCAGGGTGGTCTGGCAATTGAGTTTTGAAGGGCATCCCTGACAGGGTGTTACCAGGGGGCAGTATTAGGAGTAACTCTCCATGTTTTAAGGGCCTTCCATCTGATCCGGAAGTGCTTCTGTTACATAGCACCATAACCCTGGAAGTACTCCCAGGCACAGCATAAAACAATCTGTGTCATTCCTGAAAGGGGAACCATAGTTGGGAGGGAGTGAGACGACACTTGTGGAGGAGGAAGGAAGAAGATAAATTAATTGGTATGCACTGTATTACTGATATGAAGTCTGGAAAAGGTATTGTTGTTAATAAATCTTAATTTAAAATAGTTTGGAACTATCTGTGGGCAAGTTGTGCCTGAAGTCTGGGCAACAAGGCCTCTCCTGGTGGACACAATATTTATTTATTTTTTATTAATTTTATTACAATCCATACAAAGCAATCAAGTTTTTTCAAAAAAAAATTAGTTAAGAACAGATCGATCCCCACCCTGAGAGAGAGAGCAAGCCAAGCGTAAAATTTAAGGCTTGTAAACATACCTAAATTAATAAATTCTCTGTGCTTTATAAACTTATTTTAAAATATTACTGATTAGATCCTGCCATGTTTTGAAAAAAGTCTGTACGGATCCTCTAACTGAGTATTTGATTTTTCCAATTTCAAATAATATAACACATCAGTTTCCCACTGACTTAAAAGAGGAGAGTTTGGGTTCTTCCAGTTTATCAGAATAAGTCTGCGTGCCAACAGTGTAGTGAATGCAATCACAATTTGTTTGTCTTTCTCCACTTTAAGACCCTCTGGAAGAACCCCAAACACAGCTGTTAATGGGTTAGGAGGGATTGTGAGTCCAAGGCTGTCTGAAGGTAATTAAAATTTTTGTCCAGAATAATGTTAATTTGGTGCAGGCCCAGAACATGTGACCTAGTGAGGCTGGGGCTTTTGCAGCGTTCACAGGTTGGATCATGCCCTGGAAACATTTTGGAGAGTTTTAGTCGAGACAGATGTGCTCGATATATAATTTTGAGTTGTATAATTGTATGCTTTGCGCATATGGAGCTCGAGTGAATTCTCTGCATTGCTACTTTCCACTCCTTTTCTGATATATTAATTGAGAGATCTTTTCCCAGTGTCCTCTTGGATCTTTGAAAGGAAGGGATTGTAAAAGGATTTTATATATTGTAGAGATGGAGTCTAACTCCTTGAAATTGAGCAATATTTTTCCAGCATGGATGAGGGTGCAAGATGAGGAAAATCTGGAAGGTTCTGTTTAACAAAGTTCCTGATTTGAAGATAGTGAAAGAAATGTGTAGCTGGAATGTTAAATTTGGAATGTAATTGTTCATAGGATGCAAAGGCGTTGTCTATATAAAGATCTCTAAGCAAGTTAATTCCAAATTTTTCCAGATATTAAAACTGCATATGTTTGTGAAGGTTGAAAGAGGTGGTTCTCTTGCAAGGGTGCCACAGATAGAAGCTTCTCCGTCTTAAAATGCTTTCTACATTGGTTCCAGATTCTAAGTGAGTGGAGCACAATTGGGTTATTAGTGTATTGCCGATAACGTGTGTTTATTGGAGCACAGAGCAAGGAATACAAAGAAGTACTGCAGGATTTTACTTCTATTGCGGTCCAAGCCTGTGTATGTTCTTCTATTTGTGTCCAGGTTCTTATCGCTGTATATTTGCTGCCCAGTAATAAAACTGGAAGTTAGGTAGAGCCATGCCGCCTTCTGCCTTTTGTCTTTGTAGGGTCGCTCTTTTGATGCGTGGATGTTTTGAATTCCAAATAAATGAGGTTATTGTTGAATCTAATTGCTTAAAGAATGATTTATTAATGTATATTGGGATGTTTTGAAATAAAAAGGAGCTTAGGAAGAATATTCATCTTAACAGTGTTAATTCTTCCAGCTAGTGTGAGATGAAGGGTTGACCATCTATGCAAGTCTTGTTTAATTTTTTCCATGCAGGCGAAATTTTGTTGATAAAGAGCTTTATGTTTACTTGTGATGTTTACCCGAGGTATTTAAACTGTTCTGCAATGATAAAAGGTAGGGTGTCTAATCTAATATTATATGCTTGAGAATTCACTGGAAAGAGTACACTTTTATTCAGATTAATTCTGAGACCAGAGATCTTTTGAAATTCTGTGAGTGCTGCTAAGACTGCAGGCACAGAATTTTCTGGGTCGATATATACAGTACCATGTCATCTGCATATAATGAGATTTTCTGTTCCAGTCCTTCTCTGCTAATCCCCTTTATCTGATCAGTATTTCGACAATGTATTGCCAGTGGTTCAATGGCAATGCAAACAGCAGCGGTGACAAGGGCATCCTTGTCTAGTGCCACGTTCTAGTTTAAAGTAGTCTGAGCAAATGTTGTTGATGCAAACTGAAGCTTCTGGGTTAGTATACAGTAATTTAATCCATGCACAAATGTTGGGCCAAACCCAAACTTCTCCAATGTAGTAAAAGGTATTTCCATTCAATCATGTCGAATGCTTTTCTGCATCCAATGATAATAATATTTCTGGGGTGTTTGATTTAGTTGGTGAGTATATTACATTAAACAGGCGTCGAAGATTTGAAGATAAGTGCGGCCCCTAATAAATCCAGTTTGGTCTTGTGATATTACGAGGGAGCACTTTCTCCATCCTTCTAGCTATGATTTTAGAGAGTATTTTAACGTCGTTATTCAGAAGTGAAATTGGTCTGTATGATGCACATTGTAATAAGTCCTTATTTTGTTTTGGAAAGACAGTGATTAGTGCTTGGCGAAAGGTTTGTGGAAGAGATTGGTTATCTCTGGCTTCTGTAAATGTTGCTAATAGGAGGGAGCTAGCTGAGCGGAGAATTTCTTGTAAAACTCTGCAGGGTAGCCATCAGGGCCTGCTGCTTTCCACCTTGGAGTGACTTTATAGCATCTAGTAATTCTGATAATGCAGAGGTTTATCAAGTTCCTCCACACTAAAGCGTCTATTTGTGGTATCTGTAATGTATCCAGAAATGCATTAGATTGTGTATTGTCTTCTTTAAACTCAGTAGTATATAGGGATTTATAGTAGTCTCTGAAAGTGTGCATTATATTTTTGTGTTCGATGATTTTATCTCCGTTAGTGTTAGTGATTACGAGATTGCGTTGCACTTCTTGCTTGTGAATTTGTTGAGCTAAAAGCTTATTAGCTTTCTCTCCATGTTCATAATAATGATGTCTGGATTTGTAAATTAGTTGTTCAGTTTCTTTAGTTGTCAAGAGGTTTAATTCTGAATGTAGAGCCTGCCTCCTCTATGTAGAGTCTCGCTTGGTAGTCTGGCATGTTCTTCATCTATTTTAGTAATTTCGCTTTTATCTCTGCTACTTTCTTGGCCTCGGATTTATTTCTGTGGGAAAGATATGAGATAATCTGTCCTCTTAAGAAGGCCTTAAGAGTTTCCCAGAGTATTCCTGCAGAGATCTCAGGGGATGTATTTGTCTCTAGAAAGAATTTGATTTGTTTGGATATAAATTCCGTACAATTCTCGTCAGCTAATAGAAGCGTGTTGAGGTGCCATCTGCGGGGTGAGTGTATGGGGCTTAGTAATTTCAGCTCCAAGATCATAGGTGCATGGTCAGAAATAACAATAGCATCGTATTTACAAGATTTAATCTTAGGCAAGAAGTTATTGTCTATAAAGAAGTAATCAATCCTTGAGTAGCAATGATGTACTGGTGAGTAGAAAGAATATGTTCTTGAATTTGGGTTTAAAACCTCCAGGGGTCTGATAAGTTGTGATCAGTTATAAACTTTGTAATTATCTTTGCGTGTTAGATGCGTTCCCCTATGGAGGAAGTCCTATCTAAAAGTGGATTTAGAACACAATTAAAGTCCCCAGCCATTATAACTTTATGAGTGTTCAGATTGGGAATGGATGCAAATAAATTTTGTATAAATTCCTTATCATCAACATTAGGTGCATAAACATTTATCAAGATCATTTTACAGTTATCCATCCATTACCCAACCCGCTGAATCCGAACACAGGGTCATGGGGGTCTGCTGGAGCCAATCCCAGCCAACACAGGGCACAAGGCAGGAACCAATCCAGGGCAGGGTGCCAACCCACCGCAGGAAACACACAAACACACCCACACACCAAGCACACACTAGGGCCAATTTAGAATCACCAATCCACCTAACCTGCATGTCTTTGGACTGTGGGAGGAAACGGAGCGCCCGGAGGAAACCCACGCAGACACGGGGAGATTTTACAGTTAGATAAGTCTCCCATAACCATTACATATCTCCCTTCAGGATCCAATACTACATCTGATGCTACAAATGTTCTGTGTATGAGAATTCCCACACCTCTAGTTTTCTTCGTAAAGCTAGTATGGAACATTTGGCCAGTCCAGTCTTTTTGCGGCCGGAACTGATCCTTGCTTAATAAGTGGGTTTCCTGTAAAAATACTATTTTAGCATTTAGACCTGTTAGGTGAGGGAGTACTTTCTTTCTCTTTCATTTGTGATTTAGGCCTTTAACATTCCAGCTTACGAAGTTAACTGTCCCATCATGGAGACACTGATTCTGAGTTTTTGATGTCATTTTATAGTCTTATTATAATTATAAAGACTGAGATGATAGATTAGGTATAGATCAGGCCTGCTCTCTTTCTCCCCCCTTAACCCCCACCCTCCCTTTTTGCACTTAAAATATATATATAGTCTTCAGCAATTTTAGTGCATTAAGATGATACACCCAGATAATAAACCCGGGGGATGGTGTTAAAAATGTGTCCAGAAGAAGCATAACAAGTCTTAATACAGTAATAGCAATAACAGTAAACCAAGGGTATGATATTGAACAGTCTCGTTTAGGGTAGAGATGAAATAATTAGAAAAGAAAAAGAAAAAAAAAGAATAATTAAGCACAATAAAACATAAACAGATAGCGCCCTAGTAATACTAAGTAATAATGAGAATATATTAGAATATATGCTGATAAAAACCCGTATTTTAAAGCGAATAGATCACAGACAAAAGATTATTAATCTTTGCTTTATCATTAACCGCCATGACTCACTATTATGTATCAGAATAGTCCCGGGATCAGCTTTCTTAATTCCTTTTCTGCTGCTTCCTTGCTAGCGAAGACATAGAATTGACCCTGCCATTCCACTTTCAGTTTTGCCGGATACAGGAAGCTGTATTTGACACTGGCTTGCCGTAGCCACTGTTTAATATTATAGAAGGCTGCGCGTTTAGTAGCTGTTGCTGGAGAGAAGTTAGGGAAGATAAGAATGTGGTTATTTTCATATATAATATCTTCCTTGTTTCTGAGGAGTGCCATCACCTCTAGCTTAAATGATAATCGTTCAAAACGAACTATAAAAGATCTTGGTTGGGGTCTGACGGTGTTTGATCCACGTACGCGGTAAGCTGCTGCTATCTCAGATTCTGCTTTAAAGTCATCCCTGATTATTTTAGAAAAAAGTTCAGCTGCGAATTTCACAGGGTTTGAACTTTCTCGATTCTCCGGCAGACCTTCAATTCTGACATTATACCTTCTACTCCCATCTTCTAAAGCAGCCAGTCTGTTTTTTCTCCAATGTCGGAACTGACATTTACTGCTTTCCTCGGCACTGGCAGCTAAATGTTCGGCCATTTCAATCTGATTCGTGAATGTCTCCATGAAATGCTCCAATTGATCAGTAAGCGTGCTCAGTTTAACCAAGTTTTCCTGAATGCGCTCTTCAATTTTACCCAGCACCTGTCGAAGCTCAAGTTGCACCTCTTGACGTAGCCTTTCATTTGCCTGTTGGAATTCCTGTCGCAGCCTTTCATTTGCCTGTTGGAATTCCTGTCGCAGCCATTCATTGGCCTGTTTCATCTCCTGTTTCAATTCCTGTTTCAGTCTCTCATGTGCCTTTGCACTTGCTTTCTCATTAGCCTTCTTGCATTTCTTTATATCTTGCGTGAGCTTAGCGAGCAACACCTTCAGTTCAGATAGTTCAATTGTGCTTTCTTGTACTGTAGATGAAGCAGCAGACTTTGCTGTAGCCGGTGTCCCTGCTGCTCCAGGCTCGTGTAATTGCATAATTTAAGCTGCGGACTTCAAGGCCCTTTCCAGTTTCACGTGATCTTCTCCAATCGGCGAGCTATCCAGATCTGCACTCACGATCGCACCTTTGCTCCCCTTTTCGCTTTCAGCCGGCGACGATGTAGTGGACCGTGGTCCCGAGGAGTCTGTACTTTCGCCCATCTGATCCAGGTCTGTCTCTGAAAGGCCGTATCTAGAACTGGGGCTTGCTGATCGCAGCTTGGGTGTAGCTTTAGTTTTCGATTCTTTCGAACCCCCCTTCTTGTTGGCCATTTTTATATGTGCTTACATATACTGTAGCAGTCCCTCTCGGGTTGAATAAATACAGGATATCTCAGGATAATAAGCAAATAATATGAAAAATAACACCACTGCTAACGGAGCTCCACTTCAGACGTCCATCTCTCGCATCGGACGAGACCAACACAATATTTAAAGGAAAAAATAAAGGTGAGCTCAATGAATAGATATGAAATCCTTCACCATTTTCTATCTATCTATCTATCTATCTATCTATCTATCTATCTATCTATCTATCTATCTATCTATCTATCTATCTATCTATCTATCTATCTATCTATCTAGCTAGCTAGCTAGCTAGCTAGCTATCTATGATAGTGCCATTTATATCCAATTTATTTATCTATCTCTCTCTATGGCACCCTTCTTGTGTATCTATTTATAAAGACACAGTCTGAATTGTGTTTTTGACATGAACATTTCCCCATTACATAACAAGGCACTATGGAAGGATCATCCACCTCCTTCTAACTTGGTCACTTTCATACATTAACACCTTGGCAGATGCTTTTAATGAAGTGGCACTCCAGACTTTCAATGCACAAAGGCCCAGTTGTCTACCTCTTTCTCTTGTATCTTTAACTGATATAATTTCTCAGAACGTGTTGTGTTGCTTTCGTCCCGCTTTCTCCGCACCCACTTATTTTTTTTCTCTCCACTCCATTTTCTACATTGTTGAAAGTTTTGTACACGCCATTGCCTTTATATTTAATGTTTTAACGTTCCTTCCCATCCTCCTTCACTTTTTCCCATAGATAGATAGATAGATAGATACTTTATTAATCCCAAGGGGAAATTCACATAATCCAGCAGCAGTATACTGATACAAAGAAACAATATTAAATTAAATAGTAATAAAAATGAAAAGAATT
This sequence comes from Polypterus senegalus, assembly GCF_016835505.1. Taxonomy (NCBI): domain Eukaryota; kingdom Metazoa; phylum Chordata; class Cladistia; order Polypteriformes; family Polypteridae; genus Polypterus; species Polypterus senegalus. The sequence goes on from NC_053159.1 coordinate 165,958,762, forward strand.
AAAATAAAATTAATGTTCGCATTTACTCCCCCGGGTGGAATTGAAGAGTCGCATAGTGTGGGGGAGGAACGATCTCCTCAGTCTGTCAGTGGAACAGGACAGTGACAAAAGTCTGTCACTGAAGCTGCTCCTCTGTCTGGAGATGATCCTGTTAAGTGGATGCAGTGGATTCTTCATGATTGACAGGAGTTTGCTTAGTGCCTGTCGCTCTGCCACAGATGTTAAACTGTCCAACTTTACTCCTACAATAGAGCCTGCCTTCTTAACAAGTTTGTCCAGGCGTGAGGCGTCTTTCATCTTTATGCTGCCACCCCAGCACACCACCGCGTAGAAGAGGGCACTCGCCACAACCGTCTGGTAGAACATCTGCAGCATCTTACTGCAGATGTTAAAGGATGCCAACCTTTTTAGAAAGTATAGTCTGCTCTGACCTTTCTTACATAGAGCATCAGTATTGGCAGTCCAGTCCAATTTGTCATCCAGTCTGCACTCCCAGATATTTATAGGTCTGCACCCTCTGCACACAGTCACCTCTGATGATCACAGGGTCCATGAGGGGTCTGGGCCTCCTTACACAGATCCCAAAATGGTCAGGGGCCCCCTGATGAAAATGTAACTAGTAGAGTTTTAGAAGCTGAACTCAGGTGTGGTGGTGAGGATTATAGTCCCAGTGAAAGGACAGTTTCTGAATAATATTGACTTTTAAGGGGTCATTCGGAGACCTTTGGACATCCTAAATCTATTTTTATTATGAATTTCTTCTCTAGTCTGCTTTATTTAGACTTAGTGATAGGTATTAGCCTATATGGGCTGCTTCAGTTAGGATATTAAACAGTGTCCCTCAGTACTTGACTGGAAGTACTTTTGCAAGAGAACACAGAAGTGTCGTATTGATTTTCCTCATCCCATCATTTTTCTTTCAAATCAAAAAAAAAAACTTCTCATCAAATATGTTTTCTTTGCATAGAAAAAAAATCTCACAATTTTTTTTCCTCAACCGTGTCACTTAAGGGGTTCCATAAGCACCTAACATGGTTCCCCATTGCATGGTATTTTCCCGACTAATTGTCTATGTGTTTTCAGTTGGTCCTGTGCCTTTTACTGGTTTGCTGAGATGCCCACATTTGAACTTTTACTGCTGGTTGGATGAACAACTTTGGGCCAATGGTTTCTTCTGCTAGTCATATGTTGGCTTTTATTCTAAATGTAATTTTTGTTTTACGCACGGATTCAAGTACTTTTTCATTCTAGATAAGTTAATAGCCTTTCTCCTCTGTTGCTGTAAAGCACTTCATCCATTCATTTGCATGCAATGTGTGAGATTCTCCTACATGGCATACTTTGTACTTAATTGAATCAATATTAAACATTAACATTAATAAAGTATATTTATCTCTCTCTCCACCTATTACAGGTGCTCTACTACTTACGTCCTTTGGCTACATTTCTCTACTTTTTCAAGAGTGTCGCTATTTCCTAGTTTCTCTGAAATGGTGCATATGCATGGGTCAGAGTTCCCACATCAAGTTTTCTTTTGTAAATCCTGACATTTCTTTGGGAATTTGTGTACAAATATTTCAATCCTCATTTTGTGCATATGCAAGTTTCATAAATGACACCCCTGGTGATAAGCCTCAGTGGTGGTGACACAATCCAGAATTGTAGTCTGACATTCCCAACTCTCTCACATGGCAGGTCATTTTGAGCTATGCCACTAGCAGACAATTTATTTTTGATTTTGTTATGTTGTTTAGAATATGTGCTTATCAGCAAGAGGGTGATTTTTATTCAGACTTGATTAAGAGGTGGCAACCGCGCTGTGTTTGAAAAGGCTGCTTTCTGCTGGACACAATAAAAAAAGTCGTGAAGCTTCTGAATATATTAACATTACCAATAAGCAATCATGGAAATGACCCATCGTCGCACAAAAATAGGATTATTTTGTTATGTGTCATCTGGTGGGTTCTTTCTTTATGGCATGACATAAGTAAGTTTAACATTGTAATAGATAGGACCTCTGCTGTAGGGTCAGGCTTTTGCATCTGCAAAACAGGTAAAAATTGATTGTGTTGAAGTCCCACCTGTCGAGATTTGCTGATTACATTTCATTAATAGACAGATGTTATTACTTCTTCTACTGATCATATTCTTTATTTTCTAGATATAACTGGGCAAATAAAACAATTTCTTCAATCTTATGAGTAAGGGTCTATATGATGGCACATCAAATCATACATTTTTGTTTTCATAAAAAGTGTGTATTGTGTGACAAAAATTTAGGAAGTCTGTGGTGGATTGGCACCCTGCCCGGGTTTGGTTCCTGCCTTATGCCCTGTGTTGGCTGGGATTGGCTCCAGCAGATCCCCGTGACCCTGTGTTCGGATTCAGCGTGTTAGGAAATGGATGGATGGATGGAAATTTAGGAAGTCTTTAGAAATTGTCATCTGCTACCAGTTATTATGTACAGTATATCTCAATTCTGTGTTGAACATTAGACATTCAGGAAAGAAAAAAAAATGTAATGATCCAAAACCTGTTTCAGCTAGCAACAAGAAAGAGAGATCACAAGCATGCAAATTACACATTTCTTCTAATTAAAATAAACTTAAAATATATAATAATATAGTTAATTTCCTGTTATTAGGAAACATGTTCAGACCTAGCCAAAGGCTGAAGATGTTCCTGAAAAACAACTGAATCCACCATACAAACCTCCATACTATGTCTAGTCCCATTAAGCTCCTGTCCAAGCATGCCAAACCTCCAAGTCAACCAAACTAAGTAACTATGCAGACAATAACTTAATACCTTAGTTAATGAATCCTCAGAAAAAGAAGCTCCATTGTAAAAGAAATCAGCGTAAAATGCACGAGTGTGCATTCGAAAATGAATGTACTCTTCCACTAGACTGCTAGTGTGTGTACTGTAGAATGCAGCTATTTGTTATTTTAAACATCCCTGATGGTCAATCAATAAGGTGTGTCCAATCCCTCTGAGCAATCTGATTGGTCTGTTGTCAGTTTGACTTTGGTGACACAATGAAAGAGGAATTTCAAGTGTGAGACGAATGAGGAGAAGTAAAGGCATATGGGGTACACTGAGATAGTCGTTTTCAATGATGGCAAGTATAAAACCGAACAGGAGCTGAGTAAAGTACCTCAAAAATGATGATGGAATCTGAGAAGCAGGATTTACGGGAATGTGCTCAAGGGAATAAGCAAATACAAAGGAAAGGCACCGAATGTACATGTATGGCAAAAGATAGCAAATATTTTCTAATAATTCTATTCTACAGGTACCATGACTAGTATATTTATAAAGTAATAAATTATAATTTGCTCAGTATATTGTGAAAATGTTAAGAAATACCTTCAGAAACTAAAATCAGTGCAGAATCTGTAGAAAGTCAATACTACGTAGCAGAATCACTGGGATTAGCATTCAGCCATAAAAAGAGCCAGTGCAGAGAGTGGAAGATGGGGGCATGGACAGACAACCTTCTTTTCTGCTAAAATTCATTAACCCAGGTGATTCTTCTAAGGAGTTCTGCCATGGATCACCTCATTGAGTTGTGAGAAGTGAAGCAGATGGTATTGTCTTTGATCCCAAGTAAGCAGTGTGAATGTGCATGCAGTGAACAAGGCAGATTAGAGTGCATAAAGCAGCATGAAAGGAGCTGTTGAAAACTTGGGTGGCAGCAGTGGCCTAGGAGGGAGACAGTAGTTTTAGCCACAGTATAGCAGTCCATTTAAAGGCCACCTTCCCTCAACTTTGAAGTGCTAGTCCATTCTTCCATCTTTCAACCTTGGGACCATATTATTCCATTGAGACATCTACCTCCGATGATGTTATTGAACTAAAGTCTTACTTTGTTAATGGAGGTATTGCATCAAAGTATCTCACAACACTTTCAGAAAATTAAGCATGAGGTCCATCAATTGTGTGTTTTAAATTCACAAGGAAAACAAGATGTTACAAATATACAAGTAACTAACATAAACTTGAAAACTCCTCTCAGAGTGCCTGTGATAGTTTTGTGTTTGCTGTTCATGCATTAACGATGCATCTCTTAGAGCTTTGGTTATTACATTACATATTTAAATACACGATTTTGGGCCACAGAACTCAACACTTTTTGGATTAGACATAGTTTTCTAATGGTTTTATACTTTCTGTGTCTTTCTTGTGTGGTATCTTTATTTTCCTTGCCCCTGCTATTTTTGAGCATTCATTTTTATGGCATTGTTATGCAACAAAACTCAGGTGTGCAGTGTTGAAGTTCTCCCCTCATTGGGATAAAAGGTTAACACCATATTCTTTCCAGTAATCTGAGTTTACAGATAGATCAAAGTAATCTCTGTGGGGTTGTTAGTATTATTAATTGGCATTACAGAACCTTTTTCTGGCTACAACTTTGACCTTTGGTTTAGCAATTTGCTTTAGAGGAAATATTGGACCAATTCTCAGTGTAAAATTCTTTTCTGGTTTTCTGACAATTCTCCCCCTGCTCACCTCAATTATTTCAAGGTTGACTTTCTTTCTTTAGGCAAACATAGCATAATAATGAGGATAGCTTCAACTATACCTGTATACCTGGTACTCGTCACACTCACATACAGAGACTGATCCTTCAGGACTTCTTTCCCAGTGATTCTTGAGTTCACAGTCAACTTCTACTGGCTTCCACCAGACAGCTCACTTTCAAACCTGTAAAGGGGATCCTCATGACTTGGGGATAAGAAACTGACATAAATATTCTTGAGCCAGTTGAAAGTACCTTCTCCTGTCTCTGGATCTATTAAAGATCTATGAGTGACTTCAGCAATTACAAAATGCCCATTTTTAAGTTCATAACCAGATTTATTTTGGGATTTTATTCATTTTAGTTTCTCCAAGACTGTAGATGTTAGAATTCATTTCATTATTTTAGTTATTTACTGCATTGAAAAAATTCATATATTTGCATGTAAATTTGTTTTTTTCTTATTTTTCTATTTTCAAGATATGATCCTGGATCAGCAGGAAGTTTCCGGTCAATTGGATGAAGAAGTACGAAGGAAAATACGGGAGGCTCTTCTAAAACAGCATCATCATCAGAACCAGAAGAAACTCAGCAACAGGATCCCAATTGTTCGATCTTTCGCAGACATTGGCAAAAAACAGTCAGAGCCTGGTTCTATGGACAAGAATGGTAAGGGTGGATTCAGAGTTTAAATAATTTCTTGTGAATTGATCTCTTAATGGTGACCTGGTAATGATCAGGAACTCTCTTTAGGCTCAGTGATAATACCCCAAGCGCAGTATTTTATCCTTCTTCTGTTACTACCCACCCCATTACCACAGCTCACCTCCTCACTCCAAGCCAAACTCAGTAAGCAGCAGGTGTTCTGGTTTTATATTTGATGGTGAATCTATTGAGTTTACAAGGGATGCCCAAAACCCTTTTATGGTTTGATTGGAGAACAATGAACCCAGCAGCCAATTATGTTTGTCCCATCAAGCTGATTTTACATCCTAAGGAAAGTTGCTCTCCATATGCTCATGATCTAGTGCTTAGTTCAAAAATCCATAAGGAACAACATTATCCTTACTTGCCCAGCTGCTATAAAATAAAACAAAGTAATACAAGCAGGTCATTTTGTATATATTAAGAGATAGATTTTATCAAGTGATAAACAGGAGAGCTAATAGAGGTAGTTACCAGCATACACAAAATATTGTAACATTGTAAATATTACCCGCAAGTGCCTTGACACTGTAATAAGTCTGTCCCACTGATTGCTACTAGGGGTGCTTCCATTCAAAAGAGAACTCTTTCTCACTTAAATGTGTTACACCTTTTGTTAACATTGGCAGTCATCATCCATGCCAAGCAACAACTGTTTCTTTCCTCTCCTTCAAGTCTGTGCTCAACAGTTAGAAGCTTCCAGCCAAAGGTTTTTCATGCGGTCAGAATTACATAATGTTCTGGTTTTGACTTTATTATTTATGTATTACTTAAAATGCTGTTTCCATAACATCATTTTGTATGTTAATTTTATCATGGGCACGTGTGTGTGTTTTTTGTGTGTGCCACCATTTTAGAGCTTTGGGTCACTGTGATGCTAAGTGATTTATAGGCATGTGATGCCATGTGACTCGTAACATCATGGCAGCCATATTATAAAAGTTAGCAGTGTCCATTAAATAATGTCTCTGTTATCAGTTTATTATAATCTGCAATTTGTTTGACCAAGTGCTTTTTGTACTGTTGTGATATACAGTCAGGAACATGATAAAAAAAGTGGGCTGAGGTCTTCAAAATGAACATAAAGCATGCCAGGACGTTCACTGGCAAAACTCTGGAAAACTCTGGCTTGTAAAGATGATCCCTAAGGGTAATCTTTATAAATTGAGTTTATTTCCAAAATTGGAAAAATAACAGAAAGACTCAAATAGCTCAAAAGAAGGGCTTAAAAAGGCAACCCACATCTAGCAAGTCTCAAAACGCTATCTACTCTTGCAATGCTATACAGTAAGTCACGAACAACCAATAAATCCAAGAAAACATCAATACTTACAAACTCCTTCACAGACTCAAAGCTCCATTGCTGACTTCTCTTTCTGGTGACTTATAAAGTCAGTGGGACGACCCAGCAGCAGTGAGGTCAGGTGGACCCAAGTCTTGGGGCTCCACCCACAAAAATGAAGGAAATGGCAGTGTTACATTTAAAGTAACAGCACATCATTGACTAATGATTAACAAAACTAGTAGAAATAACATAAAAACACGAAAAATGATCATTCACAATTAACAAAACAAAAATAAATAAATAAATACAAGCCAGGAAAAAATCCTTGGCAGTAACACAACACGTACTGTACATTTAAATCAATATTTAGTTTACTTCAGGTTTATTTGGCCAAGAAAAAAATGAAGAACAAAAAAAAAAGAAACGTTTAAAGACTGGCAAAAATGTTTTGAACATTTTTCTTATAAGGATATTACTGGTTTCAAGTCTAGATTTATTTTTGACTTCACACATAATACAATCCCTGAGACTTTACAACCAATCTGTCATTGTCCTGTGTTTTTTCATTTTGTTATGATTATTTATTTGTGTTTTTATGGAATCATTTTTTTCTACGTTTTTTTTTTTTCTCTTATATGTTTTTAGGGTTGTTTAAGCTAGTCCTGATGTTAGTTTTTTGTATATGGTTGATTTAAAGTCATCATATTTATTTGATGTCTTTTTAACAAAACCATTTTTGTTTATTCACGGGATTTCCTTGACTTGCGTAGTGGTTGCTATGCAATTGATGGAGGAAACTTCAGGGATCATGAATTTGTTTCATCACAGGTTGAGAAGAATAAACGTCAGGCCCTTGAATCCCTTGATTGCCTGAGTTTGTGGATTTTAAAAGAAAAAAATGCTAAGGGCATTCATGTTCTTCAAGCCTTCAATACTTTAAATTCATTTTGGGTTTTGACAACAAGTTAAGATTATGCTTTGGATTTGTTTTTTATCCTTTTGTTTTCAGCTTTATCTTTGTTTAAGCCTCCCATTTATCTCTCAGTCCTACATCCTTTGTGGCATGCCTCCCAGTGGCACAACACATTTAGTAACGCTTTGTAATGTCTCTAAAATAACCAACAGCTTAATTAAAATGTCCTTCAGGGGTATATGGAAAAATTCCAATTGCAGCAGAAGCCCTGGGGCTAAATAAAGTTCTATCTATCTATCTATCTATCTATCTATCTATCTATCTATCTATCATGTAGTGCCTTGTTCTATCTATCTATCTATCTATCTATCTATCTATCTATCTATCTATCTATCATATAGTGCCTTGTTCTATCTATCTATCTATCTATCTATCTATCTATCTATCTATCTATCTATCTATCTATCTATCATATAGTGCCTTGTTCTATCTATCTATCTATCTATCTATCTATCTATCATATAGTGCCTTGTTCTATCTATCTATCTATCTATCTATCTATCTATCTATCTATCTATCTATCTATCTATCTATCTATCTATCTATCTATCTAAAGCCTCTAAGTTATTGTGCCCTCTACAGGCCAGTGGGGCCTTCTTTAGTATTTTTCCAAGTACTGTACTGTTAAATAAACCGTATCATCGATCATAAGATCAGACCCAGACTTATACACCCGTTCAAAAATACGACACTTAATTTTTTTTTACATCTTCTTGCTTCCTCCAATCTCACATCAGTTTCTCAGACACATTTACCAGTTACCAATTTCTTTCACCACTTCAATGACTTTTAATTTAAAACCAGCCTCTTATTTTCTTCTGATCGAACGCTGCATCGTAGATAAGGGCTGTTCTTACGATAAAGAGGTATGAGGGATACAAAAAAACACAAAACAGTTGCTTCGGAATAGTTTGGGCATTACTATGTAGTCACATAGGCATAATACATAGAATAAAAGGCAGTGTGCTCTGTGGTTGCTCTCTCAGGTACAGAAGCATATTAGGGCCACGGAGAAGAAAATAAAATATATGGACACAGTGAAGAAAATAAAAGGTATATGTTGAGAATAAAGTCGAAGAGAGGAAGTCAGTTTAAGAAGCATGTACCGAGTAACATGGGTCAGGGAACACTTAACACAAAGCATTTATTGTGCTACATTAGTTTTGACGGGTTTTGAGAAAATCTAGTAAATTAAACATTGATTTTAAAATGACGTTTACGACGTTCTACTTTAATGACAAAATAAACTACGAGAATGAAGTCAACATGTCGACTTTAATCTTGACATAAACTTTGAGATTAAAGTGGAAATGTTGAGAATAAAGTCATCATGTCGACTTTATTCTCGACATAAGTGTCGAGATTAAAGTGGAAATGTCGAGAATAAAGTCGACATGATGACTTTATTCTCAACATTTCCACTTTAATCTCAAAGTTTATGTCAAGATTAAAGTCGACATGATGACTTTATTCTCAACATACGGGCACAGTGAAGAAAAAAAAGTGTATTTTTTTTTCTTCTCTATGGCCCTAATACACTTCCATAGTCAGGTGGGCTTTAGCATATCATAATCTCTTGGACCAATAGTGTGAGTTTTCTGCATTCGACTTATACAACCGACATTGTAAAATACCAGAAATTATACGGTGCAATCAAGCCCCTACTTATCCATGGAAGAACTTAAACACGAGTATATACGGTAATTACATAACATACCTGAGCTACTCACAATCAGGAAGTAATGCCCACTGCCCATTTTAATTTAGTCTTTGCCCTGACTGGGTCAGATGGAATGGCTTCCATATTTTCACACCACTAATCACCTCTTATCTCTCTCTCCATGTTTTGGGCTCTTTTTCTATGGTTAGTGAGCCTTTGCCTGATTTACATTCTATCCTAAAGCTCAAGTAGACTCTATTAGAAGTTATCTTTAAAATGCTTGTCAAAGTTACTTTTGCTACAAGTCCCAGAGTCAAATTCAACCTTCTTAAAGTTAATGGTCAGAAACTAGTAAGGCTAGGATTCCATACTCCTATATTTTTAGAAGAACTGGGTGCATTTTATGAATGAACCCTCTCCTTAATCCACAACCTTGTGGTTTAGCTTGCATATGCAGAGTTTGATTTATTTAATAGATGTAGCTTGACTCCACATTTAATGGCCTTAGATCAAAGTAAAGGAACCTAAAACTTGACACACGGACCATTTTGTGGTGTTGCAAAATTACATGACCCTGTAGAGGTGTTCCCTTGAATTAGAAATGGGTAGTCCAGTGGGGACTAGCTCTCTCTTGTGCTCTTATTTTTCTTTTTGGAAGAAAGAGTATTCATTTGCACAGAATTCAATCTATTTCTTTTCTTGCCCACTTGCCTGGGAGTATCAAATGCAAAGCAGGAAGTGAACTTGGTCAGGGTGCCAATCCATCATTGAGCTAGTGAAGAGTGTCCAGCATGTTTTTAATTTGTGAGAGAAATAAACAAAAAATAATACAAATATGTAGTACTTGGTCTTAGTTAGACATGAAGTGTTGCTTGAATTTGTAGGATGTACATCATATCTAAGAATGAGATGCTGATGCCTTAAACAAGGTGCAATTTATAACACTTCTCTTAGACTTTCTGCTTACGATTATAAAGTACCAAGAAGTATAGGATTTGAACCTGAATGTCCTGTTGGCCTGCTTGATAAACCAATCATTCAGAAAAATGAAGATTGCAGGAATGCTGCACTAAGTTCATAGAGGAGTGTGGCTGCATCCTTTTGAAGTTGCCCCTTGTCCTCTCTCCTTTAAATTGTTTCCATTTCAACTTAACATAATATTAATGAAAAGATTACCATATTATAAGAAAATCAGTCCCACTGTGTTATTTATGTTTTATATGCTGGCTTGGCTAATTGTGGCAGTTTGAATAAATGAGGAACAGGTCACAAAGATCCCAGGCAAACGTCACTGAACTAGCATTATGGTGTAACTAGGAATTCAGTCTGCCATTCAGTAAAGTGATCTTTCACTTCCTTTCTGGGAACACCTGGTCTTTGTCCTTTATCATAATTACCTGATTATAATGAAGTGCAGTGAATAGTAAATGTCTACCTATATTTATCACATCCCCTGCATCACATTTCCACTGTATTGCTCTTCTCTTTTTCTTTTGCTATCTCTTTCACCCAGGCTCATCTCTGTGTGCTGCCCATATATCCTCTTGTAAAGGGGCTTGTGGAAGCTCTCCATGTTCCCTGTGTTGCTCTCAGTGTATCATCATCTCTTCTCCACACATCTTCTCATCCATCGCTCATCACTCCACCTCCAAACAGCAGGCAAACCGACTCAGCCAAACAGCAGGGATTCAGCCACTGGAAGCTGAAGAGGATCGGAACACAGGCAACTAAATTTGAAAGAAAAGCTCCTTATAACTTCTTAAAACGTTAATAATTAAGGTGACATTCTAATGCTTCATTTCCATTTTGCCAAACGTTTGTAATTACTGAGGCAGTTATTCAAATGGTAAGAATGATTTATTCAGGTAATGGATTATTTGGCTTTTTGTGTAATGTATCCTTAAAGTGGGATCTGATTCAAGTAAACTTCCCCAACCCTGGTCGTGTAAGAATTACCTTATATGATAATGGATTATTATAGACGTTAGCCTCAGATACAGTGGTGTGAAAAACTATTTGCCCCCTTCCTGATTTCTTATTCTTTTGCATGTTTGTCACACAAAATGTTTCTGATCATCAAATACATTTAACCATTAGTCAAATATAACACAAGTAAACACAAAATGCAGTTTTTAAATGATGGTTTTTATTATTTAGGGAGAAAAAATCCAAACCTACATGGCCCTGTGTGAAAAAGTAATTGCCCCCTTGTTCAAAAATAACCTAACTGTGGTGTATCACACCTGAGTTCAATTTCCGTAGCCACCCCCAGGCCTGATTACTGCCACACCTGTTTCAATCAAGAAATCACTTAAATAGAAGCTGCCTGACACAGAGAAGTAGACCAAAAGCACCTCAAAAGCTACACATAATACCGAGATCCAAAGAAATTCAGGGACAAATGAGAACAGAAGTAATTGAGATCTATCAGTCTGGTAAAGGTTATAAAGCCATTTCTAAAGCTTTGGGACTCCAGCGAACCACAGTGAGAGCCATTATCCACAAATGGCAAAAACATGGAACAGTGGTGAACCTTCCCAGGAGTGGCCGGCCGACCAAAATTACCCCAAGAGTGCAGAGCGACTCATCCAAGAGGTCACAAAAGACCCCAGGACAACGTCTAAAGAACTGCAGGCCTCACTTGCCTCAATTAAGGTCAGTGTTCACGGCTCCACCATAAGAAAGAGACTGGGCAAAAACGGCCTGCATGGCAGATTTCCAAGACACAAACCACTGTTAAGCAAAATGAACATTAGGGCTCGTCTCAATTTTGCTAAGAAACATCTCAATGATTGCCAAGACTTTTGGGAAAATACCTTGTGGACTGATGAGACAAAAGTTGAACTTTTGGAAGGCCAATGTCCCGTTACATCTGGCGTAAAAGGAACACAGCATTTCAGAAAAAGAACATCATACCAACAGTAAAATATGGTGTTGGTAGTGTGATGGTCTGGGGTTGTTTTGCTGCTTCAGGACCTGGAAGGCTTGCTGTGATAGATGGAACCATGAATTCTACTGTCTACCAAAAAATCCTGAAGGAGAATGTCCGGCCATCTGTTCGTCAACTCAAGCTGAAGCGATCTTGGGTGCTGCAACAGGACAATGACCCAAAACACACCAGCAAATCCACCTCTGAATGGCTGAAGAAAAATAAAATGAAGACTTTGGAGTGGTCTAGTCAAACTCCTGACCTGAATCCAATTGAGATGCTATGGCATGACCTTAAAAAGGCGGTTCATGCTAGAAAACCCTCAAATAAAGCTGAATTACAACAATTCTGCAAAGATGAGTGGTCCAAAATTCCTCCAGAGCGCTGTAAAAGACCCATTGCAAGTTATCGCAAACACTTGATTGCAGTTATTGCTGCTAATTGTGGCCCAACCAGTTATTAGGTTCAGGGAGCAATTACTTTTTCACACAGGGCCATGTAGGTTTGGATTTTTTTTTCCCCCTAAATAATAAAAACCATCATTTAAAAACTGCATTTTGTGTTTACTTGTGTTATATTTGACTAATGGTTAAATGTGTTTGATGATCAGAAACATTTTGTGTGACAAACATGCAAAAGAATAAGAAATCAGGAAGGGGGCAAATAGTTTTTCACACCTCTGTATAGTGCTATGACTGCGCTGAGGAAATTCACTCAGGGTGTCTCTCCTCCACCTCCTAGCAATTACTCTCCCTGAGCAGTGGGGATCAAACACATGCTGCTAAAATCATAGATAGCAAGTTTGACTGCTCAACTAAACAGCGACTTCCATTCAGCCAGCAGCTAATCTGGTTGCTAGGTCGTTGAGGAGCTTCTTGAGTAACTGTGGCTTTCTTTCAGCTTCAAAGTGTGCATGTCTGGTTCAAATTCAGGTCATGGCACCACTTGTCTCTGCTGAGGAGAGAGTTCAGGGTCTTGCAGCCACATATCTATCCTGGGACAGCAGTAATGGGGGATCAAACTTCAGTTGCTGGAATTAGGTGGACAAGTGGCTGATAGAACGTTAGAACTATTGTGACAAGAGCAGGCTATTCATCCCAAAAAGTGGACCAATATTATTCACCTAGATTGTCTAAAATAACATCAAGCCAAGATTTAATGGTCCTTAAAGTTCTACTCTCCAATATACCTTTTTCATAATTTAGAATTTAGAGTTGCAGAACTTGCTGCTTGGAATTCCAGCAACCCAAGTTCAAAATTTGCAGTATCAGCGTGGATATGTAAACATCACCCAAAGCAAATTCCTCAGCAAGAACAATAACATATTTGAACATACAGTATGTACCTGTACATACCTGGTCTGAGGAACAATGAATATTGCTTCTGCCTTTCAGCTCCAGGAACCAGGGTTCAATTCTCAATCCAGTCACCATCTGGATGGAGTTAGCATGCTATCTGCGTGTTCTTGTGCACTTCAGTTTTTTCCTGTAACCCAGCAATATGGGCATCTTTTGACTTGTATCCCATGCAATGGATTGGTTCCCAGCCAAAGCTGGTTCCTACCTTGCACCAAGTACTCTTGGTATAGCCTCTGGCTCCTCTGTGATCCTATAGTGGAAAACAAAGGGATGTGCTTTGACAAGCATGGGGTGAATCCTTGTAGAAGTACAGATGAAATCCAGAAATGGTTTTTAAGAAGATATTGTCTGTAGTTTGAAGTTCTAACGTATTCACATGTAAAGAAGTGGATAATATCCCGCAGTGACAAGGACTACTAAGGATTTACTTAGTGATTTGAAATTGTAGAGAGAGAAGTGCTGTTTAGATTAAATATGCTGAACTCAAACAAATCACTAGGACCAGATAACATTTATTCTCAAATGCTTAAGGAAGTTAGTGAGTATATATAGAAACCCTTGAAGCATATTTTTCTAAAGACACTGCACTCTCGAGAAGTTCTTCAGCACTGGAAGACAGCCGATATTGTCCCATTATATAAAAAAGGGAATTGGGCAGATTCAAGCAACTAATGGCCAGTAAGTTTAACAAGCATTATGCAAGGAAATTAATTTAAGGAATTATTAAGGAAAAGCCTGAGAATTACATGACAAGAACAGTTAGCATGGGTTCAGATTAAGAAAGCCATATTTCACTGATATGCTGGAATTCCATGTGGAAGGAACAAAACTATACGATAAGTTAGGTGCATGTGATATTCTTTGCCTTGACATTCAGGAGGCATTTGATAAGGTTCCACATGAAAGGTTAGTGATCAAACTAAAGCAAGTGGGAGTTCAGGGTGTTGTGTGTAGAGGAGTACAGAGTTGTCTAAAACACAAGAAACACACCTTATCAGAAGTGGTGTTGTTAAGAGTGGTGTCTCTCATTGGGCAGTGCTGGGGCTGCTGCTATTTTTAATATATAAGTGATTTGGATAGGAGTATAAATAACAAGCTGGTTTAAGTCTTCAAATGATACCAAACTAGGTGGAATGGCATATAGTCTAGAACCCATAGAATCACTTCTGAGGGACTTGAACAGTATACAGGATCAGGCAGATCTGTAGCAAATTAAATTTAGTGTAGGTTATGTTAGCTATTACATGTAGGAAATAAAAAAGTAGGTGAGAACACAATGGGAGGTCAAAAACGTGAAAGTACACCTATGGGAAGGATTTAGGAGTCAGAGTGGACTTATCAGTTTCAACATTCAGGCAGTGGTCCCATTAAGAAAGCTAACAGAATGTCAGGTTATTTAGCGCCCTGATGTGTGGAGCACAAGCCCAAGGAGGTTCTGCTCAAGCATTATAACACACTGGTGAGACCTCATCTGGAGTACTGGTGGATAGGATTGGCAAGCTTCTTGCAGAAAGAAAGGTCAAAAATAAGAAGTCAGAGCTTGAGGCTGGCAATTTTACTTTAAAGGTTAGCCATACAGCAAATTTAGGAAACACGTCTGATTTGAGTCCAGTGGTGACTGGCGATTCAATAACTGCTTGAAAGTCAGTTTTACAAAATGGAAAGCCATCATTTTTTTTGCTTTTAATTGATGATTGTTAACTAAATTACAAGTCTCATATTTTATTTTATTTATTGATTTTTTTTTTACATTGAAGCATGTCATCAATTTTTTTAAGTCTTGCTAATTAAAACTTACATAATAAACAATATAGTTACAAACGGTCTGAAAACTTGAGGCCCTTTCTTATTTGTTTTTTAATTTGCAATGTATGCTTGACTTAAGAATGAAACCATAGAAACTTAACACGACCTTAGTGGAGCAGCACGCTTACTGCATTTTCATTAAGTCATCCAGAAATGTTATAATTTTTAGTCTTGCTTTGACCAGGTCAGGTTTTTATGTCTTAAGTACAAAAAACGGATTCATAAAACAAGCAGATGAATCAAAGGGTTTTCAGAACATGTAAAGCATAGAACTGTAAGAAATATTTCATCTTAAACCCTCCTCCATCAGTCCTTTCTGCCATCTGCCAGTCCTTTCGCTATTAGACTGAACAGATTTGGAGTTCTGGTCAGGATTTTACAAATATTATTTTTCCTTATTTTACAGGTCAAATGGCTCCCCAACAGCCAGTGCCACCCAACCCAGAAACTAAAGGGGATGTTAGCCAGAGAGAACAGCACTGTGGACTTTAGTAAGGTAAGACATGGAGACCCAATTGGATTTCATTCATATCGACAACATCACTGTTCTACAGTTGAACGCTCACTAAGGGTAAATTTTCAACAGCTGTTAGAAAAATGTTTCTTCACACAAAGAACCACAGACACATGGAATAAATCGACAAGTTGTTCTTCAGTGACCTTCAGATCTCAACTTGATCTTATTTTGGTGAATAAGGATTAGCAGTCTTGTTGGGCTGAATGGCCTGTTGTTGTCACAGTTGTTCCAGTTTTCTAACACAGCACAATAATTATTCCAGACTGTTACCCCTTAAAAGATTACCTTTCTATTTTGCCAGAACTAAAAGAAGTAAACATTAACATGTGAAAAAAGTTGCCGTGTCAGGAGAAAATTCTGTTTAATAGCTGATTGTTTGGTTAAAAAAAAAAAAGATAAATTGCTAAGTCAAGCAACCGTGATGTGCATTCCACTGCAGTCATTGACAAATGATACCATCTTGATGGTGCATGGGATTTTTAAGTCATCCAGCCAGATGTGGGTGCTAGGGGCACCGTGTGCTGAGAGGTCACTCACTGATTTTCTTCCGCTTTATGGCTTTCTTGTGTGAGGACAGAAAATGTAAATAGGTGAAGAGCTGTGTCAAGACAAATCCTTCCCCCATGTACCCTTAAAAGGCACAAGATACGTCCACATCTCACACTAAATTGGTGAAATAGCCTTTTCTTCTTTTCTTTATCCTATGGGGCAAATGCATAGTGGGCCGACTTGCACTGTAACAGCATTCAGATCCTGTATAAATCAGCATTGTGACCTACATCCACGTCACCAGCTCATAACACACACATACTCTTGTTTTCTTTGCCCACCTAGTCCACCTTAATAAAAGGATAATTGTCTGGCTGGCTGGCTGCTATGTCTCTGTCATTCCAGAAGGTGGTGCATCACAAACAACTTTAGTTACAAAATGCATTGCATTTGTCGTGTCAGTAGATCACACATTACAAATACTAACACTTCTTTTATGAATCCTATACCAAATGGCCTATAACTGTGACCTATGGATTACATGGTGTATTGCAAATGTTAATGCTGAGGTCTGTATGAATTATTTAGAACTCACCCCATCTTCGAGGTGTAGGACAGCTAAATAAGTTCATATACTAAAGCTAAAACTGAACTGGATGGCTGACAGAGGGCAGCAATTAATTGCAAAACCTCATAAAGATGAAAAACTTAACTGAAAAATTAAGAACTGCCATCATTCCTCATGATACATGTGATATTATACACATAGAGTTGATTTTTTTTAGGTGCGTTCACTTATAATGTGAGAAGCATCTACTGATACAGCCATGTCTATCAGTCTGACCATCTCTCTGTCCACATGAAACCACTCAATCCCCCATGTGCTGATTTTCATGAATTTTGACACTGCAAGAAAAACACACAGACAACTGTGAAGTGTTGGGGCATCCGAGGGCAAATTGAGTATAATATAAACAAGAAGTCTGCAGTGGGCTGGCGCCCTGCCCGGGGTTTGTTTCCTGCCTTGCGCCCTGTATTGGCTAAGATTGGCTCCAGCAGACCCCCGTGACCCTGTAGTTAGGATATAGCGGGTTGGATAATGGACGGATGGATAAACAAGATGTGGGTTATAAACATGTGGAAATAAAAGAAAAATGCCATTGCAGTCCAAATAGACTACTTCAAAATGGCAAAAGCTTCCACATATAACGAATTCTGCATCCAGGCAGGCGGACACCAGAAACAATGTCATGGGTGGTAAAGCTGTCAATCGTTCGGTCTGCAGAGGAAAAAAGAGATAAGGTGTTCGTCAGCAGTGCCCTCTTGTGTTCCAGTGAAAAATTATATTATCTGAGCCGTTAAACTGCCCCCAATACACACATGTGTGACAACACATTTACTATTGAAACAGATTTGTCAAGGTAGCTCAATTTCCCTTGAGATTTCTCGAACAGTTTGCTCTGTACAAAGTTTTGAAATTTCAAAATCTGTTGAAATGCATTGGCAAATTCTGTGTGACTTCAACTACGAATTAGTTTAGTGTTTCAATGTACCTTGACAGCGGTCACACCAGCTTGTGTATTTTGTATATTCCCTCTCTTACTTGTCTGGCAGCCCCTCAGATACTCAATACAAACCCTTGGTTGGGGATACTGTATATGTGCAGGCAAGCAACCCATACTAAAGCACTCTTCTCCTTCTGCTCTAGGTAAGTTGACCATAAAATTATTTAAAAAGGCAACTTTTCTGGAAATGAATGATAAAAGAAAGCAGTTATGTATGACTGAACTGACCAAACTAATATTATCTGCTGATTACTATTGTAAATCAACCTGAAGCTAAATGGTGTTTAAACTAATTAACTGGCAGCTCCCCTAATTAATGTAAACTCAGGGTGGGTTTAGAAAGGGGGCAACGGCTGATACGGAGACAGAAGATCGGAGCCACTGGGCTTGCAACAAGGACTGTGCTGTGGTGTACCATTTCTACAATGTGCACTAAGAGGCTAGCTGTGCCACAAAGAGTGGCTTAGCGGTAAAACTTATGGCAGAGGCAGTCAATCCACACAAGAAGAGCCACTTTGTGTATATTCAGACCGGAAATGAAACTTTTAAAATAACTGTCACCATTGATATTCCCGGGCGGCATGGTGGCGCAGTGGTAGAGGCGCAGTGGTAGCGCTGCTGCCTCGCAGTTAGGAGACCCGGGTTCGCTTCCTGGGTCTTCCCTGCGTGGAGTTTGCATGTTCTCCCCGTGTCTGCGTGGGTTTCCTCCCACAGTCCAAAGACATGCAGGTTAGGTGGATTGGCGATTCTAAATTGGCCCTAGTGTGTGCTTGGTGTGTGGGTGTGTTTGTGTGGGTCCTGCGGTAGGTTGGCACCCTGCCCAGGATTGGTTCCTGCCTTGTGCCCTGTGTTGGCTGGGATTGGCTCCAGCAGACCCCCGTGACCCTGTGTTCGGAATCAGCGGGTTAGAAAATGGATGGATGGATGGATTGATATTCCCATCATACAATAAATCAGTTCCTTTCCAAGTTCTTAGTTATTTAAATATGTTTAATGAATGACTGGGTAACAGCTAGTCATGGAACTTATTTCAGTTGTTTTTTCTCCCTTTTCAGAGGGTAATACAGATAGTAGTTTTATGCTAGTATCGATCATTTGATTATTTCCCGTTTAGTAATCTCATATTATTGTTAATAGGAATTGGCATTTAGTACGTGACTGACCGGTGTGGCATTGTGACTAAGTTCGAGAAAGAAGGGATTGTATTTACTGACCTAAATACCTGTTGCGTGGTTATTAGGATTTGTTTAATCTTTTTTTTTGGAATCCTTTTTGTTATTAAAAAAAGAAAATGGTATATTTATAAATGAAAAACCTTACATTTCATCATTATACATTATTTATCTGGCACTACCATTAATCAGCAAAGCTCCAGACCTGATCTCCAGCTGGATATTTTAGCCTTTATTGGGTACTTTCAAAAATCTTACATTTAAGAAAACTGACACCCCGCTACTAACACACGTTAAATTGGTGTAATTTTTTCATCACTTGAATTGGACTCTGCTGTTCATGAAAGCTTTTGAGCCACCACAATCTTATTTAGGCTGTTTTTACAATTGCATGGTATTGTAAAGTACTGGTAAAAAACACGTATGTAATGTAGCCTGCTGACACCTGTAATTATTTTTTATTATCACTTTTTAAATATAAACCACCTTCACAAAAATTTGTAATAAACAAAAATGTGATAACTGACACTTAGATGAAGTAACTAAAAAAATGTGAAATGCACCAACTTTCATATCAGTTTACTTAGTCCCTGAATGCACCTGAATGTTACGCCATGTGTACAATTCTTGTTTTTTTGTGTTTTTTTTTTAAATAACAGATAAACTCAAACTGGCCACATTACAACAGATTGCCCCAATCCATCAGGTATGCTCCTAAATGTCCAGTCCGTGAAAAATGTCTCAACCTTTTAGCAATAACATGTCCAGTATTAGGTAAATATAGACAGTGCTAAATAAAGACTAGTTGCTCTAATAAATTCACATGTTTACAGGTTTTAGCTGGATGAGATAAATGAGCATCATTTGCATAAATGTAACTTTTTTCTCTTCTTCTTGAAAACACTCATGTCCCCTGATACTACGGATCAAACTGGCACCTCTGCGTAACTGGGATTTCAACTTGCTGTCACGTGAGCCTCACTGTACTCCATGATACAAAACCTTAGGGACCAAGCTGGTGAATTTCAGTATAGTGCTAAATTTTAGATGGCAAGTGGGAGAATGTAACACTGCTATCTGTGAATTGCAAATCACTGCATAGTCTGTGCAGAATGGTTTCTGATTGAGACCTGCAGTGATGGGCCACTTAGACTTGATACGGTAAAAAGCCCTCATTTATCTCTAAATTGCAGCTACAGAACAAGTGTAGGTGTGTGATTCATCGTGTACTTGTCGTGTATGTTCTTTTTCTTTGTCCCCTGTTAAAGTGTTTCAAAGCAGCTGTGACAATGTGTTTAGTTGAGGATATCTCGATTTGTGTGTGTGTGTGACTGGAAACTGAAGTCACAAATGCTGAACCAGAGAGATTACTGAACTGAGACACGGCCTAAAATCAGCCTATTTGTTGGCATGTCAGTTCCAGATAACACGGCTGCCTCCGACTTCTAGGGCCTGAGTTCATAATCTATCAGATGTTCAGGTGGAGGTAGTATAAGAAGTAGTGATATTGTCATAGCAGCCTGTGTTGTCCTCAAAGATTTTTTGGCTATTCTAGCTTTGCTTCTGTAGCACGGTTGTTGTTTCCTCACTAATAAAGAAATTTACTATTATAACCTAGATTCGAGATAGAGAGGTGTTAACAAAGCCAACATAACTATACAGTATTTACAAGTTGAAGTATAATGCCTTTATTATATAACACATAGCTACACAGTTTTTTTTTTCCATATAATTGTAAAGTCTTTTCAAATTATAATTAAAAGTAACAAAAGAAAAAAATTCAAAAAACTTGGGTAGTATTAAGATATCAATTAGGATTTTGTTTGTGATCAGATGTGATAGAAAATAATGAATGTTGCTGATCTGCATCCAAAAATGCAAAATATAATTAATTTAAAAACAAATGAAAACAAAATATAAATTCTATCTCTTTCCTTGTAATGTGTAGCACACAAGAAAAACAAAGTTTTTAATCGTAGATGAGAACGGCCTAATTGTAGAGGGAACTGGGGAAACCTGCTCTACTCATCACATACCTGTTGAGATGGATAATCCTCGATCTACTCAGACAATACCAGATATAAACTAAATGAGCAAGGCCTAAAACAGGTTTGACCTACTCTGGGGGCCGCAGTGGGGGGCTGGGCTGGCACATAATTTCAAGGACCTAAGTTGTCCCTAAACAGAACTGGTCAAAGGACATTAGGCTTGAACCGGTTGAGGCAGCTCAATACTATGACATCTCATTGGTCCAAATGGTACATCGAGGAAGTTTTGGCAAATAGGGAAGGTCCACAGTCAGTGTCATTCCATCCATTCAGAGGGCATGCCAGATCAGAGACCAATCAACTTACTAAGATAGGGAGCCACCTGGTTATCTGGGCATTTTGGATGGCTCTACTCCTCTATCCTGGTTGTGTTTGGTATGACTTGTCACTCTCTTTACTCTACAGTACTTCTGTGCTGGGCATATTTAGATACCTTAAATTGAAGAATGTTGAGAATAAAAGCATAAACCTTCTGTCCTGGTTGTTGAGGGTTGTAACATGCTGTTAAAGGAATAGTCCACCCCAAAATGACTTTATTAAACATTACTTACCCCTGATACAATGGCCAAGAGTCCTGCCACAAATTCTAAAGCACAACCCCGTGTGAAAGGGCTTTCAGGATGGGGGCTACTTTTGTTTTACCAGAGGAATTGATTTAACAACATTTTAGCAATAACTTCATACATTTTGCACGTTCTGAGTTTTTAAGTGGATGACTTGATGTGAATTATGTGACTTAAGCAACAGAAGATTTTTTTAATGTAATTTTTAATACTGTTTTCTGTAGTCCAGCACTGGTCACGATTCCGCCTCCTTTAAGGCATCAGTTTTGTTAGCTCCGTTCTATGGGAAAAAATGAGATTAAGAATTTTTCTTGGCCATCACTACAAATCACATGGGATAAGCTACATTTATAAAAAATATTTTTGGGTTGAGAATTCCAATAAGTGTAAATAAACAATAATAACAATAATAATTATACCTTTATATAGTGCTTTTCTCAATGCTCTTTTCATAGTGAGTGAGTGGCCACTTCAACCACCACTAATGTGTAGCTTCCACCTAGATGGTGGGATGGCAGCCATTATTGTACCAGTACGCTTACCATAGGTGAGCTATTAGGTGGTGAACAAATGAGAGAGACAGCCAGTTAGAGAACAGGGATAATTAGGGGGCCTGAATGACCAGGCCATGGAGGGCAATTTAGCCTGAATATCAGGATACACTCTACTATTTACGAAGGATCGTTTATGACGAAAGAGAGTCAGGATCTCGGTTTTATATCTCCTCTGAAGGACGGTGCCATTTTGACAGCACAGTGTCCCCGTCACTGCACTCGGGCATTGGAATGCACATTCAGACAACAGGGTAAGTGCCTCCTGCAGGCCCCACCAACACCTCTTCTATGAACAACCCAAGCTTCTCCTGGATGGTCTCCCATCCAAGTACTGGCCAGGTCTGAACATACTTAGCTTCAGGTGGATGACCTCTTCTGAAGTGCATGTGGTATGGCTATACAGCTATAGAGCAGATTTGAGACATTTTGTTCAGATCCATGCAATAACCAACACCGTAGGACCCATCCATAATCAAACACTAAATTACACGCATTTATATACAGTATGTCCTTAACAATGAATACTTTTCCACATAAATAGCACTAATATAAAAAGTATGCAGTTATAACTTAGCTAACTTAAAATTCTAGCAAATGACTATTTACAAATATGTAAATTATTATTATTATCAATAATAATAATTATTATTATCAATAATTACTGTATATCCACACTTTTGTGATAATTCTGTTTGGGTTAGCTGTCCAGCTTTCCCCACACACAGATGGAAAAATGGTCTATGATCATAGTGTCCATCTTGATCAGTCAATTTCTCTTGTTGTTTTCTAGGAATAAATATGGCCAATCCACTCTTCAGTTATAGCAAAGAAAAACAGCGAGCAGTTATCTGCTTTTTTTTGGGCCAAAAGTGTACCATGACCTGAAATTGTCATCAGTGCATGAGAATCATGGTGTGACTTTTTTGATGCTGTTGACAGTAGTGGACGAAGACAGGCATGCCGGTTCATCTTTATGTTTAACGGTTGTCAGACATTTTTGAACTTCTCAGTTCATTCATAAACTGCCATGGTAAAACACCGTCTCCATTTTCTGCAGAAAACCTTCAATGGTTTTCAGCCCCTGGCACACATACACATCTGAAAAATAGTAATACTAAGACCACAAAAACAACATTAAAGTACACAATACACATAAATTCACACTTTGTAGATATTTTTTATGACAAATATCTAGTGTTAGTTAACGTATTTATCAAGTAGGCCCTAACTTTGGGTTTCTCTGGTTTGACTCTGGTTTTGCCCTCATGTACTTCATACTTGTTTTTGCCCCTTTGATTTTGTTTGTCTTCTCAGTTTTGAGCTCTGGCACATCCTTGGCATATACTCTCAGTCTTTAGTTCTTTCCCTGGACTGTCTTTCTTAATCACAATAATCCTTGGGCACTTCAGCAATGTCCTTAACAAACATGATATACTCCAGGCTGGAGATGCCAGATCCAATAAGACTTTTTATGTTCATGTTGCACTTTTTAATGCTCGTTGTCTTCTTGAGATGTTCTCTAAATTGTCATTATCTTTGTTGCAGGTTGACTTACATTTCATGAAAAAGATTCCACCAGGAGCAGAGGCATCCAATATTTTAGTTGGAGAACTGGACTTTTTAGATCGGCCTGTGGTTGCTTTTGTCCGCTTGTCTCCTGCTGTTCTTCTTTCAGGACTGGCTGAGGTCCCAATACCAACAAGGTGAGATATTGCTTTATTATCCTTTGCTGCATTTTATTGGACTGCACTTTGAAAACAGAGAGAGAGAACTTTATTTGTCATTTGGCTTTTTAGAGAAGCTGTTCAAATAAATAAATACATATGTATGTGTATACACACACACGCACACACACACGCACACACTGTGGTCTGAACACACCAGCATGACTAAAAAAAAACTGTAAAAAGAAAGAAAAAGTTCTGACTTGATAGTCCTAGTCCCAGTGGGACATTATGCAGACATATTGCTGTTGGTATGAAGGAGCCCTTGTTGTGTGTCTTGACACATTTCTGATGGAAGATTTGTTGGCTGAAAAGCCTCAGTGTTAATGTGTCAGAGAGAGCATGTAAGCTTTGTTCATAATGGCACAGAGTTTTGTTTTAATTGCATAGCACTTTGCACTTTTCTATATTAAACTGCATTTTTCAAGTGTCCATCCAGTTCCAGAGCTTGTCCAAGTCTTTCTGAATTGTTTTTGCAGCCTCTTCAATGTTTGCCACTGCTCCAGTATTACCATTATCTACAAATTTCACAACTTTACTAACTATACTGGTATCAATGTTATTAATGTAAATCAGAAAATATACCAGTCCAAGGACAGACCCCTGAGGGTCTCCAATGAAGTTCACCCTCTACTTGGAGCATTCACCTCTTATCTATACTTTGTTTCCTAACGGTTAAACTCCTTGAGATCCAGTTTTGTAGGCTACACTGTCCTAACACATGAGAAAATTACAGAGTGTACACCCACCCTAAGCTAACGCCTGGCACTTTTGTTTTCTTAATTGCCGCTGCCACCACAGAACATGCCAGCTCCCATGTGTGAACTTAACAGTTTTATTTTATTATTTTGTGAGGGTTTTTGTTTAACTTCATGTGTAAACACAGCCATTGAGATTCCTGTAAAGTGTAAGTGCTGTGTTTTTTTAATTTTTTGACGAATTCAGTGATGATAACATACTCATTCAGATCTGATGACAAATTTCTAAATACATTTTAATTTACAATCCTTCCTTTTTTACCACATCTTTAGTTCTGCACTGACCACTTTTCTTAACTGACCGCACCCACTTTGGTCATCTGTTGTAAATATTAAAGCAGGAGTATGTCTAAATTCCTTTTCTATATCTTTTTTTGTTAATATTTTTGTTATTACTATAGTTTATATTGTTATTTATATTTTGATTTTTAATGTATTCTATGTCAATTTTAGTTTATTTTTTATTATTATGTTTGTATGTGTGAACAGTTGTTTCATTGTGCTCCAGGTTGGCATGGCCACCAATACATCACTGCTAGGGACCACCCCCTGTCCCATAAAAGGAAGGCAGGTTGATTCTTTTGTGATGTGGCAGCACAAAATGATCAAAGTGGTGTGAGTCCTCCAAAACTGAATCACCAGGAAGGCTCAAATCATAACCAACCTACTTCACTGTTTGACTTCAGCCTACACCAGGCCCCAATACAAAGCAAGCCCTACCAGAGGGAGGATGACTGTAAACCCCTGGCTTTTGGATGAAAGAGCAAACAGAAAAATGATAGCAATTCATTGACATAAATCAGAAAATATAACAAAATACTCAAAGGAACAAAAAAGAGGCAAAAGGAGTGCCAAAAGGCAATCAAAAAGTACTAAATTCAAAATTCAAAAAACCACCGCATATACTCGTGTATAAGTCAGGCCTTGAAACCTGAAAAATCAATTTTATGAAAGAGGCTGTGTGCTTTATGGTTACTCTCTCAGGTGGGTGTGAGCATATCGTAATCTCTTGGACCAATAATGTGAGTTTTCTGCATTCGACTTATACGACCAACATTATAAAATAATAGAAATTATACAATAAAATCAAGCCCTGACTTATCCGCGGAAGAACTTGAGCGTGAGCATATACGGTAAATCAAAATATCTAGACAGAAGCAAAAAGAGTTAAGAAAAAATCAGAAAATCCATTGACAATAGTGGTAGCCATACTTACAGACACACCAACACTCCACCAAAACGCATTCAGTAAACCGTAGGGTACTGCATTTCACAATCTCCCTTTTATGGGTCTAGAAGCAGTCACTAATGGTGATGTACTGATGGCATCGCCTCTTTAAGGTGTCCACCTATAAAATACATGAAATATAGGAGATTATCTGTTCACACTTAGAAACATAATAATAAATAATTCAAATAAGGTGGAATACATAATTAGACCAAAAATAAATAACATTCATATCATTACAGAATAAAGAATGAACTAAAAAGACATAAAAAAGAAGTTTAGACATAAGCCAGGGAAGAAACCCATGCTAAAATATAACACATACTTACTAATGTGTAATGTAAATATTTGTGTTCAGACTTAATTCAATGCTGATTTCCGATGTAGGTGTGTTCATTAGATAATAGCACATTTGCCCAAATACACAAAAATTATTTATGTATGTATGTATGTTGTTTCCTAAATTACAATTATGTCCACAATCATGGTCATGTCAGTTGTAAATTGTCTCAAAGGGAGTCTACGATGGGATTTGAATAGTCATCCTCCTTAACAATTAGATCATAATGGAAAGTATGCTTACATTTCTGACTGAATTTCTTAACAAATATCTTTCAAGTGTCAGTCTCGGACTTTGAGCAATCCCAAGACCTTGACAAACAAGTTCTTAATTTTGTGCTATATTAAAATAAATATGAAGTAAAGTGCAAGAAAATGTACTTGAAAACAGTTAACTTTGAAAATGAATGAAAACGTGTCCTGGTTTCAAAGCCACTGTTGCACCTCAGATTGGTTTCTGGGTTTTCTGTTTTAAATCACGGAATACCTTTTTGGGCTTACTATAGAACTGGTGACAATGCAGTCTCAGACAGGACAATCCGTCTTTCAGAGGGTTCATTCTAATCTCTGTTTGCTAAAATGTTTTATTTCAGGTTCTTGTTCATCCTACTTGGACCAATGGGGAAAGGACAACAGTACCATGAGATTGGCAGGTCAATTGCAACGTTGATGACAGATGAGGTAATCTAGTTGTAATTATTTATATCCATGGACATTGCTTATGTAAAATATCAGTGCAGATTCATAAACTGCCAAACACCTGTAACCTGTTTCTAAGATTAGTTGAAAAGACTGAGCAATACAAATGGTAATTGAACTAAAAAATACAATAAGAAGCAGAGTGTGAAATAAATACAAGTAAAATCTGGCAAAGATTGAAGCATTATTTTGTCTCACTTTTCTTGTTAGAATAACTTTGGCTGTGACTATTCCTTGTGATTCTTAATACTTTTCTGCTCTGTTGATAATCTTTTCAGGCTAATACTTTACTTTTCTGTTCTTTATATATATCATTAGAACCGTGACTTCATTGCATTTCCATTTTGGACTGTGTTTTAATAAAAGTGCCGCCATTTCATATTTGCTTTATAATGGCTATGGCCATATTATTTATTGTTGCTAGGCTGGTTGCTGGTCACATAAACTAAGAAAAATACAAAGAAAAAGAAAACACCAAACCCTAACAGGAAACTTCTACTAAGAAACAGAACAGGAAGGAACATTAAATTGAACGGAATCTAGCAAAAGCACAGTGTTAATCAAATAAATCAGAATTAAAAAAAACAATGCCAATGTTCTGACATAAAAGATGGTGAGCAGAAATAAAAGAAGAGGAACAAGAATTAAGAATTAACAAGTTCATTAACAATTAAAGGTCAATGACTAGAAAAGAAGCTGATCTGTCATCAAGTCAAAAGGGGGAATCAGACATTTTAAAGTTAAGGGAACAGAATGTTAGGTTGCTTTCCAGTAAAATAATCTGGGAAAGTTGCACAAAGTATGTACTATTTATCCTCAAACGTTTACAGTGAAATCCCTGCGGTGTCAGCTTATAAACCGTCACTTTGATGACATTATCTAACAACTAATGCCATTCCTCAGCAACTCTAGGTTGTGTCTGAGCAATGGGGACCTCAAAATCGCAATTTGACAAAATGCTATTGCAGTATGTAGCTGCTTTTAGTTTGCTTCATAGGATGGTTCTGGCAATAGTGTGACGCGTGTTCAAATAATTCCACAGACCAAGGATCTTTGTTTTAAAAATGTTAGTAAAATTCAAAGCAAAACAATTCACTCAAAAAATAGAGCAAAAATAATATTAAAGAGAAGTTCTAGTTTAAGTCTTATAAATCTTCTTTCATTCTCTAAGATTGGTCATACAGTCGTACTTGAGGCATGTTAAGCGCACTAAACACGGTCAGAAAACTTTGTGCCATCTGCTAACTGCAAACATATCTAACAGTCCATGCTAGCAGTAAGACTATTTCCTAACTAGCTTAATTAACACTCTGCTTTACAGATAAAGCAAAGAAAGTTCTATTTCTTGTTAACTTACAGGGGATAAAAGACTATACCATATTCTAGGTAGCTATAAGAAACTAAAATTCTATTATTGAAATTAAGCAAACACTTAAATAAGTTTAACTTTAACATTACTTTCTAAGATTGGCTCTTAAACAGTAAAATGAACCAAGGAAACAGTACAAACTGAAAAGAATAACCTACAGTCAATAAAATGTCACTCTTGGATTCCCTGGTGTTTAAAACATTAATCTGTACTAAATAAATTAGGTAGAAAAATATAAAGAGCACAGAAAAAAAAAAATATATAATGAAACCATAATACCCAAGTCCTTAAGCAAAAGTCAAAATCCTGAAATTTCAAAATTTAATGGTCAAAGAACCCAAAACTAATTCCATAAGAGCATGAAAAGGGCACCTGATGAACACAGCACTACTGTTTCGTCTTCTCCTCAGAAAGACACGTTGAGAAATGGGGATGGCTGGGAGAGGAAACATAAACCCAAGTCAAAGACGCAATGAGAAATCTGCCCCTTCATTCACCACAACCAAAGCACTAATCAAAGAATAAGGAGACAAAGCAGAGAATCAGAACCAGGAAATCGATAGCCCAAAGACTAAACACACACATGCATATAACTGTTTTTTAAAGATAGCCACAGACTTGGATAATGATGTGTGTGATGTGCTGCTTTTTATGCTGTTGCATTAATTACGTTAATTTCTGTATTTCCAGAGACTCACTTGGTATCAACTGACACAACATTGTAACGTCAGCAGCTCAACTTGGCACTGTCTATAAAAAGTAACAAAACTGTGAAACAAGCAATATAATTATTTTTATTAATAACTAAAAACAATAAAAAAAGAAACTGAAACAGGTGCTGAGGAAATACGAAAAAACACAGAATCATAGCAACTAATGCCACCGCAATCAGGCTGAGGCAGAAAGTGTCTTATATATGAGTGGTTTTCAACCTTTTTGACTTCTGGATCTGCAGAAGACTGAGTAAATATTTGCGGACTGGGGAGGTAGAAAATATAATAAACTTATTTATGCAGTATCATTATTTGTACAGCCAGTGGCTGAAGTAGAAAAGCATAAGTACTGTTGCTTTCTTTTTGAATCATTTTTGTTAATAGTGCGAAAATTCTAGCAGCCAGATTTACTAACAGATCAGAGAGTGGAGTGACCCTTTGATTTAGGGGCTCTCAAATTTACTAATATTAGATTGAGGAGGCAGGTCCCCCTTGGTGTTTTGAGCATCCATATTTACTAGAATTGCATCTTTGGGTGTGTTTGTGTGTTGGCTGTTCTTAGACTTTCGAGCATCCAGATTTACTTACATTAGATCACAAAGTAATGGGGAGATTCCTTGGACTTTTGAGCATCCAAATTTATTTACTTAAATTATATTGGAGAATCTCGGAAACCGTGGATGGGTGGGGGTTGGTGAATTGGGTTTACACAGGGGGGCTTCCCCCTTGTAGTTTCAAGCATCCAGATTTACTAACATTAAATCAGGAATGGGTCTCTTGCAATTTCCAGTATCCACATTTACTTTAGATTGCAAAGCTTTAGGTTTCCCTAGGAGTTTCATGCACCCAGATTTAATGAGCTTGGATTCAATAGAATTGTTTTTTTTTAACATTTTTGGTCAGATTTCATGGTTGGGTTTGTTCCTTTAGGGGGTTCTAGCTCCCTAGTTCAAATAAGTTCTTTTGTAATTGCGAAGTTTTAAGTAACCAAAAACTATATAGACATGGTAATAAAAGGCCATACCTCTCCCATAGTGATACGGTGGTAAAAAATCACATAAGAGAAAATAATGGCTTTCTTTAATGACGATTTACGCGACATTACAGAAGGGAAGCCATAGCAAGACATTACCAGAGTGGGATCTTGATCTATACAGTCTACTATTTTTTTGTCGCTGCGCTGGAAGGGTTTTCAGGACAGATGACGATATTACCCATCCGTCCGTTGGCTTCAAAGTGTTTGGCTGCTGTCCAAGTCTTTTATACTGGTTTCTCCACGTACAGGCCTTTATTTGGGTTCTAAACAAGGGAAGAAGATTTTGTGCTGACCTTTAACAGAGGACAAGATAGTATACATCTGTCTTTAGGCTGACTATACATTCCTCCAGCTGTCTTTGTCTATCTTGTCCTATGCTTGGCCCAGCAATTTTAAATGCTGAGCCCCTTTGTACTAAATCTGGCTCAGCTATGCATGTACAAAGAAAAGAAAAACAGATTTAAAATGTCTGCACAGAGACAGTGACATTAAACTTAATATTATAACAAACTTATTATAACAGGGTTACACATAAACCTAGAGCTTAGCACAGAACATGTTATGAGAAGTCAAGCAAAACGACACCTTTTATTGGCCAACTAAAAAGATTAGAAGAAGCAAGCTTACGAGGCAACTCAGGCCCCTTCTCCAGACAAGATGTACATATTGTAATCTTTTTAGTTAGTCAATAAAAGGTGTCATTTTGCTTGACTTCTCAGTACATCCATAATGGCTAACACGCTACAACACCCTAGTACCACAGAGCACATTCTAATTTTTAATTCGAGATGTTGTCTGAAAAATCTTAACATTGACTAAAAACTATAACGTGAGAATTCACTTTTTTTTTTTGTGGACCGGCAAAAACATTCTATGGAATATTTTGGACCGGTGCTAGTCTTCTGATCAGCTGTTAGGGATCACTGTCATGTAAGACTCTCAAGTAAGTGCGGCCGATCTGACCACAGCACAAGAGACCTAACTGCAAATTAGTTCTCACTCCTTTAGAAGAAAAGATAAAACTGGAGGTAAGAGACTGGAGCATAATCAGAGCAGAAACAAAACTGCAATAAGAAAGCAAGGAAATATAATAAAAACACAAAGGAAGGTGAAGAGATGAGATATACTGTAGTTAATGCCATCCAGTTTAAGACTAAGCTATTTTGAACAAGGCAGTAACTTAACCTGGGTAGGGTGTAGATCCATTCGCAGGTCAAATTGTGCGCAAAACTACTTAAAAAGGGTGCCTTTGTGTAGGCGGGATGTACAATATCACTGGATTTTGCATTGTACTGGCCTCTACACTGTAAGATCTCCAGTTTGATCGTCATCTATGATCCAATGTGTGACAATGAGCAGTCACTTAACCTGCTTGTGCTTCAGATGTGAAATACAGGGGGTCCTCGGGTTACAACGTCTCAACATACAACGTTTCGAGTTTACAACACTCACTCCCATAAAAACTTAAAAAAATTGAGACATGAGTAGGAATAAAGGTAAGGATTTTTTTACACTCATTTTTTCTGTTACTAAAGGAACAGTATACAGTACAGTATATTTATGCCCTTTTCCTTTTTCTGTGGCTTAATTGTGTTTTTATTTCTGGATTATGATTTTGCAAATGTGCTAAGATAGGTAAGTGACTTAGGCTAGGGTGTGTTTTGACTTACACCAAACTGTTGTAGGAACAGAACTGTGTCATAAACCGAGGACCCCATGTAATCATTAACCATTTGCTGTATACAGCATGTATCTGCACTCTTAAAGTGTTGTGTCGTGGTGTTTGCTATAAAAAGTCTCTACATTAAAATGAGCTGTAAAAGATTAAAGCATGAATGTTTCTGAGCTGATTAATATCACATCACTTCTACATGTTGCTTTTCACTCATTCTTACTTGTGCTTTTCCTCTCCAGAAAATTAATAAACTGAGCATTTGATCACATTAGTATATGCAAGATAAAATACAAGATCAGCAACATTAAAAGTAGACAAAACAAAGACAGAATATTGCCTTTCAACATACATACTATTAATAAGCTCTCTTTAGGATAATTTACTGGACCCTAGCCAGGCAACACTGGAATGAGAAAGGAGCCAACCCCGGTGCAGGGGCCATTCGCACAAATTCCCACAGGACCAGTTTAGACTCAGTAAATGTCAGCTTAGACTTGCTCAACACAGATTGTGGTTGGAACGACAGATAAAAACTCAGATTGACACAAGGATGGAATTTGAACCCAAGCCACTGTGTCACCTTACAACACAAATTATAATGATGATGTATAATAACCAGCAAAACGTCTGTTACTCAGAAGCCATTAGTGTTTATCTGAAGCTCTGTCTGCCAGAAATCTGCAGCCCAAGGGACCCAAAGCAGCCAGCCATGTGATGAAGCTTGATGTGAAAGATGCTATTAATATTAAATTCGACTGACTGAAGTAATTCTTGCTCATAATGCCTCTGCACACACTTGTTCTTCTAAATCTGTTTGAATCCTGCGATTGCTCCACGTTTGTTAGGTCATCATGAATGTTACGGCATTCAGCTTGTTCTTTGTGTGTGCAACTAGCATGTTCAGTTTGAGAGATGAGCAATTTATTTGTTTATTTTGTTTCCAACCTCAAACCTGCACTCACCCGCTGTTAAATAATTGCTTTTCATTACTCGGGCGATTTCCATATCCGTTTCTGTGAGACTGAGCAATTAACACCTGACAGAGAGCTGTTAAAAGAAGAATACTGCTTTCTGGGCTTTACCATCACTGGCCTTCTTCTGTGATAAAATGGTTTCTGCTTAATTATGCAATGGCCATTCATTCATTTAAGCTAATGTGTCTGGTGTGCATTTAAATATGAAGTTTCTTTATTTTTTTCTTCTTTTTCATGAGAATGGGCCTTCGACTAGAGCTTTTAAAGCTAATTCCACTCACTGAACCTCTTCTTTCATTGCAGGTGTTTCATGATGTAGCCTACAAAGCAAAAGACAGAAGTGATCTGGTTGCAGGAATTGATGAGTTTCTCGATCAAGTGATGGTACTTCCACCCGGAGAGTGGGACCCTTCAATCAGAATAGAGCCACCAAAAAATGTCCCTTCTCAGGTATTTAGTTAAAGTCTACCCATGATTTCTTAGCACTGGAGGTCTAGACTTTCCTGTGCCCTGGACACATGGCCATTTGAGATGAAATGTTCTTGTCCTTAACCTAAATCATATAATGCATTTATTTTCTCATTTATCCTTTCAGAAGGGTAAAACTATCAGACCATAAGGGTCCCAGAGGGAAACAATACCCTTCTGCCTTTTCTGTTTCATCCTTCTAATTGATTTAATGTTCACATAGACACAAGTTAACCAGGAAAGGAATTACATTTTGGAGCTGTGTGCAAGGGTAATGTTTAATATTTAGCCTGGGGGAATAGCCGATGGAACATAAAAAATAACTACAATCATAACCAATGCTCCCCCTAACCTGAATTCATGGGTGATCATGCTCAAAGTTGACATGGTCCTTCACAAAAAGACCCATGTTCAATGAACTACTAAACAAGGCCCAAGATATTGATTGAGGTAAAATGAGAAACTGGAACTGTAAGGACGTTTTCAGATATGGCTACTTTTACTGAACAATAGGATCACTGCAAAGACTTTTTCAATTTTGGACATTTGTGGAACATTCCAGGTCTAGAGTGCTGAATGTGAAAGATGATTTAGTCTAATGAATAATCTAAAAACAAAATCTATAAATTACTTAGATGCTGTGCTTTTGTAAAACTTGATGAGAATTAAACTCTTCAAATTCTTGGCAGACCATTGTAACGAATTGAACCCGATATGCGGAAAGCAGTCCGACCTATAAACTGTAAGGATAGGCCAATATCACTCCCAACTTTAAACAGTCAAATATATATATATATATATATATACAGTATATGTAAAAAAAACAGTTACAATGCAATTTTAGCTAAGTCAGGAAAAATATATTATACATTTAAAAATGAAAGACACAAAGATGAAAACATCAATGACTTTTTCTTCACCAACACAAAATAACCTTTATAATTGCAGAGATATCCTCAGCCCTACGAGTGGACCCGCATGTGACTCTATATACAGTAATCCCTCCTCGATCGCGGGGGTTGCGTTCCAGACCCCCCTGATAAGTAAAAATCCGCGAAGTAGAAACCATAAGTTTGTATGGTTATTTTTATATATTTTAAGCCCTTAGAAACTCTCCCACACTGTTAACATTATTAGAGCCCTCTAGACATAAAATAACACCCTTTAGTCAAAATTTTAAACTGTGCTCCATGACAAGACAGAGATGACAGTTCTTTCTCACAATTAAAAGAATGCAAACATATCTTCCTCTTCAAAGAATGCGTGTCAAGAGCAGAGACTGTCTGAGAGAGAGAGAGAGCGAGAAAAAAGCAAACAATCAAAGAATCAATATGTGCTTTTGGGCTTTTAAGTATGCCGAAGCACCGCGATAAAGCCGCATTTTGTAGAGGAGGCAAACAGCCCCTCTGCTCACACCTCCTCCGTCAGGCAGAGAGTGAGAGAGACAGAGAAAAGCAAACAATCAAGCACCGCTCGGGAAGCACATCGTATATCATTGAGGAGTTTTATTTAATACGTAATACGTGCTCTGATTGGGTAGCTTCTAAGCCATCCGCCAATAGCGTCCATTGTATGAAATCAACTGGGCAAACAAACTGAGGAAGCATGTACCATAAATTAAAAGACCCATTGTCCGCAGAAATCTGTGAACATCTGTGACATATTCAGTAATATTTAAGGCTTTTGTTTCTAACCTATACCCATTTGACTACATTTAAAACCACAAAAACTGGCAAAATATTTTCTAAAATATGTTAAAAAAAAGCTTCATTTAAGAACACAGTTTCCCTTGGAAAATTTATAAATATGCCATAATTATGAAAAGCTAACTTCAAAAATACCCTCCAAAACAAAACCAAACGTTACAAACATGCAGAGCAGACACCAGGACCCAATGGTGTTAAAGAAGAGTCCCTTAGCTCAGGCACCTGTCTTCTGTACTGTTTTGACTCCTGTTACATTTTTTGCCAGTTTATGTGTACAGTTCTATGTGGAAGTTCTTGCTTTGGAAATGATAATCGGCCAATTCATTGATTTCATTTACTTTCATTAAAACAGGAGAAGCGTAAGATGCCTGGAGTGCCAAATGGTATGGCAGGACATGGCGAGACAGCAGAACCTGGGGGGCATGAAGGCCCTGAGCTGCAGCGAACAGGAAGGTTTGTACATAATGCAAATATTCTGGAATCCTTTAAGCTAGCAGCCATGGTGTAGCTAATGTGTTCATTTTTGTGGCAAATCGAATCACTACAATGCAATGCATGAATTGCTACAAATAGCATTGGGTATGAGATATAAATAAAAGGCAAACAAAACTCAAAATGATAAGATTTTATTTTATTTTTTTATAAAAATGAACACTTATTTCTAGAAATCAGTCTCTGAAACAACATGCTGTGGTATCTTTGTGTCTTCTGGCCTTGCCAGGACTAAGGTCTTGTGGGGTTCAGTAGAATAATTGAGAAAAACACACAGCTTTGACAATATATTATAATTAAATGACCTTCTGTTTCAGGATATGCGGGAAGAGATAAAGTAGTCTGATATTTTGGTAACTACAATAAGAATGATAAAGAAAAGTTAACCTAAAGGCCAACTGTAAATAATATGGGATAGAAGAACGAGTATTCACCCTCTTTAGAAGTCTTCACATGAAATTGTTATATAACATTGAGTCATAGAGGGTATAATTTGGCTTTTTTGACCCTGATCAACAAAAAAGACTCTACAGTATAATGTCAAAATGAAAACAGATTTCTGCAAAGCGGTCTAAATTGACTACAAATATAAAACACAGAATAACTGATCGCATAAGTATTCACCCCTTTTATATGAATCTCCTAAATCCTCACTGATGCAGCCCATTGGTTTTACAAGTCACGGAATTAGTTCAGTGGAAGTCACCTGACTGGGTATTTGACCTCCTTAGCACTGCTAAAAGCGTTAGTCCCGAGTGTCATGTGGGTAACGCGACACGTATGTGTTAGAGCTGAGGATTACTCAGGCTGTAAAACTGCCAACAACATTAATGCCGAGCATTGCTCGGGAAATGATATAGGCATGTCTTGGGTAAGCAACAGGCCCGAGTGTTACCCAGGCTACGGTGCAGACAGTTCTTCTCTTAGCCTCATAATGGAGTCTTATAAGAAACGTTTTTCAGCAGCCCAGGCGTTGCACACTCTTCATATTGATACGAGCAGTGATGACAAAGTGAATCTGTCTTCAGGCAGTGATTCTGATGACATTGAAAGTGACTCTCATGTCAATTGCATATGTGCAGTGTGCTGTCCAAAAGCTGATCAGTCTGGAAAAAAAATCTGGAAGGAATCACGCTACTATTGTCCCAATGTAATGTAAATGTCCCTCAAATGATACATTTTAACAGTATATATGATATTAGCATTATTCGTATTCATTATTATTATTATTATTTGTATCAATATTATACTTTCCACACTTCTGACTTTATACATTTAGTGTTTTGCATATTTTACAGCAGAAAGAACATATTTAATAAATATGTCATTTTTCAAGCCAAAAAATGAAACACTTTTTACGTGGTTTTTCCAGAAAAAATGTAACGCTAAGGAAGCTACCAGATTGTAGTCTAAATGCACCTAAATGTGGCAGGGCCAACTTGTGGGTTGTCAGCAATGAATCTGCTAGAGCAGACTGTCCACAGAAAATGAGTGTTTGTGCAAGAAGAAGGTGAGGAAGGCCACCAAGAGACCTCAGAAAACTCTGAAGAAGTTACTAGC
The DNA here is from genome assembly GCF_016835505.1 of Polypterus senegalus. Lineage (NCBI taxonomy): Eukaryota > Metazoa > Chordata > Cladistia > Polypteriformes > Polypteridae > Polypterus > Polypterus senegalus. The sequence continues at coordinate 165,995,649 of NC_053159.1, forward strand.
TACAGTGACTTGGATTGGAGAGACTGTGCAGACAACATCTGTTTGCTTTATTAGTCACAGCTTTATGAGAGAATGGCAAAAAGATAAAACACACAGGACATCACAGCCAGAAGGCATATAAAAGTCTCAGAAGTCAGCTGAACAGCAACAACAACATTCATTTATATAGCACATTTTCATACAAAAAAGTACTTTACATAATGAAGAAAAATAAAAAGACAAAATAAGAAATTAAAATAAGACAACATTAGTTAACATAGAAAAAGAGTAAGGTCCGATGGCCAGGGAGGACAGAAAAAACAAAAAAATCTCCAGATGGCTGGAGAAAAAAATAAAATCTGCAGGGGTTTCAGGCCACAAGACCGCCCGGTCCGCTGTGGGCATTCTACCTAACATACATGAAACAGTCCTCTTTGTATTTAGGGTTCTCATGGATGCTCTTGATGATGATGGTCATGCAGACTTCTGGCTTTTAATCCATCACTGTTGGAACATCACGGTGCTTTGAGTAGATGGTGGTGGAGAAGGCCACCACCAAATGGACACCAGAAAAAGAAACAGAAGAGAGAGTAGGGGTTAGTACAGATTTTAGAGCCACCATGAATAGTTATTATAACAAATTGGAAATACAGAGTATCAGGATTAAATTACAATGAGGTTATGAGAAAGCCATGGTAAAATAATGTGTTTTCAGCAGTTTTTTAAAGTGCTCTACTGTATTAGCCTGGCGAATTCCTATTGGCAGGCTATTCCAGATTTTAGGTGAATAACAGCAGAAGGCCGCCTCACCACTTTTTTAAGTTTAGTTCTTGGAATTCTAAGGAGACACTCATTTGAGGATCTGAGGTTACGATTTGGAATATAAGGTGTCAGACATTCCGATATATAAGATGGAGCGAGATTATTTAAGGCTTTATAATCCATAAGCAGTATTTTAAAGTCAATCCTGAATGACACAGGCAACCAGTGTAGTGACATCAAAACTGGAGAATTGTCCTCGGATTTTCTTTTCCTAGTTAGGATTCTAGCAGCTGCATTCTGCACTCGTTGCAAACGATTTATGTCCTTTTTGGGTAGTCCTGAGAGGAGTGCGTTACAGTAATCTAGTCGACTGAAAACAAATGCATGAACTAATTTCTCAGCATCTTTCAATGATATAAGAGGTCTAACTTTAGCTATGTTTCTTAAGGGAAAAAATGCTGTCCTAGTGATCTGATTGATATGCGATTTAAAATTCAGATTACAGTCAACAATCACCCCTAAACTTTTTACCTCCGTCTTGACATTTAATTCTAATGTATCCAGTTTATTTCTAATAGCCTCATTGTATCCATTATTGCCAATTACTAAGATTTCAGTTTTCTCTTTATTTAACTTGAGAAAATTACTATTCATCCATTCTGAGATACAAGTCAGACATTGTGTTAGTGAATCAAGAGAATCGGGGTCATCAGGTGCTATTGATAAGGACAGCTGTGTGTCATCAGCATAGCTGTGGTAGCTCACGTTGTAAGATGAGATAATCTGACCTAACAGAAGCATGTAGATTGAGAAGAGCAGCAGACCCAGGATAGAGCCTTGTGGAACACCATATCGGATATCATGTTGTCTTTGAGTTGTAATTCCCACAACTAACAAAGAGTTTTCTCCCTGTCAGGTAGGATTCAAACCAATTTAAGACCCTGCCAGAGAGGCTCACCCATTGACTAAGGCGAGTTCTAAGAATGTTGTGATCAATGGTGTCAAATGCTGCACTCAGATCTAAGAGGATGAGAACAGATAAATGGCCTCTTCTGCATTCACTCGTAAATCATTTACTACTTCAACGAGTGCAGTTTCTGTGCTGTGATTTGTTCTAAAACCCGACTGAAATTTATCAAGAATAGCATGTTTATTGAGGTGGCCATTTAACTGCATAATGGCTGCCTTCTCCAGAACTTTACTTAAGAAATGCAGGTTAGAGATGGGTCTAAAATTTTCAAAAGCAGAGGAGTCGAGATTATTTTTCTTAAGTAGGGGTTTAACTACAGCAGTCTTAAGACAGTCTAGGAAGACCCCCGTATCTAATGATGAATTTATTATGTCAAGAATATTATCAATTAGAAGCTGAAAAAGGTTCATTGGTCTGATGAAACCAGAATTGAGCATTTTTGGCCTTCAGACTGAAAAATCATGTTTGAAAACAGCAAATTATTAAAAATAGGCTATCCTCACCGTGAAGGATGGTGGTGGCAACATTATGCTGTGTGGATGCTTCTCTGAAGCAGATTCTGGAAGACTCAATGAGGGTAAAATGAAAACAGCAAAAGACACAAAAATCCTGGAGTAAAGCATAAGGCACTTTGCGAGAAACCTGCACCTTTGGAGAAAATTTGTATTCCAGCAAAACAACAAGCCCAATGCATAAAACCAAAGCTACACTTGAAGGGTTTAAAAGAACAATGCAAATGTCCCGAAATCCCAGAATCAGAGCTCAGATCTCAGTCCAACTGACAATTTGTGGCTGGACTTCACAAAGGTTCCTCACTCACAATCATCATGAAGCCTGACAGAGCCTGAGCAGAATACAAAGAATGATGAGGAAAAATGGCGGAGTCCAGATGTGGAAATCTGAAATACAGAGAGAGTCCTAAGCACACAGACTCAAAGCTGTCATGACTGCTAAAGCTGCAGCTACTAAATACTAACTTGAAGGGGGTGAATACTTATGTGATCCATTATTTGGTGTTTTATATTTGTAAATTAGACTGCTTTACAAACATCTGTTTTCACTTTGACATTAATGCCTTTTTTCTGTTGATCACTGCCAAAGATATCAAATTAAAGTCACTGTGATTCAGTGTTGTACAGCAACAAAATGGGGAAACTTCCAAGGGTGTAAATACATTTTATAGTCACTGTATGTTAAAATGGGCGGCACAGTGACTGCCTCGTAGTAAGGAGACCTGGGTTCGCTTCCCGGGTCCTCCCTGCGTGGAGTTTGCATGTTGTCCCCGTGTCTGTGTGGGTTTCCTCTGGGTGCTCCGGTTTCTTCCCACAGTTGCTTTGGCGTTCCTAAATTGTCCCTAGTGTGTGCTTGGTGTGTGGGTGTGTGTGTGTGTGTGCCCTGCAGTGCGCCGGCACCCTGCCCGGGGTTTGTTTCCTGCCTTGCACCCTGTGTTGGCTGGGATTGGCTCCAGCAGATCCCCGTGACCCTGTAGATAGGATATAGTGGGTTGGATAATGGATGGATGTATCTTAAAATTGATATAAAGCTATATTCAGATGAAGTTTAACATATCAGATCTAATTAAAATATGCATATCTGATAATATATCTATTTCAGGATATCTGAAATGTATTTCCAAATATTTTCAAATTATTTTCTCATTTAGGAAATTTAAAATAGAATTTGTGATATCATTAAATATATTTCAGAAAGATTTCCTATGTTTCAAATCATTTGAAATTTTTGGAAATGCATGAGAAGTTACTTTCTTTAAGATATCTTAAAATACATATAGTTTATACCATACTGTATAATTAAATAAATGTAGAGAAAAGCCAAAAAGAAGGGTTGGGGTACATGGTGGTAAACCCATTTAATAGAGACAAATTGAAAGAGGGGCAAAGAAAAGAGCAAAGGTGGGTAGTGAATAACAGCATCTGCCGTAAATAAATAGAAGGTTGAAGTAATGTCTGACTGACTGAGCTCCATTGTTGTCAGTCATTTCCTAAATGAACAACAACACCAACAACATTTATTTATATAGCACATTTTCATACAAAAAAATGTAGCTCAAAGTGCTTTACAAAATGAAGAATAGAAAAGTAGAAGACACAATAAAAAATAAACATAAATCAACATTAATTAACATAGAATAAGTAAGGTCCGATGGCCAAGGTGGACAGAAAAAACAAAAAAAAATCTGTAGGGATTCCAGACCAAGAGACCGCCCAGTCCCCTCTGGGCAAACTCTGGGAACACCCACTTCCAGTTGCCACTAGGTCTTAGAAGTGGGCTTCCACAGTAAGTGGGGCTTCCGCAGTCAATGCTGAACTGATATTAGTCATCCTCTGGCCATACTCTCTCAGAATTGTGGGTGAAAAACGAGATGGGGATACTGCTTACCTCTGCTTATCTATCTATCTATCCATTATCCAACCTGCTATATCCCAACTACAGGGTCATGGGGGTCTGCTGGAGCCAATCCCAGCCAACACAGGGCGCAAGGCAGGAAACAAACCCCAGGCAGGGTGCCAGTCCACCACATCTATCTATCTATCTATCTATCTATCTATCTATCTATCTATCTATCTATCTATCTATCTATCTATCTATCTATCTATCTATCTATCTATTATAGAGTGCCTTTCTATCTATCTATCTATCTATCTATCTATCTATCTATCTATCTATCTATCTATCTATCTATCTATCTATCTATCTATGTTAAAGAAACTTTAGGCATCTCAAATTCACTGTGATTCAAAATGTATTTCAAGAAATCCAAAGTGCAGTTTAAGTTGTGTTTAAAAAGACAGACAGTTGTTTAAAGATATTTTATTATTATTTTGAGAGATTTTAAATACAATTAATGATGTGTGAATTGCATTTAAAATATCTTAAATTATTAATCATTTCTAAATAACATATCCATTTTAAAATATCTCAAAATGTCCTCCTGTTTGTTTTATAATATCTGCAATTAATTTTAGATAATTTTTAGATATCTTAAAATAAACAGGTAGCCCTGTTGAGAAAATTGGACATTTTACATGAAATAATTTTCACATACCTTTAATTATATTTCAATTATTTAAAAATGCATAGGAGATCAATGTGAGATATTGCAAAATACATTTCATGTATTTTTAATGTTGCAGAATTTGAGATATCTGAGACTATACTGTCATATATCATGAAATGTATTACAGATACCTTAATATGTATTTCTTAAAATTAGCTTCCACTGTCTAAACTGCTGGGTGCATTTTAGGGTATCTGAAGTTCATTTTCAAATGGTCCTCCAGTTTGTGATATTCTCCACATCCCAAAGGAGTGCCTGCTAGATACTGGTAGCACTGATGTGTCCAGGTACGAATGAATGAGCCTGGGTGTAGGCATACGTGTGATCAGTGGTGTTAGGACAGACGGTGACTTCCAGCAACTCCCTGTTTGGATAAGGGGTTTAGGGAAATGAATCAATTAATGGATTAAATGTTTACATGAGGTCTCAGATGATATTATTTATTTGTATGCCCTTTTTTTGTATATTCTAAATATACTTGTTTAATCATTTTGTTTAACCTTGAGGTCAGGTAAGATTGTAATAAGTGGATAAGGAAGGCTGTATGCCAGTGGTCCATGCCTTATTAAAATGTATGATTGCCACATTCTGTTCCAGACATTGCTTGTTTATTTATTCTCTCAATTATTCACTTAGCAACAAATATCACACATTTCTCACATAGTATCACTGTCGTTTTCACCTGCTAAGTGCTTTGTTTTCTTACACTATTCTGTCACCATTTAGCTGTCTTATTTTCCGTCACTTTGCTTTGTAAGATAATGAAATTCCAGTAAGGAGACACGACATAAATGGGAAAATAAGCTTTGAATGATGAGTGCACAGGAGCTACATTTTAGCAATGTAATATATAATTTAAGGGGTAATAGTAGACTAGTCAGGGGTGACATTTTGGTTAGCACTGTTGACTCTGATCTATCTATCTATCTATCTATCTATCTATCTATCTATCTATCTATCTATCTATCTATCTATCTATCTATCTATCTATAATACAATTACTGTCTATCTATAAACTGTATCCCCACAAATGAGCATTATTATGGTGTTAGTGGGACTTACCAAGTCTGTTATTGAATTGGTCTACTCTTGTAAAGTAAACTTAACACATACCCAAAGACTCCAACCAGATCCAGTCCATTAAGCACTGAGTGATGCCTACACAGCCTATCACTCCTCAGTATTCCACATGATGCACCCTGGTCCCTGACAGTTACCTACCTAGACACATAAAGGCTGATGCGTCCACACCATGTCCTCAGATATAAACTATACCTAAAGGCTGGTACACCTTAATCCCCAAGAATAATTTAGTCACCTAGAAGCTGATACACATTGGACAATGCCACTCACCAACCCATAATGTGTTACACTCACCTGTTATATCTCACACTAGGAAAGGCAAACAGAATAAGTGGAGGTGACCAGAAGAGGAAACATTAATCAAGCCTATCTTTCTCATGATCAAAAATTGTAAGCTAAGAATCAAAGTAAGAAACAATGGCGAAAAGTGAGGACCTACAGAATCTAAGTAGCTCTAGTCTATACAAGCACAAAGGGTTTTTATGTATTTATCCATAAAATTGAAATGTTGATGAATCTAACATGCCAGTCTTTTTAGAGGCACCCCAATGACAATCTCAAGAACTGCACGCCTTAGCAACAGTCGTCATATGTCTTGATGTTGATGACAGCGGCACAAAATGCCAGTGTCACAGGAGAAACAATACAGCAATGAAAATGATACAAAATAATTCTTAGTACCTGATCTTGAACTCCAGAATACAAGTAAATGGCAGATATTATAATATCTGCCACATAGAAAAACATATTGGGACCTTAAAATCGAGAAGGGGGCTAAAGACAACCACATAAAATTTTAAACTATCTGACTCAAGACACCACCATGCAGTCCTCTGTTGAGGCATCCCCTCAGCCCCCTAACCTTGTGGGAAAAAAAGTGGTGTTTGTCCCCACACAAGCTGTCATGTATGTACTTTATTATTTCAATCACTCAAGTTGTACAGAAAGTATAGAAATATAAAAGCAAAGTACTATTTATTAAAATTAGAGTCATAGAAAATGAACTACATGAAATAAATGATATAAAATTGTACATAGATTTCTGGACGTAAAGCCCTAAACAAAATGTATCACTATTTCAAAATTAGAAAGCTTATTTAATACTTCCTGTAAAGATAAAAGTAACATCTGTGTCAGAGCAGAAGATGGTGTTTTTTATGTCCAGGTGGATCGTGTCTCTCTCTAAGTTCTTTTTTGTTAGGGCAGCATCAATAAGCAGCAAGGAAGCTGGACACACTAGAATGGCGTCCAAGGAAGATCTCTGGACCGGAAGGACGTGTGGAAGATAGAGGAGACTCAAATAAAATTCTTATTATTTTCCACATATGATGTCCTACCCAAACCAGTAAAGCTACATCAGTGTGGGCTGACACAGAGTTCAAGTCATGCCCCATACTATCAGCCTGTTAGTGGAGCTTTGTTGATGGGAAGGTCAGGTTAAGGCATGAACAGATCTTGGCTGGAGTGGTTTTAGGCCTGGAGGAGGAGAAGAAGAAAAGTAAAAACAACACCAAAATCAAAAGGTCCTGATTCATCGGATTTTTCAAATCAGGAGAAAACTCTAGCAGAATGTCAATCAGCACAGGAGTTTTGGCACTGGCTGCTGACTTAGAAAAGAGACAGTGTCTCAAGAAACAAGTAAAATACCCTGACAAGATTTTTTTTAGCTCAATGCTCAGGCTACATATAGTTCTATGGTCTAGTAAAGGTGGTGATCCTTAAGTGGACTATACTATGGGAGGAGAGAATGAAGGAAGCCCATTAAAGAAAGTGTGGGAAGTGCCAAGCACTCATCCTTCAATGCTAGAGGTGGGGATGGCAGGCATGGAATCTCCCTGTGGAAATAAGCTGCAGAGGATTTCCAGGTCAGTCACTATGGAGAGCCATTTCCATTTTGGGGATTAGATGTTCAACCTGAATGTAACTTGTGGGTAATATCACCAAGCAAGCTGAGTCAGTATCAAGATGGTTGTGGCTGAAACACAATGAACACTGGAAGAAATCACTCAGAAGAAGGGAGAGTTGAGTGGGTGTTCTGGTAGAAATCAAACATATAAATCAAAGAAAGAAACATATCCTCTACCAGGACAAGTTTGATAGAATCTTTTTGAGTCAGTAATCAGGCACGAGCAAACTTGTCCATTGCGTCCTTTACTCTTCAGAAAATACTGAACAGGGAACATTCATCACAACAGTATGTTACAGGATGATCCCAGAATAAAGATAACTGAATTTACATAACAGTGTGAAATTAATGCATACAAATCACAGACAAAAGCATAAATGTGCATACACACAAAAAAATCCAGATGCATAAATCTGTGCGCAAGCCAACTTCCACGTTCTTCTGCTACATAAATCCCGGTCAGCGTGAAAAGTGACGCACATGCACGCGCCTGCTGCCACTCCCCAACTCCTCCCAGAATTACGCCACTTTGAATATTCAAATCAATATAAATAACCTTTAAGCTCAGCGTTCTGTAAAAAGACAATGGCAAAAGCATGGGGGAAAATAGAAGAATTTCAGTGAATACCAAGTGGAGGCAAGGAAAAATTTACTATTTGTTGTTTTAAACAGTGGTATAATCAACAAAAGAAAGTTGATCAAGTGACATAGAGTGTCGGAGAAACGTTCAAAGTTCAAGTTCACAAAGTCGCACAGTGCCCAAAATAAAAAAAGAAATTGTCAGATATCAAAGTCGCTGTAAAAAGGTTAGTCATAGCCCACCGTCTGAGTGTCATATGAAAGCTTATTAAGGTACAGAGAAAAGAAAAACAAATAGGGCCACAGTGAGAAAAAAGCTCAAAATGTCAACTTTAACTTTAATCACATAGTTTATTTTGTTATTAAAGTAGAACATTATAAACTTCATCTTAAAATCGTTTAATTTACTAGTTTCTGAAATCCCATCATAAACTAAAGTAGCACGTTAAATGCTTTGTTTTGTATTTGATCTTCTCTGTGCTCTGTGTGTGAATCACTACGTGCTTCTTAAACGGGCTTTCTTAGAATCCATTACATTCGTGATATTACAGCTCTCTGAATAATTAAAATACTGAGACGTATACTTGATATCATTTTAATGATGATAGGAGTTAAAGTATGTTATTAAACATTGGAACACGGTGGCGCAGTAATATTGACAAACTGGCGCCCCGTCCACAGATTGTTCCTGCCTCATGCAAGATGCTTGCTGCGCCATGTGTGACCTTCGATGAAATAATTTATTGGCACAGTACTGTCTCTTTCAAACATACTAATCAACAATTACTGTCCTTCCTTTTCTTTCTCGAAGTACCCAATCGCCACACTATCAGCTCTGTAATAGACGTTAAACCATCTGTAAGCTTAGAACGCCGATTCTACCAGAAATTATACAGTAAAATCAAGCCCCGACTTATCCGTGGGAGAACTTATAGTATAGTATATACGGTAAGTCGCCGAACATGCTTGAATGTTACCGTGCATACATAGTCTAACTTATTTGTTAGGTGATGGCCCCAGCCAACATTCTGTACTCTACGTTTTCTTCAGCTTTTTTGTTTTTTTTCTCAATGATCTTCACAAGAGCTGGGGATTGGGTTTTAATAAGCGATGATAAACCTAACTATGATCCTAGAGTAAAAGGTGTGGGGGTCTCCCTTAGTGTTTTGAATGCACTGACACAAAAATATTATAATGAACAGCAGTTTGTGTTGCACGTACCGTATAAGACATAGTTAGCAGCTATTTATGGCTTTCTTTCTTTTTTTTTTGTTTTTGAGAAGCACTGCACTAGAGCCAATTTATCATCGCCAGTCCACTAAACCTGCATGTCTTTGGACTGTTTGAGAAAATCCACATAGACACTGGGAGAACATTCAAACTCCAGATCCGGGATGTGAAACCTGGTCTGCTTACTGTGAGGCAGCAACGTAAACAATGCGCCACCTTCACTAAAGTTCATGGTCTCTTTAATTTTACTAAAATGACATGATGATGACAGAATGATGTGACTTTTCTTCATTTTTTTTTTATTTGTATTTTCACTTTACATGAGCATCTTGTACATACTCTGTTTTAGCTCCATCTTTTATTCATTTCCTGAACTAAAAAGGTTGGCTTTCCTTCTTTTTGTTTTGTACTAACAGCACCAGTTCTACATACTTTGTCTTCTTTTTTACAGGGTTTTTGGTGGCTTTTTCCAGGATATCAAAAGAAAAGCTCCACATTATCTATCGGACTACACAGATGCCATCAGTCTGCAGTGTCTGGCGTCGTTCCTGTTTCTGTACTGTGCGTGCATGTCACCTGTTATCACATTTGGCGGGCTGCTGGGAGAAGCCACTGAAGGTCGTATAGTAAGCATTTCTATGCGTTTTAAACATTAACCAGCATGCCTTCTTGTTAGCTTTTTTTTAATTAATTGTTGTTAATGATTTGCAGGAATGAGATGACAAAAGTTCCATCTTAGTGTATGGCAAACTCAGAGCATTCTTTTTATAACTCTGCCTTCATTAATTTGATCTTTTCTTTCCTCCTCACACAGTGTATGTAACGTTGCAGGGTGCAGGCGACTGACTTGGTGTTTCTGTTCTTTTCAGAGTGCTATAGAGTCACTATTTGGAGCCTCCATGACTGGAATTGCCTATTCACTATTCGCAGGACAGCCGCTCACTATTTTAGGAAGCACAGGACCAGTGCTTGTGTTTGAAAAAATACTGTACAAATTCTGCAGGTACGCCATCTTCTCCATTTTATAATGCATTCACTTGTGGGTGATCCAGATGGAGGCCTTTTTGCTAACACTTTATGACAACCTTTGTCCATAAGTCATATAATAAACTCTAAGTGCCTGTGAGGAAGGAAAAGCATTCTGGCCATGATGGAGGATGATTTCTTGCCTGGATGGGAGGCCGTAGTGGAAGTTGGGAGTTGAGATTTGACCTTGCCGGAACACGTTACATTCTTCATTCCGGTACGAAAAAAGGTGATAAGTGGACAGGGTGAACGGGAGTGCTGGGAGTCAGTGTTCCTCCAGACTAAACCCACTTGAGATACCTGCAGTGTGGCATGGGACTTGAGAGTTTAGAAGTACAACCCTGTCGGCAGTTCTGGTGCTAGGTTATTTTGGGTCCTAGGCCAAGCTTATCAGTGCACCAACTGACTGTTCAGTTTTTCCCTCCCTTATGATCTGCACATTAGGTGAATGCCTAATTCGCATTTATAGTTGTGCCAGCCATGCCTGTCGGGGACTTTGGGTATTGCAAGGGAGCGCTGCTGGGGAAGGACGATCCCAGTTTACATCTGACCTGGAAGTTCTCCAGATGACCAATCCTAGGATATTGGAAGCAGTCCTGTGTCCAGTTTAAAAAAAGCCTGCAGCCTCAACTTGAGGAGACAGAATTTGTAGGCAGCAAGTTACACTCAATTAGAGACGGAAGGAGGAAGAGAATCGATTTGTTTTGAGTATTTTGGCTGGAATTTAATTAGAAAAGTGTTGGTGGTAAATAGAAACCTTTTATTTGAACCCGGAATTATGTTGGGTAATGTTGTGCCTGTGGTTTGGGCTCAGTGGCACCCCCTTGTGGTTACAAAACATTATATAATGCTTACAGATCATTAGTTCAATAACATTCAGATAGTTATAAATGTCAGTAAATAAAAGTGTATAAACTGGAAATAGTTTATAATGTCTTTAATTAATAAGTCATTAAAAATATTGCTGGATATAATGTTTCTTTACATCTTTATATTGTTGTAAATCTTTTTACTGTATCTAATCTAAATGGTTTGCAAAGGGTTACTGATGAATGTGTTCATAAAATGTTACCCATTCATTCATTAACTCACTCATTGACTCATTTTTTCAAAGCTACCTATTGCAACATGAATTTGTACTAATCAAAATAATAATAATTGATATTTTAGATGTCACTGCAGTTGACTGCAGAGTGCCATGTCATATTAATACTTGTCAGTTATTTTTATTTAATATTCACCTTATACGCTGGGCCTTTAAGACCCCAGTATGTGTCATGTCAATGGACAAATAGCCTGTGATTGAATTCTTTACAGGAGGCAGATTTCCATCAGGTGTCATCAAGTATTAATGCAGGTGTCTGATTTTTACGCACGTGCAGTTTAATGTTGGAGTCTTCATTCTGTTTTTCTGCTTTTCAGAGATTACGGGCTATCTTACTTGTCCCTAAGAGCTTGCATCGGACTCTGGACAGCGTTCCTTTGCATCCTCCTTGTTGCCACCGATGCCAGCTCCCTGGTGTGTTACATCACCCGTTTCACAGAAGAAGCTTTTGCAGCTCTTATATGTATTATTTTTATTTATGAGGCCTTAGAAAAGTTAATTCATCTCGGAGAAACATACCCATTCAACATGAATATCAAACTTGAGAAACTCACGCAGTATTCGTAAGTAGCAACTTTGTAAATGTTAAATTGGGGCTTCAGTGAATAAACAAGTCAATCAAGTTCTATTTTATATACTGCAGTACCTTTCATAAGGAGCAGGATCACAAATAACAGTACACTTGAAAGGCACTGAAAGTAGCAAATTCTAACTGCAAAGTAGATCATCGGCAAACAGAATAAGGTGTTCAAAAGGCAAAGAAGTACATGAAGAAAATTAATACAATGGAAAATAGATAGGCGTTTATTTTTGAACCTCCTCTTTCCAGTACAGGAACACATAGCATTTCCTGGCAGTAGGTGCAGGGCACAGTCTTGGACACACACACTGATACTCAGACTACTCACCAATTCATCTAACAATTAGACAAATTGTTTTATATTTATTTATTATAGTTGGAATGATGACACATTGTTTAACACTGATGACTCCCACGGGCCATGTATGGTTTGCATGCTCTCCCTGTATTCATGTGATGGTCCTTCTGGGTGGTCTGTTTATTCTCACTCACACCTCAAAATGTGTGTGTTAGGATTCATCCGAGGCCCAACTCCCAGGCTGGGTTTCAAATGTGCCTTTTATGCCTGCTTCTTCTTTTTTTTTTTTTGTATGTACCACACATTTCTTTAAGGCAGAGGAAAACCCACAGTCCCTTGCGGTTCATTGAATGCACTCATGGAGTTAGTGAATTCTAGTGTGTTTTGCGTTGCTTGACTTATTGTACTGGATTTTGAACCCTTGCTCTGTTTTTTAACTTTGTCTACTGGATTATAAATTGGGACTTGTTTGTTCTGCATCACTTTGCTGTTTTTCTGAGCTTAATTTTGTTTAACGGAGCTTCTGAAAGAAAAATCTTTTTATTGATAAAGATTTTACGTTTGTACTTTTTTCATTGCAAACCAGGCCAGTGTAAATTCATGAGTTTCAGCTGATTTCCAATTTGATTTGCCATTTTCCAAAGCTGATTTGCCATGCTGTCTGTTGCTGTAGATCTTTGTAGTGTCACCTTTTGAATGTGTGGATGGTTTGAATTCCAGATGAATGACATTATAATTGAGTCTAATGTACTAAGGAATGATTTGTTCATGTATATAGGGATACTCTGGAATTGATATAGCAGCTTAGGGGTGCTGTTCATTTTGAAAGTATTCATTATTTCTGCTATGGTGAGCTGGAAGGTGGACCACCTATTAACATCTTGTTTGATTTTATATTTTAATACTTCTAAAATTGTATTGAAAAGATCTGTATATTTACTTGTGATGCCTATGCACTGATATTTAAGCTGTTTTGATATTATGAACAAATAGCTACCCAACCCATTATCATGTACTAAAGAGGTCCCTGGGAAAAGCTTATTCAGAAAGATGTGTGTATCAGGTTAACTGTTGATTCCAAATTGGCCTTACAAGAATGTTCAAGTTCAAGTTTATTTTGTATTTTGTACCAGAATGGTAACATAAGCACCAACAAAAACCAAAAAAGCCACCAATAATCAAATGCATCATGTACAGTACATACAATTACAGTATTTACTGCTAACCAAAGTACCAGGGACTACTCGGGCATATTTTTATTATGGGTTAGGATAAGACAGAAAATATTTATGTATTTATGTGGTTTTTTTTTAAAGTTGACCCTTATATCATTGCTGGCTGACATGATCCAATCCCACCCATCATCTACTCTTCCTGACTGATGACTGTCAATATGTCTGAGCTCACAAGTCAAGAATTTGGTTTTTTTTTTGTGTGTGTTTGAATTCCATTATTGTGGTCATTTCTTGCTGGGTTGGAACCATGAATTCTACTGGTGGCTACACAAGTAGATGTTTAATACCATATTAATAAATTGGATGGCTTGTTGAATAATTTATCATTGTTACAGCATGTCAGCTGGGCAAAACTGTGGAGCTCATTTTATTGAACTTCATGATGAAACTTTTGAATCTCCATAAACTCGTTATGTTAAGTTGTGTTACCATAATATACATGCAAACTTTCATGAACATCCACTCAGCTGTTTTGCAGTAATGTGTGCATTTTGTGGGGTTGATCCTAATGTTACTACTGCCCAATGAAAGTATTGAAACTCCATGAAGCCTGCATTTTAAATTGCTTGAACAACAATATAAATACAACATTTTAGGTAGACAGAGTTTGAGTGATTTTTGTGTTGGTCCCTCTTCACACCACATAACCCAAAGTCATCATTTCCGCTGCATCACTGACTTGGAATGTAGCTCTTACTGTAAATAGATCCAAACCACAACGATATGCCACTTTCATTATCACCAGCTGAATGGTTTTGGTGTGATAATGACGTTTAGGTTGTGTGCACTCTAAATACAACTCTGTTTCTCAATGTAAGCCTTGAAAGGCCTTAAAAATCTAGATTTTAAATTATATCAACAGTAATAAATACATTTTGACTTGGCTGTTCCAGAGGGATGCATTTTTTGCCCTCTTCATTACAACCATCCTTCCCGATGAAATTTTTACATTATCAGTCAGTCAGTCAGTCGGTCATTATCCAACCCGCTATATCCTAACACAGGGTCATGGGTGTCTGCTGGAGCCAATCCCAGCAAGCACAGGGCGCAAGGCAGGGAACAAATCCTGGGCAGGGCGCCAGCCCACTGCAGTTTTTGCATTATCATATGTCCTATATTTTAGGTTGAACAAGTAGCAACCTATAAAATTTAACCTATAAATTTCAGTGAAAATCCATTTATGCATTTTTGTATGACTGGCCAACAAACAAACAGACTCAAAATGATCTGAATTTGAAATAAGGTCCTTAGTGTGCAAAACAGATGAATAACATCAAATAAAGGCAAAAATTTTAAAAGATAGACAAGGGTATTGTGAGTTATTTATATACATAGATGAGATGAAGTGATGAGATAAGAAAAACTTTATTAATCCCATGGGAAATTCAGTATAAATATGCAAGAACACTTACATTGTTTGTTATTATGATGGCTGTTTAGTTTTCTTATGACTTGTGAGTAGAAATTGTCCCTGAGTCTACTGGTGTGAGTGCCATGTTTTCTGATGTGAGGATTGAGAAAAGCAACTGTGCAGAATGGCAGAGGTATTTAATAATCCTGTGTGCCATTCTAAGACACTGTCTGATATAAATGTCCTGAATAGAAGGTACCTGGTTTCCGGAGATATTTTGTGCCATCTTCACCATCCTCTGCAGCACTTTGGGGTCCTTAACCTAGCAGCTCCTGCGCCAGGAGACTGTGCAGTCAGTGAAAATGGACTCCACTGTGCACCTATTAAAGTTACTAAGAGCAGATGGAAAAGTACGCACTCTGTTGTGAGGAAGTAGAATTGTTGACGAGCCTTCTTGACTTTAGCTGTTGTACCCACCTTACTTTATCAGTGATGGTTATTCCAAGAAATTTAAAGCTGCTCATCATCTCAGCAGCATGATGTTGAGTGACACTCATTTTCTGCTTCATTAAGTCTATGACCTGCAACTTGTTTTTGCTAACATTAAGGGTCAGGTTGTTCTCCTGCCACCATTATGTCAGCAGGTTTGATCTTTTCTCTGTAAGTCATGTCATCACTGTAGATGATTGGATCTATGATGATGTTGCAGAAGCTGGGTCTGGCCTTACAGTCAGAGCTGAATAAGGAGTACTGAAGAGGGTCTCAATGCACTACCCTGAGTGTAGAAGATATGACATGAGTGTGGTTGTTGGTATATATGTTTGTGTGTATCTGAATGGGTCCTGTGATAGACTGGCTCGCCCTTGTATCGCAATGCTGCCAGGCTAAGACCCAGCATTCAGTGACACTGTCTTGGAATAAGCAGATTTGGGAAATGATGTGTTGTGTTGTGTTGTAGATCTGAAAGGAAATCATGCAGAAAAAATGCTAACAAACTGTGACCCCGACTGAGGTTTGAACAGAGGGCTGTGTAATTGTGAAGCCTCACCACTAACCATACCTTAAAGACAATTAGAAGTTCATAACCATTTTCTTATGACAGACCAGCGTGTTTATGTTGGATAGCATTTCATTATTGACATTCTGAAATTTATAAATAGAAATGGGTGTTAAGAATGACACAATGTATGGGATGTTTTTGCAGTTATATCCTTGATTGATCTTTGTCTTATTCACTGTAATGTGCTTGAGTAAATAAGCACGTAAATAGCAGGGCTGTCCTATAGAGACAATCCTTACTCTGAATGACATTGTCCTGAGCAAGTTCAGGTCTCATCTCAATCCTTTTTTGTTATAACCTTATTTTTAAATTCTCTCTTTTGTAGGTGTGTATGTGTAGAGCCCCCAAATCCAAGCAATAAAACCTTACAGTACTGGGACCAGCAAAACATATCGGTGTCTAATGTATCCTGGGGATCTCTGGATGTTCATGTAAGTCAGTGTTGCCTTCACTTACATTCTGACTGCATATGTGCTACCCTTACCATTTCGGTACAATTAGAGGACATTTCCAGCCATCCATCTGTACTTTACCTATTCCATTAAAGAATTAAAGATTGTGGGTGAATGTAAGCTTCCGGCAGCATCAGGAAACAAGCCTGAACAGGATTCCAGTCAGTTGCAGGGTACACTCATGTACATGTACACGGTCACACTCCCTCACACAAAAACTTTAAATTAACTGTATCCCACATTTAAGATGTGTGAGGAAATTGGACTCCCACAAGAATAAAGAAACAGAGACAGCTTTATCTGTAGTGATCCTGACAGGAATAGACCCAGATCCCTGGAAATGTAAAATCCTAGTGCTAACCACTGTTGTGCCATGGTACTTAGAAAATGAATCAGGTCAGGTGAGGTTGGGGAGCATGCACTGGAATAGCACATTGCCGCCCTCACCACAAAACAAAACAGCTCGGGATCCTTGTTGGCAACCCCGCAGGCAGACATGTTGCAGCCAGATGTGTCACGTGGATGTCCCCTTGGTCTGGTCCAGCCACTCGGGTCCTCAACAATGAGGATCCTGTGAGCTTGATCACTTTTGGGGAATCGCACCACATGGCCGTAGTGTTGTAACTGACACTCCCCCACAATGCAGGTAATGTGCCTCATTTGGGACTCTATGAACAACCGCTCATTCAATACAAAGTCAAACCTGAGGTACCCAAGGATTCTTTGAAGAGACACAGTACCAAAGGAGTCCAGTCTTCACCTCAGGTCACTGGGTAGCGCCCATGTCTCATAACCATATACTGTAGCAAGACAGGAAGCACCAGGACTCTAAAGACTTGGACCTTCATCCTTTTGTATAGATATCGTGAGTGCCACAAACCCTTTTCCAGCGACCTCATAAACCCCCATACTCTCACATGTATTGACATGTCTTAAATTATTGTGGTTAATCCTTACCAATAAAACAAAAAAGAGGATATAAAAATGATAAGTCAGTGTCTCCATCTATTTTGTCATGTTAATTGAATTCAATTAGATATTCAGTGCCTTTCTATTTTCTGTTGTCTGCAGTAGCTATGAATGGATTTTGAGGTGCCACAATTTGGAAATTGTGATGCAGCTATTGTTGATTTATTCCCTTCTAGCCCTGTATCTATTTAAAAGTTTAATGTGGAGAAAGTTTGCAGTTTTTATACTACTGGGCCAAATTCTTAGCCTTAGCAAATGCAATGAGAAACACAACATCCCTCTGCTGTCATCAGTAGTCTTCATAGCAGGTTACTCTTGTTGACAGCCGTGGGGAGAAACAGGACACAACACGACAAGGTGTCAAGGTCTACCTAAAATCTTGGTTTATTAGCAGAAATTCTAATAAAAATAAGGCAACAAAAGACAAAAAAAAAGTGGAACTTGATCAATTTTGTAAAAGCAATGCTTCTGTTGGCTGCAATTGTGGGTCCAAAAATGAATACCAAAGTCCAGCTGTTGCAGCGTTTATATAGGGATGTTGTTGGAAGTACTGTCACTGTTCTTCCGAGCCCACCTCCTCCACTCTTTACCTGAAACAGGAAGAGAGCTGTGTACATCCATCCATCTACCTATTATCCAACCCGCTATATCCTAACTACAGGGTCACGGGGGTCTGCTGGAGCCAATCCCAGCCAACACAGGGCACAAGGCAGGAAACAAACCCTGGGCAGGGCGCCAGCCCACTGCAGGGTGCGCACACACACACACACCAAGCACACACTACGGACATTTTAGAATCGGCAATGCACATAACCTGCATATATACACTGTCTCAAATATCGAAATCCTTCAGCTTCCTTGTTAATCGTTTTCACAAAAGTTTTCAACAGTTCAAGGTTTATAGGAAGAGGAGGTAAAGATATCTTTGTTGGCTTGACAAGTGGTTTTTGTAATATACTTTAATGCCCTGGAATCAAATGCTTCCGACATGGCCAGTTGTTGTTAATGTAATGAGACTGTTTAATGAGGCTGTCCCATTTGCAGTACTTGGTATATCCGAGCTTCATTCCTTGTAGCAGGGCCACTAGTTTTAGATCACCAGAGATGTTGCAGTTGTAGTGTATATGTAGTTAAATTTGGGGCTGCTGTTCGATTAAAAAATGTAATCGTGCAAATAGATTTTTAATCGAAATTAACTATGTATTAATCTCAATTTATTCTATTTCCTTCAATCATATAAATACGTTTCTATAAAACAGAAATCACTTAGTGGTTCTTTTCTAATACAAAACAGCTTTAATAATTGATTGATTTTGCATATTAAACTACTCTAGTTAGTTTATTGAGCAGAGCAGAAACAACATCCAACAACCACCAAACACATACCCGGTGGTTAGTATAATATTTGAAAAAACTATAGGTATGGTTTGAAATGCGGTGTTGCAAGACAATATACCAAAGGCACTAAATTACACAATCAATTAAATATTTAAAAACAAAAACATCAAATCCTGGTTCAGTTTTGTGCACGATCCGCACTTTTATAGGTCAGGGTGTGTTTAAGTGCAACATACAAAGGCGTCAACTCCACAGCTGTTACCTGGAGAGGAGTCATTAATTAGATTTAAAATGTGTATAGAGCAGGCTTTTAAAAAGCAAATAATAGACTGAAAAAAAATTAATAAAAAATAAATATGCATCTGATAGGATTATTCATTTAGATGTTTTAAACTGCATGTTGTCATAGAATACATCATTTATGAACTGTAAAATAAGTCTGACAATTGTAACCTTCAGCCCAAATGGATGGAAATGTTAGCATGATCAATTTGCACTGATTACGGTGTAGTTTTATTGGTTATAGTGTAATATAGGCTAATGCAGGATGTAATGTAGGCTACAGCTGGTAACATAAAATGAATTAAGCAACAAAGCAATACCATGTCAGCTTTGGTAGGAGTCTGACTGAGGTGTAAGAAATCAAGTGATTTCACTCTGTGTCATCTGTTCTTTAGCTGCTCAGACATGGATAGCACGAGCACCGTGCTGTTTCGGGTCAGATATCCTTCCAAGGGTGACCGAAAAAGCTTGATGGCAAGTGTATTCATTGCCAGTGACAGGGCTGACTGACTGGCATTCTGTCTGCCTAAACCTCAACAGCCTCCATTTAATGGGTGGATTTGGATTAGCACACATCACCATATTAACGTTTACATTACACGAACCATCTTGTTCTGGACATTTCACCATACTGCATGATAAGAGTTTCTTTATTTACTGTCAATGTGTGAATGAAGCATAATGGCCAGGATGACTCTAATTCACAGTCTCACCCAGTGCACAGTGTCTTGTCTGTCTGTAACATTAGCATGACACAAAAAATGAAACTCATTCACTCTGCTTGTATAAACTGGGTTGATTTTATTTGTTCTCATGACATTCACTGCACTTCAAAGAGCTAGTATATGCATTATATGGAACAATGTGTACCAAAATATGGGATAAATTGTGTCCCTTATTGATTCAATAAAGTGCACAGCATTTTATGTTCCAAAATGCTGCTTCATAAGGAACAGGTTGCAACCCTGCTTGTCTGTGTTTGATTGAAGATTATTGTCAAGAAACAACACAGGAAATGATCAGGCACTGGTAACCTGCTACTACTATTAATAGACTTGGATTCATTCGGCACAGCTTCATTAACAATGTGTGAAGCGTGTTCAGAGTAACCGGATTAAATTAACGCATTTTGGGATTGCATTAAAAAATTAATCGCAGAAATATTTAACACGTTAACAGCATTTAGTCAGCAGCTTTACTTATAATATGAGAGGTAACCTCAAATACAGGCAATTGCAACAAGACTGTACGTAATGGGAAAATTTAAAGGTGATTTTGTGATTATCAGACCAAAATCCATAAGACACACTTAAATGTGATCATGAAGCAAAATCTTCATTGAGGACTGCTCTTGGTGCCAAACTACCACGAGGTGCCTGAAGCATGTGTCACCACCTCTGGCCCTTCTTCCTTTTGCCAGCTGAGCTCTTGCCACCATCTGATCACATGACTCCAAGATGAAGATGCCTTTAAGCCCAATCACTTGTAGTCACTTCTGGTTTCCTTCCTGGACTATTTCCTGTGTCTAGAATGCAATCTGGAAGTACTGGATCTGTCCACCGACAACTCGCCACCCCAGATGTCTCTATATTCCTAAACCCCAGACTTCAATATAATTTTGAATTCAGTGAGAAGTCAAACAAAATGACAACCTTTTATTGGCTAACTAGAAAGATTACAATATACAAGCTTTTGAGACAACTCAGACCCCTTCTTCAGGCAAGAAAATTTTGGCGAAAGCCTACTGCTAACTTCTAGGGGGTAGGGAACTCCAACTCCTTACAATAATGCACCCCACCAGCCTTCCATCATTTTTATATCCCCAAAATATCTGTTTTTGGGTTTAATCCATTATTAGATGTATGTTTCCTATATTATGTTGATGCTACCATTACAGAGTCATGACCATAAGAGTATTAAAAACACAAAGAGCAAGAGCAACAATGACTTACCATTAGCTGCCAGGATGAACTCTGGCATCATTGACACTGAACTGCATTAAAGGTATTGAAAAATGGAATGACAAATGAATGAATGGCCCTTTAGTTTACAGTACATAGTGGTACATGTTACAGGGTTACTCTGCCAAGGCCCCTTAAAGCTAATTCCTCTGGCTCTTATCTGTAGTGCTGCTGACGTAGACGGTTAAAAAATACAAAAGCAATTTAGAATTTGTACTTCTAGCAAACCATGTTTTCATTGTGTGGAGCAAGAGAAAGTGATCAATAGCTGTGTTAGAACTTAATAAGCTGACATATGGGGTGTTCCGGGACCACGGAGAGAAAATGTGTTTCAATTTGTGAAGCTCCAGACTCTTCTTATAAAGTACCACATGGACTGTTCCTCAGAATCGTTTGTTGTTATTAATGTGCACTGCACACCATGTGCTGCTAGAAGCCTGCTTTAAGTAGGAAGCTTTTGGAGGGATACAGCAATTTACTGGAACATGCCATGTGTGCTCATATGGAGTGAAGCAGGCAGCAGAGATTAAGGGCAGTGGCTGGCAGATTTTCACGGATTACCAGTTTCAGACGCACAACATTTTTGATGGACGTCTGTCACTTTCTCGAAGCACATTTATAATGGACGTCTGTCACTTTCTCAAAGCACATTTATAATGGACTTCTGTCACTTTCTCTTTGTGCAGTGGGGCTGGCAGGGAGATTGTGTACTATGGCATCACCTCAAGTGCCCATTCAAAAGATGACCATGGTACACATTGTCTGTCATAATCCACAAAGCATTTACATGTGTAGTTTCAGGATTCTTGTCAATGTGTGGGGTGGCACAGTCATTAGTGCTTCTGCCACATAGCTCAAGGAGTACTGAGTTCTTGGAGTTTACCTTGTTTCTCCATGTCAAATGGGTTTCCTCTGGGTGCTCCTGTTTTCCCACATGTGTGTCCTATGATGGACTGGTACTTCATCAAGGGTTGAGCCTGAAATGGCTAAAGCAGGTTTGAAAATGGATGGATGGATATCAGTGTGTGAACAGCACACATACCAACACTAACACAGTAATGTATATTAAGTGAATCAGAAGTAATTGTGCTATAATCACAACAGCATGCATTAATAACCATTTCTGATAACTACAGGTACATTTCAAGTTAATTTAAAAAAATAATACTTAATTCATCTAATATCCTCTTCATAAAAGTTATCATCTGATTTCCCTAGCCCCAGGACACTTCCTATACAGATTAATTACACAGTGATTACCCAAGAGCTATTAATTCATAATTAACTGAAAGCTGTCAACTGGCATTTAGTGAACTTCCTTTTGAGTTCCTCACTGCTCCATAATGTCTGCAGATAAAAGTAGGGATTCAGTTCTTCCATCAATCTCTTTACTGGCTTCATTTTTCCATTATTCAATTGCAGAGAAACTATAATGGCCGAATCAAGTATAATAATAATAATAATAATAATAATAATAATAATAATAATAATACATTCCTAACATTAATATAGTGATTTTCTCACTACTCACATGTGAGAAAGTAATTAAAACTCCCTGCAGTAAAAGGGACTACCAAGGGGATACTGAGTGATTTGGAAAATGTAGAGGGAGAAGTACTGCTTAGATTAAAGAGGCTAAAGTCAAACGCATCACCAGGACCAGATAATATTTATCCTTGAGAAGTTTAGCGAGTACATATATAAACCTTTGACCCAAATTTTTAGGAAGTCACTGCAGACTGGGGATATACCAAGAGCTGGAAAATGGCAAATATTATCCTGTTAAAAGGTGAACAGGCAGATGCAAGCAACATATAAGCTTTATATGCATCACACATAAATTAATGGATGGAATTATTAAGGATAGGATTGAGCAGCACGTGGCAAGAACAGGAGTTTTACTGAGCAGTCAACGTGGGTTCAGACGAGGAAGGTCATGTTTTACTAACATTCTGGAATTCTATGAGGAAGCAACAAAACTGTTATTTACCTGGACTTTCAGAAAGCATTTGATAAGGTGCCACATGAGAAGTTGGGCATCAAACTAAAAGAAGTGGTAGTTCAGGGTGTGGTGTGTAGATGGGTGCAGAATTGGCTCAGACACAGGAAGCAGAGGGTGATGGTGTGATGAACCTTATCAGAATTGGCTGATGTTAACAGTGGTGTCCCTCAGAGGTCAATGCTAGGGCTGCTTCTATTTATAACATACACTAGCAAAATACCCACGCTTCGCAGCGGAGAAGTAGTGTGTTAAAGAAGTAATGAAAAAGAAAAGGAAACATTTTGAAAATAACGTAACATGATTGTCAATGTAATTGTTTTGTCACTGTTGTGAGTGATGAGTGTTGCTGTCATATATATATATATATATATATATATATATATATATATATATATATATATATATATATATAGACACACACACACATATAAACATACACACATACATACATACACACACATATATACCCAAAAATATATATATATATATACATACACACACATATATATATACATATATACACTCTTTGGGGTGCGAGCAACTGTTGCTGGGGGTGCCAGAATTCATCAAGGAAGAAAAATGAAAAACATTATTTGTACAAAATCTTAATTTATTTATCCATTCCTAAATAATTAAATGGGCAGGCTATTTCGTATCAGTGCAATACACTGTTTACTGTTTAACGCTGTTATGGCGTTATTTCAGTGCCACTATTCTGAGCACACGTAAAAAAATATTGAGCGCACGTAAAAAAAGATTGCAAGTGCAAGTGTTGCATTTTGAAGAGAAATTTATTTTGAGCGTACAAAAGCTGAATTTGAGTGAACAAAATTCATTGCTGCGTGCAAAAAATGTATTTCAGTGTTTGCGCTTATCCATATACACACACACAATAGCACCCCCTCTCGCTCAGTTTTTTCATTTGCGCTTGCTCGCAATGTGTTGCTTGCGCTCACAACATTCTCTGCTGCGCGCTCAACTCTCTGTACACCGTTATAAGTGTGCCACAAAACCAACCAATCACAGACTTGGTTTCAAAAATTCTGATTGGCCCTTACGGTCTCCAATCAGCTCGCTAGCTGCTGCATTCCGGACACCGGAAACACTGTCCACTCAGCCTCGCTTCTTGCAGATAGAGGGAGTTTTGATTTACTCTGCAGCCAAAGAAGAGATGGCAGATGTAATAATAATGTACAAAATGATTTTATATTACTTACATGTGGCCGGGACATGTTGTTTTCGTGCTGCTGTTCAGTATTCGACGACATAAAAGAGAGCTACTCAAATATAATTTGGAGAGTCAGTTGGCATGGTTGTATAATGCAACTACATTATACTACACCAACGATAGTCTTAACAAATAATATATTTTAAAATAAAATAATTAAAGATATTATCCGCAAATTGGGGTTTAATTGAGTTTAGCTGGATTTAGCTACATTTCGGACTGTTTCCGGAATGCAGCAGCTAGCGAGCTGATTGGAGACCGTAAGAGCCAATCAGAATTTTTGAAACCAAGTCTGTGATTGGTTGGTTTTGTGGCACACTTATAACGGTGTACAGAGAGTTGAGCGCTTGCAGCAGAGAATGTTGTGAGCGCAGCAACACATTGCAGCAAGCGCAAATGAAAAACTGAGCGAGAGGGGTGCTATTGTGTGTGTGTATATGGATAAGTGCAAACACTGAAATACATTTTTTGCACGCAGCAATGAATTTTGTTCACTCAAATTCAGCTTTTGTACGCTCAAAATAAATTTCTCCTCAAAATGCAACACTTGCACTTGCAATCTTTTTTTACGTGCGCTCAGAATAGTGGCACTGAAATAACGCCATAAAAACGGATGACTCCCGCTCTTACGTGCAAGTATGCATGGATATTATGAACTATCGTATCTGTTCAAGTTCTATTTAAATTTTAAATAGAAGGAATTTTTATTTAGTTAACAGAAATATCTTTGGTAGGAATGTAAGTTAAATGTAGGCATCATTGCATACATTTTTCTTCACTATAGAAATGTAAAGAGTAAATTCGCCTTACATTCCAACCAAAGATATTTGTGTCAACTAAATAGAAGTTGAAAAGATATATTTTTTCGAATGTGATCGCACAATTCAGATCGAGTTGACGCGCACTACATCGAGCCCGCGTGCTATTGTACTCTCGCCTGCGTGCCTCAATAAGTCACCCTCCCCTCACTCTTACTTTTTTACAGTTCATCTAATGATTAAACTGAGTATGGCTTTACCAAAACAATCATTGATGGCGAATAAAGTATCCATTATTCATAAAGCTTCAATTGGTGATCTGTCTTTCTGCGTTAACCGCATATTTTTTCATACGTCTCAAACCAAGGGGGTGCGAGGGTAAAATGAAAGCGGGAAGCGCTGATATATATGTATGTGTGTGTGTATATATGTATGTATGTATATATATTGAAATAGTTTTATGTGAAATAATGCAAAGAGTACACGACATGTGTTTCGCCCTAATTTTGGGGTCATCAGGCGTACATACTCAGTGCACCCCCTTTCGGGAATCGAACCTCAGACGTTGGCGCTAGAGGCGAAGCCTCTGCCATTGTGCCACGGCGTGTGGTTTGTCTATTTGAGAGTATGTAGATCGGGGTATATATATATATATACCCGTGCTTCGCAGCGGAGAAGTAGTGTGTTAAAGAAGTTATGAAAAGAAAAGGGAACATTTTAAAAATAACGTAACATGATTGTCAATATACAGTAATTGTTTTGTGAGTGTTATGAGTGTTGCTGTCATCAAGGATTTGATTATCATTATTTCTTTCTATCAGGTTCGTATTTGTAGGATGTGTTGTGTTCAAGTTACATTCCGTGTTTGTCAATTGTTGTAAAGATAACAGGTTTCATTCATCGATTCGTTTCTTACTGCATCAATAAACAGCTCGTCTTCCTCTTTATCTGAGACCTGACACACTGCATGGACGGGTTTTTTTTTACACTGTCTTCCTTTAGCGGGACATTCACTTTTTCCACCGTGTGCTTTGTTTCCACAGTAGCTGTACATATGAATATGTTTGTATGTGTTACACGCTTCATATTTTTTTGCTGCCTTCTCAATTGTGTAATTCGGTTTTTGTTCAGCACTCTTTGGAACTGTTGCTTTTTGTCTGTGCACTGCGTCAGTTCACGTCAGCCGCTCGGTGTACATGCATCGAAGATTCCCAGCTGTGCTGGTGCCATCTCGTGCGATGTCCACGGCTGTATTTAATGTTAGCTAAGACCCGGCACTTAAAAGTTTCTCTCACAGTTTCGCTGAGTTTGTGCCAAACACCACCCTGACCATCTCATCTTCATCGTCTGCATAAGCATAGTCCTTCACCCGTGAATATTTAGTGGCAGTGTTTCTATTGGATTGTCGCTGACGGACGGCCTTATATGGGCAGGCACTAAAGGCCATCGAGCAGAAGTCTATTATAGTATATGGATGAAAAAATAGGTTCCAGTTATGACCATTACGCGTAGAATTTTGAAATGAAACCTGCCCAACTTTTGTAAGTAAGCTGTAAGGAATGAGCCTGCCAAATTTCAGCCTTCTACCTACACGGGAAGTTGGAGAATTAGTGATGAGTCAGTCAGTCAGTCAGTCAGTCAGTCAGTCAGTGAGGGCTTTGCCTTTTATTAGTATAGATAAATGATTTGGATAAGAATATAAATAACAAGCTGGTAAAGTTTGCAGATTATTCCAAGCTAGGTGGTTTGGCAGATAATTAACAATCCGTTGAATTACTACAGAGAGACTTGGACAGCATACAAACGTCTGCAGATCTGCGGCAGATTAATGAATGTAAAGTATTATACATAGGAAATAAAAATGTTAAATTTGAATATGGAATGGAGGTCTGAAAATCGAGAGTACACCTTATGAGAAGGATTATGGAGTCATAGTAGACTTGACACTATCAACTGCCAGACAGTGTTCAGAAACTATTATGAAGGCTAACAGAATGTGAAGTTATATAGTGCCCTGATATGTAGAGTACAAGTTCAAGAAGGTTATGCTCAAGCTTTATAACGTAATGGTTAGAGCTTTTTTTGGAGTACTGTGTGTAGTTATGGTCTCCTTGCTAAAAACAAACATATGTAGCAGTACTAGAAAAAGTCCAGAGAAGAGCGACTAGGCTGAATCCATGGCTACAGTGGACAAATCATGAGAAAAGATTAAAATGGCAGAGCCTTTTCAGTTTAACACTAGAATTCCAGAAGAATATGAAAAAACTCGTAATCCAGGCCGACCTTAAATCCCTTCGCACCTCTACCATCAGTGTCTTTTGTTTTGTAAATTAATCGATCAGCACAAGCAACAAGCAGCCTGCTGTCCCATCTCCTGCCTTGACGGAGCTCAACTCGGTGGAAAAAGTGCTCCCAGCTCAAGCCAAGGCTCCTTATCTGTGTGTGATGTGCCTGGAGTTGTATAGGGTAAATAATACAGTATATCGTTATTTGGAACATACATTTGATTTGAGTCTGTAACACCTGGTGTAAATTTTGGCTACGTGTAAAGGATATGTGCTTGTTTTTTTATTATTCGGTTTTATTTTCCCAGTGATGTTCACGTAGTACAACAAACTTGCCTCTCCCTCTTTGAGTTGATGGCATTTATCTCCATTCTTTTCAAATGAAGGCCACTGGCACTGAACACTGAAATCTTACTCTAGCACTTTAGAATGTACATTAAATAAACTATGAAGAATGTTAAAAGTTAGGATATACTGATCTTAAGTAGAAAAATCAAATTATACACAGGTATGCCATACCACCTTGTACTTCTAATCAGTTTCATACAGAACAGGCATTTTTCCTAACATAATAATAATAATAATAATTCTGTGTATTTATATAGCGCTTTTCTCACTACTCAAAGCACTCAGCAATTGCAGGTTAAGGGCCTACCTCAAGGGTCCAACAGAGCGGAGTCCCTTTTGGCATTACGGGATTCGAACCGGCAACCTTTTGATTGCCAGTGCAGATCCCTAGCCTCAGAGCCACCAACCCACCATATTACATATCTGAAGACTGTGGAAAACATCATTCCACTCTGATTCAATTCCTGTCCGCCAAATAAAGCTTCATGCTGGGAAAGTCTTAGTCCTCGTTCTTGAGTGGTACTAATTTAAAGGATACGCCTTGCTTTGCTTTAAGCACTGAGCCCTGTACAGCCTGTGAAGAGCTCTCTGCACTCTGCTACAATACTTTCTGGCAAACCCAGTAATGGGCTGTTAGTGGTTTATACTACTATAATATGTTTTCAAAATGTACTTTCAGGAATTGCCACTATTTGTCCTGATTTCAGGGAGTCCACTGGATTAAGACCCTCCCCCCAGGACCTCCTGATTTTCATGCCTCACTTAAAATCCTTCATATAAGATATGAACAGCCAGGTATATGTGTTTATTTACACTATGGTGATGACTTCCATCTTGATAATGTCCCAAGTCACCAGGCACATATTGACAACAAGTGATACTGGGAACATGACAGTAATTTCATATTGCTTCAATGGCCTGCACAGTCTCCAATTCTCAAACATGCTGAGCATATTTAGGATGAGGTGGAAAGGGCTGTTCATAGGAAGACTTTTCAGCCATCATATTTATAGCGGCTATAATTTACATAAGTTGTTACATTCCTGAGCAAGACATCTATTATCTTGTAGAATCCATTGCCCAAACCAATTCTTGCAGTTCTGAAAGCCAAAGGAGGCACAACACACTACTAGATACGTGTACCTAATAAACTGGTAAATCAGGGTATACTTTTCTGTCTTAGCCATTTGTTGTCACATCCCAACCAATACTTCTCCTCAGTACCATTTTGTACCTCTCTCTGCTTCCTAAGTATTCATGTGCATCATGTGACAGATGCACTCCTTGGTTATCATAATGGGGCTCAAATGGTCCAAACCCACTGCATAGAAGAGACCCCCTCACAGTCAGAGGACAGATTACTTATTAACTGACAGAGTTCTCCTTTGGCTTGATTGGCTAAGATGGTTGCTTTCTACACTTCTTGTGGGGTGTGAACCCAAGATTAAATCCTGGGAACCCAATGGGGTTACCTGTATGGACACTGCCTGATAAGCTCCTTTGATTAAAATGTTGATTGGCTCCTTTTTATTCCTTAATGAGTATGTATTACTGAATTTAAACACCAGTCATGGGGGATTAATAAGGCAGTTATTTTAATAATGTGTTAAAAAAACAAAAGCAGGATTGCTACAGAAAACAATTGTTCCATCGTGATCAAATTTTCCATAAGGTGCCGTGTTCGTCTATACAAATATGCCCTTCTGATGTCCCTCATCTCAACTGCTGAGTGTTTACGTCGTCTCAATGAATTGCAGTTCAGTGATAATGTCTCAAAGATGACTGTTATATGTCAATTGGAATAACAGCAGCTTTTTTTATTTTCCTGTAGGATTGCATTGAAAACCGTGGGGAGTTTCTTGGAAGTGCCTGTGGACCACATGGTCCTTATGTCCCTGATGTTCTTTTCTGGTCTATTGTTCTTTTCTTCTCCACGGTTACCATGTCATCCTTCCTGAAAGACTTCAAGACTAGCCGGTATTTCCCCACCAAGGTAACTCTGTCTTTAGTATTTAAAGATCAAAATAAGTCCCAGGATCATCATAGGCAATGTGGGTTTTGCATTTATTGACTGCAAAAACATTTCAATAGGTGAACGTTCCTTATATTTCATATACAATCAGGTCCATAAGTATTAGGACAGTGACACAATTTTCATAATTTTGGCCTCTATATGTCACCACAATGGGTTTGAAATAAAGCAAATGTTATGTGATTGAAGTGTAGACAGTTTTAATTTAAGGGGTTTACCAAAAATATCGTATGTGCAATTTGGAAATGACAGACATTTTTATACAACTACTCCCACCCCCCACCCCTTCGGGTTCTCAAAAGTATTTTGACAAACTAACATAATCAGAAATATAATGACCACTTTCAATATTTGGTTGAAAATCCTTTAAAATCAATGACTGAGAACCAGGGCAGTGCTCTTCCAACAGCGCCCCTTTGCGGGACCCAGGGACCATGACAGAGCTGCACTTCCAGACTCTATTTCCCATCAACCCCTGCAGTTGTCCAAGCTGGAACACCTCCAGCAGACCACTGCCACCTAACGTATTTGGAGAATGGAACTGCTTCTGGCCTCCGGCTTCTTCTGGTACATCCCCTGGCACCTTTCATCTCGGCAAGATGACCTGCCCTACTCCAGCCGGGTTGCCCATCTTTCCTCACACTGTATACTAGTGCAGATGAGCTGTTCCCAATTGGTTTGTATATACTGTAGATATTTCCAGTCAGGATGAAATTAATTTAAGTGTCACAATGTGTGTCTACAGGTAAGAAGCAGAGTGGCACACATGCCCTTTAGTGCAGCACTGTGCACTCTGTCATATTCACAGTGCTCTTATGCAGAGCTGTCCACAAGGCAACCTAATCAAACTGCCACTTCAGCCTACGCTGCACATTCAGTTCTGCCATTAATTGCTTGTTTGCCACGTGTTTCTCTGTGTGAGTCGTGAGAATGCAGGCCCATTTATCAGGCTTACTGACTTTCAGGGTCAACAAATTAATGAGCTTTCCCTCTTTTATTGTCTCCTGGCTTTTGGACATGACTGGCTTTTGGCAGACAGGATTTTTAAATGATTGCCTGTTATGAATATTATAATCAGCCTAGGTCTTTGTAAAAGTCACCAGCACCCTGCCTCCCTGAAACAGTAAACGGTAATAATCTCTTCTGCTTTTTAGTGTGTAACAAGCTAATTTTTTTGCTACTTTAACATTGAGCACCATGACATATTACCTTACAACAGCTATAACGAAGAACCAAGATGTTTAAAAATACATTTGGTGTAAATGCAAGCAGTAGAGTAATACTGTGGACTTTTGTGCTTCACCTGTGGATTGGCAGTTCACTTTAAGTGAGCATAATACACAACTGAAAAATAAAGCATCATAGATAAAGGACAAATATGTGACATTTCGAGGCACACATTCAGCCGAAAACTGTATGTGAAGCTCATGGAGCTTAGTGGGGAGAAGACATTAGCATTAAGATTTCATGCTCAAATTCATGTTTATTTTCACGAGTACAAAATACATTGAAAAAATCATTTACATGTTCAACCAACATACAACACAATGGTATTGTCCAGTGCTGTGATCAGCATAATTTCTTACCTACTGTCATAACAATCACGTTATCAGACTTGACCAGTGTTAGTCCTGTCAAGATTGCATTTTTTACATCTATGTATCACCATGTTATATTTTTAGTTGTATTATCGTGGTATTTCCCTCTACTTACCCTTTACCTATTTTCTTTCAAGGGTAAGTATGCTTGTCAAGTTCATTATCAGGTTGGTCTAATGTTGCACTTTAAGATTAACACATGCATACATAGCTATACGCATACACACAGAAACTCAACAGTGCCCTATGAATGATACACACACAGCTGGTTAACCTTTAGCACTTTAAACCACACAAGTGCCTTAATAATAACACAGCCTGTCACTCTCTCAGCACTTCAGGAGATTTACTTATTATCCGCATTAACAACATACGATGTTTTAAATATATCTCAGAACTAAATATTACTTTTGGTCTCCAAGAATATATTTAAAACATGCAAAGGCTTAGAATCCCTGACTATAGGCCATTTATCAGCCAAGAATGTCTTTCTTTACATACTGTTCCCCACTGTTGGGTGAAGCACACATCTGCAGCTTTAATAAACCTCACAACACAGAGGTAATGGCAAACCTCCGGCTGCACCCGGTGCCCAACGAAATCTACCTTTTTACTTCAATCACTCTAGACATTTAAGACAAAGCATAGAAAGTTAAAAGTAGCATGGTATTTATTATAGGAATAACACCAGTAGAACAAAGAATAATAGAATATAGGACTGGTAGTAAAGTTTGAATATATATATGTTCTTTAGAAAAAGCTTCTGAAAAGTTAAAGATGAGAAGGATATAAAAATATAATGAAAATATAGAACAAAATTTACAGATTTTGGACCCCAAAACATAGTTCTCATGGGCACTGCTGCTAGTCATATGATGCATGTGCCACATGACCAATAACATCATGTCAAATGTAGTGCTACAATTAAGTGGACAAAAATGTAGGAGAAAGACTGACAGGACTCCAAAAGACTCACAAACTAGGCCCAGACCTTCCCTGGCTCACCTTGTGATTGGCCTCAGCCCAGGCAGCCTGAACCCAAATTCCATAGGCAGGCTTCGACCTGCACGGGCTAAAAATGGAGATATGACTTTTAAAGTTCAAATAATACATAAAATGTCCCAAATAAAATGGGCAAATGCTAAATCTCTGGTATGTGGGACAAGTCCAACAAATAATCTTTATAACAAGGCAACCTACAGCGAACATGTCTGAAAAATCAAATCTAAAGACAAGCAGAAAATACAGTACATTCAGATAAATACACTCTTTTACAAACAGTGAATCACCGAAGGAAATGATCCCCAGATCAGGTCAGGTCAGGTTGGGGAGCATGCACTGGTACAACATGCTGTGTGATCCTGGCTGGCAGACATGTGGTCCAGTAAACCCACCCCTCCTTCGCCCCTCCGGAAATGACCGCATATCTGACACAGCCAGGTCTTACTTTGGCGTCCCCTGGCCTGGTGCAGCTGCTCGGGTCCTCAACAATGATGATCCTATAAGCTGGATCACCATTGGGGAATTGTGCCACATGGCAGTACTGCCATAACTGACGCTCCCTCACATCATTGTGTCTCATTCAGGATTCCGTGAGCTAAAGGTCATTCAACATAAAGGAGTCCAGTCTTCGTCTCAGGTCACTGGATAACTCCATGTCTCACAAACCAGAGACAAGAATGTCGCTGCCGAGGTAGTAAACCTTTCGAGGAGGTTGACATTCTCTCCACAGACAGACACACTGGTGATGGCTGTGTCCAAGAGGCTGAAATAAAAAAGCGGTTCCTCAGCAGTGACATCAAGGTGGCCCCACCTCATTTGGTTTAACTCACAAAACACAAAGAATGAATGCAACAATCATTAAAACATGATACTTACAAATCCGATAAACAAAATACTTTTAAAAAGAAACCTGATTTTGCATAAAGGGAGCCCAAAACAGAGTAAAGCATTAGTAAAACATTAAAACATAAAAAAATATACATAGAGATTTCATTTTCACATTAAAGCGTCTTTTTCTGTTGATTGGTGTCAAAATAGCTAAATTAAATCCACTATGATTCAGTGTTTTATAGCAATAAAATGTGAAAACATCCAAGGAAGTGAATACCTTTTATAGCCTCTATACATGCAAGGGGAGGCCAATCATTCCATTATGCTTGTCTGGTAGTCTTAATATTTGTTTATTTAGAAAACAAGGGGACACGTTCTGTTGTCAGCTAAGATGACCCAATACTGGAGTCCCCGAGGACACACAGAACATGAGCCAACAGTTTGGAAAAGTCTACCAAGTATGAGTAGGGCACCTTTTATGGCTAAGAGAGTCTGACTGGACCAGAAATGTAAAGGGAATGCATACCTAAGTGGAGTATCCAAAATCTATTTATCGATAAAGAAGAGAGAAAAATCGAGAAAGAAACAATGCAATGAGTTTGTGTGACTTTTTTTGCATGTGCAGCTTCAGGCTGTCACACAATATTGGCTCATTTCCTTTCTTCAGCTTTTGGATTTTGCAGTCTATCAGGTTTTATTTTATTTGACACCACTGATGGCATGAACCATCACAAGATGTTAACAGAGCTAACAGAATAATAGTACAATGAGAAATATAACAATTGAGCACTAAAACAGAATAAAGACACATAACCAGATACTAGAAATGCACCACTGGTAGACACCTGGAGGACATTAAAGTGTAAGTGACAGATTTACCCTGAAATGGTATAAAATTACTGAGTGGATATGTAGCAGCCATGGTAAGCAAAGTGACATGAGCAACGACACACAACTTTGAAAGCACCTTGATGAGATGTTTTGACAGATCGGGTATTAGCAAACCTGCTAGACAGACTGAATGTTCTCCTCGTGTTTGTTAAACATCCTATGTTGTTATGTTCCACTTACTATAAAGACAGAGTCGATAAACAATTGGACCTGGACCATGGACTATTGAATATACTGTTGTAATGTCTTTAAATAACTATTTTCTTTTTTTTTTTTAGGTTCGCTCTATCATTAGTGACTTTGCGGTCTTCATCACCATACTTACCATGGTTTTTGTGGATTACGGCCTGGGAGTTCAGACTCCAAAGCTTCAGGTCCCCAACGAATTTAAGGTACACATTACAGGCTACGTAATGTCCATTTTATTAAGTATAGCAGTGCATTTCCACACTAGTTGTATTACCCAGCATTCTGTTGTTTGAAATCTTCCAGCTGTTTACTGTCTCTGTACATGTTCTCTCCATGTCTTAATTTTTCAGTTTATCCACCACCACCTGTTAAGTTAATTAGGAAATGTAAATTGGCCCCCTGTGGATATGTGTGAGTGGGAAGGTGGCAATGATGGAGTGGAGTGGAACTCTTTTCCAGGTCTGGCCCAGTGTTGCTGTGATCGTCAATCCTGAATTGGAAATTAGTGAATGTTATTTTGTGTGCTTCAACATGTAATTTTCTGTATGGTAAATTAATTTCCACTTGTCTAAGGCTAATAATATCCCAATTCTAAATCATACATCTGCATACAATTTTTTTAGTTAATGGTGATTACGAAAACCAATTTTTTGACCTGCTTTTGTGGTACATTTGTCATTACACATGCTACGTTCCTTTGAAACCTGATTCACGACACTCAAGGCCAGAACATTCTCTTCCTGTCATGTACAGGAGCTAAAAATATCCTAATGTTATTTGAAAGCAGGGAGAAAGTTCGGCAAAGTGAAAATCTTAAAGAGCTTTGACTGCTATTGCAATAATGTCTGGCATAGCTCAGCAAGATGCAGAGAATTGAGAATACGGAGGATAAGTTCTCATTACCTTACTGTATGTACCTATCGCTGTATAGTTGTCATGTTTCCCAGTTTTTTTCCTGGCTTAAGTAAATTTTCTAGTTATACTGAATTATTATTTTACATGTGGTTTTTGTTTTATGTAATTTTTGTTATGTCAATACTGTCTAATTATCATGTATTGTGTACATGACCTTTTAAGTTGAATAACTAGTTTTCCATGGGTGGAACCGCCAAGAGGTGGGGCCACCATGATGTCAGCACTGAGGGACCACCCTCTGCCTTTATATTCAGGTAAAGTCGATGAGTCCCTCAGTGGTTCATTGAGAGTTGTTGGAGTTCATTGTCTGTGAGTATCATTATTTAATAATAACAAAAGACTTCTTCGTTTAAGTATGTGTTCGTTAATGTTCTGTGATTTTCTAACATAAAGAATTCCTGCTTTTTTCTCGTTTGGATAATTGATTATGATTCTTGGCTTTGTTGAAAGATAGGACATACTTTTGGTTATCAAATTTAGGCTTGGTTCGCATTTACGATTTTCATCTTCTAGTCGCCATTCCCTTTGTTTCTGTTTCTCCACAGACAAAACATTCAGGTCATATACAAAATATCAGAAAATATCTTGGCTATCAGGAGAAGTCCTTACTTGGAAAATTGTGTTTCTTAAGAAAAAAGTATGTAATATGCTAATAATGTGGCAGAGAAGGCAATGATTCTACCTCACAGCTCCAGGAGACTGGGTCACAATCTCAACCTTTTTATTGTATGTTTGTAGTTTGTGTGGAGTCCAATCTCCAATGTTCCTTACATATTCTAAACGTTCATGTCTGATTAACTACTGTAACTCATGTAATACTGTAGGTAATGAGAGTAACACAACACTTTGCTTACTATTTACCTCATAGAAATACCCAATTATACTGCAGGTTTGGCAAGAGGAGACATTACAGAGAAACAAATATGTATATAAATCAATAGAATTGACAGATTTTTTAAAGCAAAAATGTACCAACATAAGATTAGTACATTTCATTGAAAAGAAAACAAACAAAAAATAATAATAACAAAAACAAAATAATAATAACAATATATCTATTACAATAAGAGTCTAAAACTAATTATATATATATATATACAGTACATGGATTTGTTCTTAACAGTTCAGATAACTCTCAGAGTTAAATTTTCTGCTTATCTGTATTCAGATACAATGAATAACTTATTGTCAGGAATGTTCTAGAAATCAGACACCAAGATGTCAAATCATTGTGTGCAAAGAAGGAGAAGTCCAGTGGGCTGACTCACCATCCAAGTTAAATCCAGCTGAAAAAAAAATCGTATTTCTTGAAAAAGACACAGTAATTAGAAACCAACAACTCTATGCAAAACCTTATTAGAAAATTCCAAGCTCTATTTCTAATTCTCAGAATAAATTATAACTTGCTTAAATCAAAGAGTTTTTTTTTTCTTCCCATGATATAATCTTTCTGGCGAGATCTATGAGTGAAATTTGTTTAAAACTGGGTGGGGACAATTAGGCAGCTCATTGAGTGTCACACTTCTAAACCAATCCAACGTTTGGCCTCATGAAGGCGGTGCTCAAAGTAAGGGCGGAGATTTTGAACTGCAAAGATCAGAGGTCTCTCATTAACTTGGTCAGACAGACCGCAAGCTTCTGTTTATGATGAACCATCTAGAATAGAAAAGTCTACTATAAAAACCCTATTAGATGTATAAATATGTGTTGTGTATGGAGAAAGCACATTGCATGTTTTAAAAATAGGCACACACTGATGCAAGGGAACAGTCTTTCTATAACATCAGATTATACATTGGAAATCAAAGGCATCAATGGACGAATGATAAACATCAATGATAAATTGTCACAGGTGCTGAGTGTGCTCTCTGTTGGTCAGTTACATCCATAGTGTAGGAGTCGACGTAAGGTTTAAGGAATTGGCATCTACTGTATGTTTGTACAAATATGAATAGCAAAATATGCATTTTACGTAAACGGTGTGTCACACCCCATCAAAAGGACTGCCATTAAGAGAGCCTGAGGAGATGCAGATTTCAGTACACATCCAAATCAAAAAATCTGTCTAATGACACCAGCAGAAAAACGGCAAGGTTACACAGCATGCATCTTCTGGCTGCACAAATAACTGAGTTAACATTACTGTTGTGGCAAGCGGCTGGGGGTGGTACCCAGCCGGGACGCCCAGAAGGACCGAAAGAGGGACTACGCCTCTTCAGGACACCGAGAGGGCAGCCGCCCTGGATGGTATGGGGACCACGGGAACACAGCTTGGAAGCTCAACCCTATAGGGGCCTGTGGTCACCGCCAGGGAGCACCCAGATGCCTGAAGAGCCCTGGCCCTCAGCACTTCCGCCACTCCTGGAAGTGCTGGGAGGAAGCAGACCAAGGACATCCGGAGTGCTTCCGGGTGCGCAGCCGGTACTTCCTCCACACCAGGAAGGCCTGGCTGAAGTTCATCAGGAGGCACCTGGATTACGTACGGGTGATTATAAAAGGGGCCGCCTCCCCCCTAATGAGTTGGACATTTAACAATTTGGTAAAACCCTACCATGTTTAGCAGGTGTGTAAAATATTTTGAAAAACTGTTTGGGTGTTTGTTTCCATGTCTATGTGAATATTTCAATCACCCATCAACTCCACATGATAATTTATGGTTAGATCAGATAAATGACTGTCTCAGCAGGACAATAAATTAGTAGCAGCTAAGATAGGTTCTTCAACCCTGAATTCGATCAGCTAGTTTTATAAAGGACAACTGGTTTTACTGAAAATGGATACTACATTTACATTAGTTTAATGAATTTGTATTTTTTGTTTCAGCCTACAAGGGATGACCGGGGATGGTTAGTTAATCCTGTTGGCCCCAATCCATGGTGGACTACATTGGTAACTGTCATTCCAGCTTTGCTGTGTACCATCCTCATATTTATGGATCAACAGATTACAGCTGTCATTATAAACAGAAAGGAGCACAAGCTAAAGGTATACTGTCAAATGACTTTTATTTGTTTTATTTTTGTTAAGCAATACATAATTGTAGCATTCATAATTGGATCTCATTGCTGGTGGCCCCAGTTTGAAGAGAGTACTTCACATGAGTCAATAGCTCTACAGATCACTTTTCCACTCCATAACTAAATTGCAGCAGCTACATCATAACACAGTAGCTCTCCTGGACATCAAAAGAATTCAGTAGCTAATTATTGTCATTGATTTTATTATTCAGTTCCCTCAGTGCTTTCTGTGTAGGGTTCTTTGCATTAATACAGAGAAAAGGACTTTCTTTGATCCTGATGTTGCCATAAAAGTCTAAATAAAGCAAGTATGCAATGCTGATACTCATTTATGCTGGGCATTAATGCTGTTGCTAAGGAGCCAGTCTTTGGTGGCAAATATCATCTCAGATTAAAAGAAGGAACATTGCATACAGATTTTAGTTAACCTTCAAGGCATTTTAATGACTGTGTTCAGGCAACAAGAATGCTACCATGTTATTAACCGTGCTAACTCTTGTGAGACGGATGAGTTTCAGGGAATTTTTTGCATGTAGTTTTATCAGGATAAAATAAGCACCCTAATAAAGATCTTTTGGTATGCATCAGGAGTTTCCAAGCAGTGAGTTTCATTCATTCTGATGTCTAATTCACAGGACGTATGCTAAAACTCTAGGCAATGTCAATTGATAGTTATGAACTTAAAATCAATGAACTTAAAATAAGAGAGAAATAGTCTAAAATGTCGTATAACCATTGTTTAATTCTGATCAGCAGCTACACAAAAGGTTTTGGTGGAGGTCATTACTGTTAAAGGAGGTTATATCAGTTCTTAAATACAAGTACAAACAGTCTTTTTTGGACTTTTAGCTATGAAAGTTAGATCAGTGTGCTCAGTGTTGACAAGAAGAAGATGTCCAAACATTTGTCTGTTTTTCCTTTAAGAAGGTTGTGTTTGTCTACTGTTGTGAATGAGTTGAAGATCAGACCACATTGTTACTATGAGTAATTAACATAAAAAAAATCCACATAATTTCAAAGGGTTTGCAAAATTTCTTTTGCAATTGTAATGTTTAGATGCCTGTGGTCTTTTATGTTGTCGGAGATGGAAGTGGAGGGTCTTTATACCATGGAGACCCCATGGGATAGATTTTACTGCAAGCAGCATCTCAATCAAAGTCTGACTTCTGGTTATAAATGAACTTCTCGCTTAAGCTGTGTAGTAAGGGACAGTGAGGCTGAAGAGAGTGAGCCTGCCGCTGTGTAACATGACACTCCCATAGTTGCAGTTTATACGACAGAAGTCTGCCTGTTTGAGCATAGTGAAGTCTCATCGGCTCAACCTGATAAGCTACTGCTTTCTGATTCAGAGGCCCTGGGTTATCGGCCAACCTCTCTGTGTGAGGACTTGAAAAGGAGAGGAGCTGAAGTCTCAGTGATTTCCACTGGTTGAGTCTTGTTTTCCTTTTTTAAAACTATCCATTGTTGTTTATCTTTGCAAATCCTGTGTGAACCACTAAGGGGCTGTAAAGCTCCTCAAACGCCGGACACAACAGACATGGAGGCCAGTCTTGCCACAAAACACACATTTATTTATAGTGGGGAAATGCCTTCCCCCGTTTCCTACCGGAACAGCAAAGTTCACAAGCACAAACACAGCACAATACTTCTTTCTTCCTTCCTCTTTCTCTCCCTTCGCCTCAGTTCTTCCTCACAAGCTTTCTCCTCCACCTCCCAACTTTAGCTCCTCGACTGGAGTGAGGCGGCTCCTTTTATAGTGTACCCAGAAGTGCTCTCAGTGTTCCTTGACCTTCTTCCGGCAGCACTTTCAAATGTGGTGCAAGTGGTGCCCCAAAGGCCTTAGCCGTACCTGCAGCACCCCCTGGTGGTGCCCACGGAACCCAACAGGGCTGCTCCAAACTCCAACTCCCAGTGTGCCCTGCGGGGATCTGTGGTGATGCAGCAACCCTGGGGAGCTGCCCTCTTGTGTCCCACACATGCTGTCTCCCTCGGTCCGTAATGGCCCTGGCCATTCGTCACATCTTTTTTTTTATAATTTTTGTGACAATTCTGCCAACAAAATCCCCTCTTTTTAATGGCTTCTTATTGCTATAGCTTTCTGTTATTTATTGCTGAATGACCTTAAAACAGGAGTCAATAGGAACTAAACATACTCATTGTAAGTGACAATAAATGAATTGCTCCCCAAAGGGACTTATGATTTGCCTTTTTTTCAGCTGTTTGTAAGCTCCTAAACAAAGACAGTCAATGTTGGAATATATGTTTTCTAAATTAAGAATATAGGGTTTTCAGGTCATTATCGTCACATGTACAGAATACAGTAAAATTCTAATTTGCATATGTTAATCATCATGCAACATGCTGCCTCTCTCGTGATTACTGAGTAGAACAACCTTACCTTGAAACCTCTGTCTTCCTTATCTGAAATATTTTAGTAAATATTTGTTATTACTAATGACATTTAAGCACAACAAGACATCAAAACTGACATATTAGCTGGGACTGCAAAACTGCACACTACAGTTCATTAGTACTCTGAACAGTCCTCTGTTCTATTTTAAACTAGAACTGGCCATGTTGTTAAAATTGATGTTTGATTCTTTTTTATTTCAACCAACAGAAAGGATGTGGGTACCACCTGGATTTGTTCATAGTTGGAGTGATGCTTGGTGTCTGCTCCATTATGGGATTGCCCTGGTTTGTTGCTGCCACAGTTTTGTCCATATCTCATGTGAACAGCTTGAAACTTGAGTCCGAATGTTCTGCCCCAGGAGAGCAGCCCAAATTCCTGGGAATAAGGGAGCAAAGGTTCACAGGACTCATGATCTTTGTGCTGATGGGATCTTCTGTTTTCATGACTTCTGTTCTTAAGGTAATACTTTTGCATGGCATCATACATAGCTATTCATAAAATATATGTATTATAATATGAAGCCGCTTAGCATTTAACTGAACCAGCTATAACAACCATGTTTATATACTGTATATACAACATATTCATGTACCTCAGAGTGCTTTAGAAAAAATTAAAGAACAATAGTACAATCACAATGGAGACAAGAAAAATGTGTAAATTACAATAATACTTAAAAAATGTGAATTAGTGTAAGCCACCCTAGTTTGGAGTGTTCATAAGAAATGTAGCAATTAACTTCATGCAGTAGAAGTACATAATAACTAAGAATCGTTGCATTAAATACAGTATTTGAAATATTAAAATGTGTGCTTCAATCTTAAATGTTTAAAGTCTAAATATTGTTGATTTTAATAGAAATGTGTGATGTTTCACCCTCTGATTGAAGTCTATAGAGGGCTGGATCCTTAGTAAAAGATCAAAAATCAAAAGTAACATCATATACGTAATCACTGACCTGGAAATAATCTAAAATGATATCCGACATGCTTATGTTTGAAATTTGCCATTTTTAATCATCTGGGAGTGGCTCTTAGTGGGCTCTGACCACTGGTATAGAATCAATAATCAAAAATATTCTTATAGTCCTGATCAGCAAATTTGAAATAACACAAAACAATATTAGTGTATAGGTCAATATTACCAATCCTGATTTTATTGAAATTGTGTGAAAAGGAGTAGCTTTGACCCCTCATATCTCCTTAGGGGGTGAACCCCCTTTGGTTTGTTGAGGTGGTATGCACAAGTTCACGTTCTTCTCATCATTTCTACTGAAGACATCTGCTGGTTTACTGTACAATTTCCTGTACAAACTATGATCTAAAATGGCCTAAAAAGTAGGGCATTTTTGGGTCTAGAGGGAGAAAAATAGCGGGAATCCCAAAAAATGTTGATATCTTGCATAATTAGTCATCAGAGCAAGTTGATCGGTATATCATGTGGGGTTTCCTTGTGCCACTGAGTCAGAAAGCACAAAAAAAGCTAAAGTCATTTCAAAGCATTTATACAGTAGGTAATTCTTATGAATACAAAAATAGTAAAAGTTTAATAGAAAGATAAAAAATGAGTACAAGAAATAATAAAATCTGTAAGCATGGATTAAATGGCTATGAACTAAATTCCTTTATGAGTCTCTTCTAGTTTAAACGCATGATTTGTCTGTAGGTCCAAATGGCTACCCAGCTCACTGAATCTGCAGTTGTATTCTACAGCACCTTCAGAAAATATTCAGATTCCTTCACTTTTTTCACATTTTTCTGTGTTAAAACCTTATTGCTAATCATTTAAATTCAGTTATACCCACATCAAACAACACTCAATAACTCAGAAAGACAAAATAAAAACAGGATTTTAGCAACTTTTGAGAATGTATTAAAAATAAAGAACTGAACTACCACATTGACACAAGTATACAGACCCTTTACTATGGCACTTGAAATATGACTCAGGAGCATCCCATTCTATTGATCATTGTTGAGATGTTTCTGTAACCTGTTCAGAGTCCACCAGTGGTCAATTTAGTTGATTGGATATGATTAGGAAACACACACACCTGTCTATAGAATATCTGACAATGTGCATCAGAGCAAAAACCAAGCTTTGAGGTTGAAAGAATTGCCTGCAGAGCTTAGAGACACAACTGTGTCAAATCACAGATCTGAGGAAGGCTTCAGGAAAATTATGCAGCATTGAAGATTCCCAAGAGCACAATGACCTCCATAAGTCTTTAATGGAATAAGATTTTGAAGCAACCACAACTCTTCTTAGAGCTGGATGCCCATGCAAACTGAGCAATTGATGGACAGGTGACCAAGAACCCATTGGTTACTGTGGCTGAGCCGCAGGGAATTTGTGTGGAGACTAGAGAAACATCCAGAAGAACAACCACCACTGCAACACTAATCTGACCAGACAACACATGAAAGCCCACTTGAAGTCTGGGAAAAGGCACCTAAAGGACGTTTAGGCTATGAAAAAAAAAAATTCTCAGGTCTGCTGAAACCAAGATTCACCTGATGGAACTCAATTCCATGTGGCATGTCTGGAGGAAACCAGACACTGCCCATCACCTGTGCAATATCATTCTAACAGTGAAGCATGATGGTGACAGCATCAAGGACTGGGAGACTAGCCAGGGTGGAGGGATAGTTGAATGAAGCCAAGTATAGAGATATCCTTAATGAAAGCCTGCTACAGAGCACTTTGGGCCACAGACAGTACTGAAGGTACACCTACCAACAGGACAATGACCACTGGCACAAAGTAAAGACAACACAGGAGTGGCTTAGGTTTATTCGAATATCTCTAGAGAAACCTGAAAATTGCTGTCCACCTATGATCTCCATCCAACCTGATAGAGCTTGAGAGGATTTCAAGAGAAGTTTGGAGCTCCAATTTTGCTGGTCATCTGTTGGCTCATGTCATGTGTCCTTTCTGTTTGTCTGTCATTCAATGAAGAAAAGAATCCATTCAGAGGGCTGAATCCTTAAAAACAGGGCTATTAAAATGAAGAGAAAATTAGTTAATTAGCAGTGAAAACTGATCACTGATTAGAAAAAGGGTTAGAATAAAAACCTGCTGCGGCCTGAAGTTCGACACCCCGGCTCTAGGGCAAAGGTGCTTTGACTAGGTACTGAGTAAAGGGTCTGAATACTTGTGTCAATGAGATTTTAGTTTTTATTTTCAAAATACTTTGCCAAAATTACTAAAATTCTGTTTTCATTTTGTCATTCTAGAGTATTGATCGATGAGGCAAATGTGAAGTTATTTAACTTTAGCACAAACCTGCAATGTAACAAAATGTGTAAAAAGCAAATAGGGTCTGAATATTTTCTGAAGACACTGTATATGTTCCATATAACACAGTATACTGTTAAAGGAGCCAAGAAATGATTGAAATAATGTGGTGTTATTAAACCAATAAAACTGGAAAAAATAATGAAAGAAAAGCCCAAAAATATCAAACAGAAAGTGGCACAAAAATCCAGCTGCCACAGTGGGCCTGACTACACAGATGGTGTCCTGTCTGCCAGTTTTGGAGGCTTTTCCACTTTTCTGGCTCCCAATACCGCACTGAAGCATTATCCGTCTATTTTTCCACCAACTCACCTTCCAGTTTCCAGATCTACTTGTACACTGGGGAGCAACAGCTTGTA
This sequence comes from Polypterus senegalus, assembly GCF_016835505.1. NCBI lineage: Eukaryota > Metazoa > Chordata > Cladistia > Polypteriformes > Polypteridae > Polypterus > Polypterus senegalus. The sequence goes on from NC_053159.1 coordinate 166,040,059, forward strand.
GATAACACCTAAAGTTCTGTTCCAGGCATTTCTGACAGTAACTTCTGTGGACAGACATGAGTTTATTATCTGAAAATGGTTTAACAATCCTAATTTAGGCCATACATGTTAAGGACAATGTTACAAGTGTTCAAGCATTTGTATTGATTTAATTTTAAACTGGAACCTTCAGCTATTAGTAACCATAAGAGGGTCACATCTACAGGGGAACCCTCCTACTGCTTAATCACTTCAAAGGACAACATGGTCACTGCTCTCGCAGCCTGGGACTTGTGCTGCTCTCTGTCTTGGCCTGAGATCTGCTGACTTACTGCTAGTCCTTCATGGCCTCACCTTCATTGCAGAAGAGAGTCAGGCATTCTTGTAAACTGTTAGGTTGCCTACTGTCTACTGTCCAATACAAAGCATCACCAACTTAGGGCCAGGCCCTGTTTCACTTTCTGTCACTTCATTGCCGTTACCCTTGGCCCTTCTGATACATCCTTTTCGCATACAGGGTACACTGACCCCCAGCAGTGCCCTTCCTTGATAACTGGTCTGATCATGTCTTATGCCTGTCAGCGCTTCTCTTTCTCTTTCTTAGGGCCTTGCTGGGCACTGCTTCAGCCCTATGCCAAATGTTCCTTCCCTGTTGACTAAACTATCACAGTGTTTATTTAAGTATTGTGAATTAATTCATTTATCTCGCCCTTTTTCCAGTTCATTCCCATGCCTGTTCTGTACGGAGTGTTTCTCTACATGGGGGCATCATCTCTAAAAGGCATTCAGGTAGGCACTTCTAAATAAGCTGTCCTTGTCCAAACTATCTGTTTCTTTGCCATGTTCTTTTTTTGTGATTGGTTTATTTATATAGTAAGAATAACAAGATGCATGCCTATAATCTCCTCTATATATTGTGGGGAACAGCCCGGACACAGACAGGTAGACATTGTTTTAAATCACCACACACGTTTATTTACACTATTTACAGAACAGTGAAGCACACACAACCCAGTGCCACAGCAGCAATCACCCTCAGTCCAGGCCCGTTCCTCAGTGCCTCTCTTCACTGCCTCCACTCCTCTCCTCCGAGCTCCGTCCTTTTCCACCCGAGTCTCGCCCACAAATGGAGGGAGAAACCGGGTGTCCCTGGTTTTCTTGCCCACAGCACTTCCGGGTGTGGCTTAAGTGCTGAGGGCCAGGACTCCTCAGGCATTCGGGCACCCCCTGGCGGTAACCACGGACCCCTATAGGGTTGAGCTTCTAAGCTCTGTTCCCGTGGTCCCCAAAGCCACCAGGGCGATCACCCCCACATGGTCTGGAGGAGGCGTAAGTCCTCCTCCGGTCCTCCTGAGTGTCCCAGTTGGGTAGCACCCCCAGCCACTCACCACAATATATATAAAATCCTAAGCCTAAAAGTGCAATGGTGATGATTTTTATGTCATTTTTTTTGTCACGCTTTAAATCGGGCTTATTTTAAAACCTATATATATATACAGTATGTTTGGTATCAGTCTTTTCAGAATTTACTGTATCAAACGTTAATGTGATGTTGTTAGATTTTCAGATTCTTTTTCCATTTTTAAATTCTAAACTATAAAATATCAAGAACTCACATGCCGTGAGGCAAGAGTTTTGTGCCAAAAGATTTAACCATGCCTGGGGCCAGAAATAAATGACAAAGAGTAGCACAGCTGCTGTACCAGCTTGTAAATGTTCAAAGTGCCGCGCGAGATGCAGCAGCCAGCCACCAGCTGATCTAACAAAAAGGAGGTTAAAAAAAAAACTGTATTTGTTTCCCATTGTATCACCGTTTAAGACAGGGGGGTTTCGGAGGAGCGACCGCATGTCCTTGAGGTGCGTTCAGTCCCCCTCTAAATAATGCAAGCGGCAGAGACGTGAAGTGGCTGGCAAGTGAGGCGGACGGGGGGAACCTCCTATTACATAATAAATAGATGGCCAAAAAAGGTTACAAATTCAAAGTCCCTCAAAGGAGGGCCTTTCTCACAGGCTTTACTCCCAGAGAAATAAGACTGAAATTTCATGAAATTCACATTTTTCCAATTTGTGAAGAGATGAGACAAAACCTCCTTAATGTGACCTATATGTAATTCAGAATCTTGGCACAAAAAATTATCAATGTACGCTAGTGCAAAAATGTCCAATAAATTGTGGAGAATGGCATAAACAAATGACTGAAAGTCTTCAAATGCATTTGCCAAACTATACAGCATTACAAGATATTTATTATGACTCATGTAAGTGTTAAATGTGGTTTTCCACTCACCCCTCTCACTAATTTATATCAGATTACACAGCATGCATTATGTAAATACTACATAAATGAAGTTTAGTTTAGTGAACACAGTAGTACATGTAATCTAGTCCAGAAGTGAAGAAATTATTGTAATCATTATTTAATTAAGGTCTCGTCAATTAATACATGTTTGGAGTATGCCACATTTTTTTGGATGCAAAAAACAATTCCAATCAGACTATTAGATTGGCGAATAAAACATGTGGGAAGATTCTCTATAATATAGTCATCCATTGATTTAGTCTCTGCACAAAGTAAATGATAAATGGAAAATTTACGGCACAATCTAAAAATGGTGGGATTGGAGATGAAGGGACTGTTATTTACAATAATCATCACTGAAAATTAAATTAATATCTGGAAGAGTAACCACAGTAAAGTGACTGCCATATTAACAACTAGACACAGTCTTGAAAACACTGTGGACCCCAAGCTGTTAGTTCCCTGTTCTGCCAATAAATCAATGAGAATATTTCTTAAGCCACAGAAAACTCAGAATAATTTTTGGGTTAGAACTGAGTAGAACAAAAAAGGAAGCATATTCAGAATAAAGGCTACCCATTATTTATAATTTAGTAGGAGTGGCGGTGAACTTTATTAGACCCTTCCCAAAAGGAACACCATCAATACTAGCAATACAAAGGGAAGCTGGAATTGTTTATTCACTAAGGTGCAATCCTCTGGAAAATCAAGAGTTATACAATTTTCTGCAGCACCATCTCTCTATATATAATTCAACGTCTGCCTGTCTGTCCTCTTTTCATTAGAGAACTACTTAATGGATTTAGATCGGGTTTTTTTTCTATAATTTGCTTGAACATTCCGGTTGATTCTACGACTTCTCTTATTGTGCTAAGTATTATAGTTCACATGCAGGAGAGAAATATTTGTGCTAATCCGAGACATCAGCTGAGGGCCGAGGGAAGGGGAAAGTGTGACGTCACGAGTGAGGTGCCTTGGTGGTGGGGGTACCTCCTCACTCACATGCCAGCCTCCATTCGAGTCGAGTTGGGCAAATTTAGGTGTGTACCTTCCCTCCGCTTAGCTTGTGATACCTGTTTGTTTATTGATTTTTTAAAGTTTGTCCCGTTTCACTACTATGCAGGCAGAGCTGCAGGGGAGAGGGGGCTCTTTAGATCTCCTGGAGATTTGGACAACCAGCAACTAAATAACTTCCAAAGTTTAAAGATAGATAGATAGATAGATAGATAGATAGATAGATAGATAGATAGATAGATAGATAGATAGATAGATAGATAGATACTTTATTAATCCCAAGGGGAAATTCACATAATCCAGCAGCAGTATACTGATACTACAAAAAAAAAAAAATTAAATTAAATAGAAATAAAAATGCATGTAAAAGCAGACAATAACTTTGAGTAATGCTAGCATTTACACCCCCGGGTGGAATTGAAGAGTCGTATAGTGTGTGTGTGGGGGGGGGGTCGATCTCCTCAGTCTGTCACTGAAGCTACTCCTCTGCTTGGAGATGACACTGTTTAGTGGATGCAGTGGATTCTTCATGATTGACAGGAGTTTGCTTAATGCCTGTCGCTCTGCCACAGATGTTAAACTGTCCAACTTTACTCCTACAATAGAGCCTGCCTTCTTAACAAGTCTGTCCAGGCGTGAGGCGTCCCTCTTCTTTATGCTGCCTCCCCAGCACACCACCGCGTAGAAGAGGGCACTCGCCACAACCATCTGGTAGAACATCTGCAGCATCTAATTGCAGATGTTGAAGGACGCCAACGTTCTAAGAAAATATAGTCGGCTATACAATAATAAAGAGATTTGTTTCCTTGTCTGGGTTTTAATAATGTATTTTTTATATATATAATATTTCAAATAAGGCATGTCAAATATTCGTGCATATTTCAGGAAGGCGTCTTAACTAAGGAAGCTGAGGTGTTTTTAGCGTATGAAGCAGATGCCATTTCAAGTGGTTTATCAGTAAGCAAAGAAACTGTAAATGAGCGAGGCACAGCATGTCCAAAAACAGTTGGGGTGCCGATGGAGCAAACCGCTTTTAAAAAGAACAAAAAAATAATAGAACAAGAACACACACTCGATGGCGCTACAATAAACTGTTGACTTGTCCGCCTTCCAAGCTGCTGTGGTGGTTTTCTTACAGAGTGCTTGTCTGGAGTTGAATTAAACTTCCTAGTCCAAAATGAGTCATCACCTTCCAGGAATGTCTCCCTTTTATAAGGAACTGACTGGAAGAGGAGGGGCTTCTCTGGCTTCATTGCCCTAAAGGGGCGGTTTCTCAATGCAGTGAAGGAAAAAGAAGACCAGACTTTTAGCGACAGTCCCCCTGCCATCCCAGGGTGGTACTGCATACCTTTGGTAAACATGGAAGGTGATCCTTTGGCATGTATGCATGACACAGGTCATTAGTATAAGTGTGGCAATGCTGATCAAAAATGAATTTGTTTTAGTTAGCAAAACCACCAAATTCCTTCAAATCCCTATAAAAACAATCTGGGTGGGAAATTTGTGGTTTAGCAACACACATTACCCAGTGGAACGATCTGTTTTAAAGCTGTGACTTCATTAAAAAGGTGCTGCACTATAGCATTAAACTTACTTAATTGCTATTTACTAATCTCCCATTTTCCTTGAGGTGATTCAATTCTTTAAGTACAATAATCATTTTGGGGTAACTCATGATTCCTCGTTATCTTAAAAGATACATACATACTGTATGTGTGTGAGAATTTTTGTAAGAAAAGGAAAAAAATTGCAGACGATGACACAGGCTTAATGACAGTAAGGACAGGCAAGGGGCTGCTTTGCTTTTAAACTAACTATGATGGATATTCTGGAAGAATTTGTTTATCTATCGTTGGATAACTTACACTGTAACCATTGGCATATTTATGCAGAAATTTTTGTGAAGTGAGAGAGGCTAGCAAAATGCATAAAATATGAAATACAAAACAAGCACAAAATAAACCTTTTTCAGAACAGTTCAAATTGAAAATTAATCATAAGAACAATAAAGATAAAAAGACCTATTTGCACATATAAAATATATCATATACCACGCGCATGACATTATTACGCGTCACTATAAAAGGCAACATTTTAACTTTGCCTTAAAACAAATAAATAGCATCACAGTCGTGACAGTCTACCCTAATACAGAATTTAGAAAGATAACTGAGGCATCAGATTTTGAATGGTTATCTTGTTTTGGTGATTTAGTCCAATTGATTCCTGATAGAATGACCTACACTTGTTATTTCACAACTCTTTAAAACTGCAGATTTTTCAAAGACATTTCTCTGTTTTTTAGACAAACATCACTTTCAATTAAGAACTCTTTATTGAAAATCCACAGATATTATTAATGTGATGTCTCATTTATTTCATAGACCCCTTCAGTGAGTATACATGATAGCTATTTCACCAACTGGACCATTTTATTGAAACTGCCACCTGAGCAAATGCCACACTCCTGTGAAATGACTCACTCAGACTAGTCTGTGTCTTGTGCCAATAAAATCAAACCGTTTTGATTTTGTCTTCATACGTAGTGGTGGGCTCTGTGTGCATGACAGCTGACAGCCAATAAATGCTCATCCAGAAGTACAATGCATAGAAAACAGCGCCCAGGAATAAGGCACGTGGGTGTTTTGGATCTCACAAACAGAAGAGAAGTTTAAGCTTGTCTGTCTGATGTCTTGTGCTTTACCTACCATGAGGCAGAGATTGTGGCCGAACTTGCCACAGCTTTTAGCCCTTTGTACAGCACCAGCTCAGTCAGGCGGCATACAGCTGGCTGTCAAAAAAGCTGCAAGGTCAGTACTCAGTCGATAATTGTGACATGGCTTTTATCGATATAGCGATTTCCGTCATTTAAATTGACATGGTTCAGAGATGCGTTTGCCGAGTGTGGTTAGAAAAGCTGAGATACCCCATGACTAGAACATGCGTAATGTGACATCAGCTTAAATGGGCTACACGGTGAATTTCAAGGAAGATATTCGGTTACCGGCAAAACACAGCACAGGGTGGTCCAGATCTAATTATGCAATTATGAAAAGGCGAACACATTGCACCCTCTGTTCGACTGACAACCGTCTTCTCGCCATTTTGGAATGCAGGACAGGTGCTGCCATCTATCGGCAACAAAAATAATTTTTTGTGAATTCTCTATGTAATAAACTTAATAAGTTACAGCGTAATGAAAATTGCATAATTAGATCTGGACCACTCTATAAATGTACTATTAAAAACACTGATGAGTTACTAGTAGCCTGTCAAAAACAATTAAAAATATTCATGAATTGCATAGTGTGGTTGTAGTTGCTAGCCAAAAACAGATCAGAAATTAAGGGATAAGTTACAGTAGATATTAACTGTAATCTTCATACTCAGTGCACTTAATACAACAGCAATCTTCTTTATACATACAAGGGCAAAAAGGCAAAAAGGTTATGATTATTATAATAACTTTATTAACTCAATAGCTTTAAAAAGAAATCTAAATAAATAAATCATACAATAATTAATAAATAAATAATGATACAAGAAAAAACTCTGTGTTTCACATACTCACAACTGTGTATTTGTCTATAAAGATAGTGAAACATGTATTAAGTTCAGAAGCCTTCACTGAATATTTCCCAGTCTCAGTATTTTATATATTATTTTATGACTGATTGCTTCTCTACTTTTCAGCTCTTTGATCGATTAAAACTCTTCGGAATGCCTGCAAAGCATCAACCAGACTTTATCTACCTGCGGCATGTTCCTTTAAGGAAAGTCCATTTGTTTACTGTCATCCAGTTGTCCTGTCTGATTCTCCTTTGGGTAATAAAGACGTCAAGAGCAGCAATTGTCTTTCCAATGATGGTAAATGTTTGTTACCTATTTTATTAAGAACTAAATATTAATGTGGACTTATGTACCACATCATAATAAGCAGTCAGCATAACACCATGAAAGCAGCTTCATTGAAATCATTTAGTGTAAATAATAACATTTTTAAAACATTTAAAGGAACATTCCACCTAAAAGTGATATTATTTTTATTTGTTACTTACCCCATGTAGTTGGTAGTGATGGCCAAGAAAATCTTTGATCTCATGTTGTCATGACGTTCATGTCTCTGTGGTCTCTTCTTAAGAAATCAGCAGACATATTGGGGGAGCATACAGGGTCATGAGGTTACTGGAAAGGAGTGTGTGGTGCTACCGACATCTATGCAAGAAGGTAGAAGTCCAAGTCTTGAGAGTCCTGGTGCTTCCTGTTTTGCTATATGGTTGGGAGACATGGACACTATCCAGTGACCTGAGATAAAGGCTGGACTCCTTTGGTACTGTGTCTTTTTGGAGAATCCTTGGACACTGTCTGGATTGACTTTGTGTCGAATGAGCGGTTGCTCATGGATTCCCGAATGAGGGACATTGCCTGCATTGTGAGGTAGCGTCAGTTACAGCAGTACAGCCATGTGGTGCGATTCCCCGAGGGTGATCCGGCTCACAGGATCCTCATTGTGGAAGACCCAAGTGTTCGGACCACGCTAAGGGAATGCCCATTTAACACCTGGCTGTGGCAGATAGAGGGTCATCTCCAGTGGTTGGGAATGTGAAGCGTATCTACCTGGGGGACTGCCAATTGGGATCCCAGGTTGTTGCAACGTACTGAACCAGTGCATGCTCCCCCACCTGACCTGACATGTTGTCATGGAGAACAGAGATAATAAAGTTTTTGATATAACAAGCGTCTTTGCTGAGCAATGCTGGACAACAGCTAACAATGTCAAAAACATGAAAAAAAATCTCATATTACTACATAAGAACATAAGAGATGTGAGAAATGAGAGGAGGCCAGTCAGTCCATCAGGTTTGTTTGTTAGCTAATAGCTAAGCTGTCGTAATATCTCATCCAGATACTTCTTCATGGTCTGTCAAGGTTTCTGCTTCAACTCCATGTCTCATAGTTTGTTAGAGATTTCCACATCTGTTTGGATAAAGAAGTGCTTTCTGGCTTCCCCTTATTTCCCACTGCTGTCCTAGAGTATGTGATTCACCACTAAGTTGAAAGAATTCTGCTGGATCTACTTTACTAGTGCCTTTGAGAATTTTAAAGTCCTGAATTAGGTTCCCATGAAGTCTCCTCTGCTCGAGACTAAACAGGTTTACTTCTCTGTATTTTTACAGTATGACATGTCCTTAAGTCCCATGATGCACCTGGTTGCTCTCCTCTGCACAGCTTCAAGTGCTGCTATGTCTTTCTTGTAGCAGTCTCACTAGTGTATTATATAGTCATCGAACATAGAACATCCCTTGATTTATAATGTATAGTTTTTATGATGTAACCTAACATTTTATTTGTCTTTTACATTGATTCTGCACATTTGTTAGATGCTGAAAATGTTGTGCCAACATAAACCCCTAAATCCTTTTCAAAGGTTGCTTCCTGTAGGACAGTGTTTCCCATCTTGCATATATAATTGATATTTCTTGTTGGTTATGTGTAGCACTTTAAACTTTTCTACATTGAACTGTATTTTTCAAGTGTTCCAAAGTGTTTTGAAGCATGTCCTGGTCTTTTTGAATTATCTTTGCCGTCACCTCATTGTCTACCATTGTTCCTATTTTAGTACCATCTGGAAATTTCACAAGTTTACCAATTATAGCGGAATCAGTGTCATTAATGTAAATGAGAAAAAGTAATAGTCTGAGGACAGTGTCTCCCTCCACGTGGAGCATTCGCCTCTTATATGTACTTTGTTTTCTGACAGTTAGTCAACAAGGACAGACCCCTGAGAGAGTACAACTACTACTGCTACCTTTGTCAATGACCAAAGCAGGTTACTGAGCAAATTTAATTCTACAGCATTGGCTGGCTTGAAGGACATGGTCTGTTTGGCAGGGAAATCATTAACTAAAATGTAAGCAGAGTAACCAAGACACAATAGAAAAAGAAGTCTGGCATTTACATGGTTTTTGTTATCACAGTGGCAATAAAAGTAACATAATATAAAATTCTTTTTGTAAAACTGCTAAATCCAGTTCAGGTCTAGAATCTTTTTGGGTGTCACCAGGAGCAAGGCAGAAAACGGCTCTTAACAGACCAATGGTGTTCTGTTTGGCCCAGTAATAAAAACAGTGTTTGCTTTTAATAGTACAGACATTAAATCATATGTAATTGTATGGAGGTTTGTGAGAAGTTTCCATAAAAACTTAAACTTACACCAGTGGCTGATGATGGTTTTGAATCGTTAGCTTGTAACATGCTCCGTCTGCTACCTCATTTGTTTTTTTTGATTTAGATAAATACGGTCAAAATGAAATTATGATCATCATGACTTTCTGCTTCAACTCCAGGTTTTGGCCTTAGTGTTTATTCGAAAACTGATGGATTTCATTTTTACAAAGAGGGAACTAAGCTGGCTGGATGACTTAATGCCAGAGAGTAAGAAGAAGAAACTGGAAGATGCTCAGAAGGAGGTAAGGAAGGAGCCTTCTTGATGTTGGTGTGCATTTCCTGGGGCCATTTATATCTCTCAACACTTCTTCTGAATTTCAATCCCCTGTGGTGTTGAAGCCTTCTTACTGAGCCTTAGACTGACTAATAGCACTTCATTAATCTCTCATTACTCCACAGGAGAAGTCTGAACACCCATATTCTTAAGTTATTTATGAAATAATCTGTTACTACCATCCACATACTTTGGAGTAGCCAGCATGGGTGGGGTTTGACATTTAGGATTGGGGGGTGGGTTGGGGGGATAGGGCCATACAAACCTTAAAAAATATTTAGAGTTACAACTGCTCAGCTATTTACATCAAAATTCCCAGTCAAATATCATGAAATGTTCATAATATAAAGTTACAATATAAAGGAAGTCTCACTTCTAAAACTTGACAATTCTGAAAAAATACACAAGGGCCATTAATGATATTTAAGTGACAGAAAGCTATGTTTTTAATCTTTTGGGCTTCTTATTGTAAATGTGACAAAATAAGTACTTTCTTGTTTTTTAAGCAAATAAGAAAATGTACACATGGCATAACATTCAGGTGCGTTCCGGGATTAGGTTTATTGTTTTAGTCATTGGAGCATTTTAAATTTATCAAAGAGATACTTTTATTTATTAAATTTTTGGTCATGTTTTGTGGTGTTTGTGTCATGTGATAGAGGTTTGCTCAGACCCAGCACTTTCAGCCATAAGCCACAGATACACGGCTCTGTAGCCATTTCATTAGTTCAGACCAACTATTGAGGGTCTGTTTGCCAATAGGAGCGACTATCTGACTTGTAAGAAAGGAGAATACTGAATACAAAATATACAAGTTGAATTTGAAACAATAAACTAAGCAGTAATACATGAAGTACAGGATGTTTCTATTTGTTTAAAGGGTAGGTGACATGCCAGAGAGAACTGCTTATGGTAGTCTATGGTAGATTCAATTATAAAATTTATAAAAAAAAAAAAACTAGAAAAAAAGTAGACTTTATTGGAGATTTGTCAGCTCTATCTTTGCAAAATACAACTTGTACAATGTTGTCATCGATAGTGGATATAGACGTAGATGTCCTGCCTCTTTTCTCTGTGCTTAGTAATTGTCAGACCAAACTGAGAGCAGAGTGGCCATGTTTACTACTAGAAAAGCAGAGTGATCAAGGTCGAAACGTTACCAGCATGAGCACTGACACACCATGTTCCCACATACGAGCAAGGAAAGCTGCACGGCCAAACCAAACAAAATGATCAAAAAAGTTTATTATTGACTTACTCTCGAAATAGCATTGTGTATCCAATGGGAAGGTGAGCCCAGCCACCCATTAAACTCTGCCCATGGAATCCCTACTGTTATTTTGATCATAGATTTAATTTTGCATTTTATTATTTTCATTGTATTACATTTTACTTCTGCTGCTTCATGACTTAACTTTTGCATTTTTGAGCTGTACCTTTTACATCAGATTGTCGTTCTTGGATATGTGTGTTTGTATTGCATTGCATTTGTGTGTTTTTATATTGCATTTTATTTTCACTTTTTTTTTTCATACTAAATTACATTCTTGTTTGTAGTGCATTTGCTCTTACAATGGGCTGCATTACGCTATGCTTTGTGTACACAATAGGAAAAGGTTTGGAATACAGGATAACAAATCTATTCATCCCTCCATTTTTAATTCTTTGTGACTACAAGGGACAGGACATTATGTAACAAAATGAGAACACAAGGGAAATAACAAAGGGCTAGGACTTCAGTGTGATGATCCTGTTTATTAGGAAAATAGGATTGTGATCGAGTAGGAATAATGACTGAGTCCAAGGAAATGTTTGGACACCAGTCAGGTCACCCTGTTTAATATCTTCATAACTTTAAAAAACAAAAACAGGCCCACAATGGCACAGAATAATAAAGCTAAAGTAATTATAGCCACCCAGGCTCTGTGGTTATAGATCAGTTGAGCATGTCTGGCTTGGTGGGGCTGCCTCTCGCAGTTATTTTGCTACTTAAATCAGACGCCTCCATCCGCAGACACTCAGGCTTTATAGGTTGTGGACCAGAAGGGGTGGGGTCGGTTGCCATCACTGGTGGTCTTCTCAGTGCTGTGAAGAAAGTAGGAGACATTACTGTTAGCATCCCCTCTCATCTCAGAGTGGTATTACATACCATTGATGAAACCGGAAAGTGATCCTCTGACACACATGGGTGACTGTGTGGACAATGCAAACCTCATTCAGAGCCGAGAGATCCTCTCTCTGTCTGTACTCTTGCAAAAGATGCCCGTTTCCTGTCGATGTGGGATTCTGAGTTGAGTAGACCAGAATGGGAAAGGTTGGAGGTGGAGTTACTATCCTTCTTCCAGATTGGGGTCTTGTTGACTGATATTGTAAGAAGAAGGGTAAGTCACCCTGCCACTCCCAAAGCCTCCCCCCTGGTGTACCTTAGGAAAGTCTTCTCTGTGCCTTTGTTTGGTTTTGAAATTTGAATGTTTTACTGTACTTTAACCCACCAGCAGTAAATATTTTCACAATGTTCAGGACTTTGACATCACTACAATTAAAGACCTACTGACAACAATGTGGTTCTGACTAAGACACCATATGTGCCCATTCTGTTGTTTTAATTTCAGTATAATCATGGTCCACATTTGACTGTTTTCTCATCAAAAGGAACAATATAGAATTAAATGTATAATTTGATTGAGTAGGATTGTCAGAGAAAGAGAATTTGGAAATTAGTAAATAGTGAGCTACTTTTGCTTATGGCATTCATTTTAATAGGAACATCTTTCCACAGGAGGAGCAAAGTATGCTGGCGATGGAAGAAGAAGGAATTGTGCATTTACCTTTGGAAGGATCCTTCAAGTAAGAATTCACTTTAAAACAAACAAAGGGAGTAAACATCATGAGCAGTACAAGAAATTACCTTGGCATCATGTTGGTGTTGGGACTGTATCCCACCTGTGGGCTGCTTACATGCTTTTGCTATGAAGAGTTTTAGAACTTTGAGTCAAATTACGCATATGTCTGCACGGTGAATGAGCAGCACTCCACACAGCAACTTGCCATGCACTCACTGATACAGTTGGGCACTGATCAGATTAACGCACCACCGAACTAAGACTGACATTTCAGCGTTTTACATGCGAATGTTTAATTAAGAAATCTAGAATAATGAACAGCCACAGGTACATTACTCCCAATTCATTTTGAGAATGCTCCCAAGTGAAAACAGGCACAAAACACACAGTAATTGAGACAGCAGGGGGAGCATCTTATAACCTAACAAATTACAACAATCCTCAGGCTCTTGTATACATTACATTTTTTATTACACATTACTGATGTGTGTCAATATCATTCCAAATTCATTAGGAAAATTACCAGATGTATTACATCACACACTACGTTTAATGTGGCCTTGTGATGGACTGATCCACAGTACAGGACTCTCTCTTAGCTTACATTGCCTATATACAGTTCTCACATCTATATATAGCACCTTCAATTATATAGTGCCTTTCATTATCTGTCTATTGTGATGGAAAACTTTTACATTCATTTTTGCTTAGGCTCAATTAGTTAAGGCTGCAGTCTTAACTAAGTCAGTGTATTTGTATTTAATCGTGAAGTATAATACTTTATGTGTACCAGTTAAATACCTGTTTGAAGCTTATGAGGCACCTGTAGTGGCGCCTGTTTCCTGACAGGGGCTGGCATGATACACTAGGAACGAATTGCTCGCACCATATAAGGAACCACATATGTCTTTACTTTCTTGGCAGTATGTAAGTAGTGACAAAGTTCTTCGAGTCAAAAGAAGCACAAAGGATCACGAGGTGCACACATCACTTGTTTTCTCTCTTTTTGCTTAAGAGAAGGAACCCTAACAAAGAATAAATACAATATTGACAGATACATTGTTAAAACTTGAGTGTGAATTTTTCCATGACAGTGCAGTGCTTTCAGGATACGCTCTGGCTTCCATGAACCTGAACTGAATTAAGCACCACTGGACACAAAGCAAAAATCCACCCTGGACTGGATGTCAGTCCATTGCAGTACCCATTCACATACACATCCAAGCTGAGGCGAATATGGGAGCACTAATTAATCTAACATACACATACTAGGGAATATGGGATGAAATCCAGAATACATGGATACATGATGTGACGGACAGCCGGGTCCCATGCCCAGCAGGGACGCCCCTACTTCTTCTGTTCCGGGGGAGTCGCCATGGGCAGTCCAATACCTCCCCTGGGACGCTTGGTGGCAGCCTCCCTGGCCGACGGTGATTCCCCAACTGCCCGCAGGGCTCCATGGGAGATGGAGTCCTCCACAGCTTGGTTGGGGCCCGGCATGGCCGCTAGGGGGAGCTGCCTGTTTCCCACAGCCCGGCTGGACGAGCTTTCAGCCCCACCCGGAAGTTCAATTAGGACCAGGTGGTTAATCACCTGGAATGCTTCCGGGTGGACTATAAAAGGCCCCAGCCACCACCACTCGGGGAGCCAGGGTTGGGAGGAGGAGGACTAAGCTTGCGGAGGAGTGGTGGAAGAGAAGGTGGAGAAGTGAGTTTTGTGGCTTTGTGCTTTTGGGACTGTGTTTGGGCTGTGTGGCACGGGGAAGACGTGTCACACAGCTGAAGAAAAATAATAAAGCCTGAGTGTTTTGTACACGTTGCCTCTGCGTGGTCTGTGCCGGGTCGGGTGCTATATAGCGCCTTTTACAATGGGAAGAGTGTGCACATTGCATATGGATAATAATCAACTGTAGACACTTCATCGATGAAGCACCAGCCCTTAACCAACATGTCAGAGCAATTATATCTTGATATATACCTAAGTATAGTATAGAAGGGAATGTACAGGTATGTACTTTATTGCACTGCAGGAATTAATTTTCAAAGAAATTCACTTAAGACTTCTATTAGACTCCTCAAAGAAATGTGAGGGCTAGTCTTCCATTCCAGTAGTCACCATGACAAGTACAACTTAAATGGTGACTCTGACTCAGGTCATGCTGCTGTGTCTGCCAATGCATGTACCAGCACAGCTTGAGTCCCTGCTCTCGAAAAGACAAGAAGAAAATGCAGCTCTGTGCTGCGTGACTGGCATTTATAGAGGATCAAATCCCTTTTATTGTGTTTAGAATTTTACAGTTGTGAATTTCCCCTTGGGATTAATAAAGTATCTATCTAGACATGTTAATCTTTCACCCAATGGCACTGACTGGTACTGGCATTGGCAAATGGAGTGCATAAATGCTTACAGCAGCACTGTCTATGGGAAATTAATTTATTTATTCTTTTTGTATGAATATATATACAGAAGAAACAATTAAATCCAACAATCAAATCAAATTGAAAAGTGAGCAGTAACAACAGACTGAGGCAAAACAATGACTGATGTGAAGAGTGGAGTACTCGTTTTTTTTTAGGTGTAAGACAGGAAGAGGCTGGATCTCAGATGGAAATGTGGTCTCCAGCAGGGTGTGATGTAGCAGCAGAAGTGGGCAGAGTCTTAGCCAGGTTTTCCTTCTGGTGGTCTGTGGAAAAGAGAGAAAAGGCTTTAGTACTGTTTATCAACCCCTGACTTTGCATCTTACCCCCAATTAAGCCCTTAGACTGCCTTTCATGCATTCGTATGTACAAATATATATATTGTATATACACAGTACATACAAACACACGAACACACACACATACTGTATATATATATATATATATATATATATATAGTGACGAGTAGGATATACTGTCAATATAGTGATCCTTCTTATATCATCACCCACATCTTTTTTTCCTCTAACCTGTTAGATTCTTGTCTTTCTCACCAATAGGCCTTTGAATGAGTTTTTCAGCCCTGACCAATTACTACCTCTGGGGTATACAGTACTTCCCCCACTCATTTCCAGTGTCACTCCTCTTAGAATACCCCCTTCTGACTTTAGATGATGTACCAGAATTTCTGAGGCCCAGCACACATCTAAAGAGTAAGGTAACAAGCAGATTGTCTGGCCACTGTAATGCATAGCAGGAGGCCACATATACAGGGTAAATCAACATTATGTTAAAATTTGAATAACGGAAACAATTTGTTCACAAAACATACTTCATATGTGCAAGATGATTTACAGGAATGTCTCAAACTGTTCACCATCATGTTCACCACATGTACCATATGTGGCACATAAATTGTCCACAAAAATTGTATACAAGTATATACATAGCAGTACCATTAGTGTTAACATAATTTTGATTCACCCTGTACTGTGATTCCTCTTTGATGCCACCTGTTGAACTGGGGGAAAATCTATTAAATTAGTAACCATCTTCCATTGTCCTGCTGTGCTCCTGGAATTATTACTTATGTGGCACTCCCTGTTAACATCAGTTCTGCTGGCCATCTGCTGCAATGCTGGTCCCTACCTTGAATACCTTTTATAATATATAATCTAATATAATATTATCAAACCCAATCCTAATCCAATTTATGGGTTTGAGAGATTAGAACCTTATCCCAGCAGCATCACAAGACATGGTGATCACTTTTCAATGAGCCTGACTGCTGGCTGTAGCAATACCTCAGGGTCAGTTATGGCCAATCACGTCCTCCGCATTATGCATTTTTACAGTCTTAATGTACCTAGGAAAATTATTTGTAAGTGTAGTTATCTGTTCAGTGTTTATTTGCTTGTGGAAATACTAAAATTAGCCTAAGCACACATTAACATTAATACAATAAAAATTGATAAGAGTATTGAAAGTCACTATTTTGGGTGGCCTCCCTTAGCAAAACTGAAGCAATTTGTTTTAGTCTTCCATTTTATCATTTCGTCAAGCAATTCTGTCTTCAGTTCTTCCAGGCTTGCAAAATTTGCCATAAAACCTCTTTTGACTTTGGATGCTTTTTGCTTTTGTCATCCCAGACTGTAAGTCTATGTCATCATAGGGAGAACATGCAAACCATTTGCCCATGATTGCACCCTGGAGCCATTTACATGTTAGCCATTGTGTGAGCTGTCACATCAGTGTAGTTCTATTTTTTAGTTGTTGTGTGTTGTTTTCTGTGTTTTCTTTTCTAGGGATGATCCTTCCACTGTGAACATTTCTGATGAAATGGCCAAAACCTCTGTCTGGAAGACACTTGCAATGAATACAGACAACCCTAAGAACAAAGATGTGCCATCTAAAAGGTTTTTATTATTTATGTATCATTAGCATTTTGAAATCATGTTGTCCTGCATATACTGTAGTCAAACAAAAGAAATAATTGCAGTGGAAATAATGTAACTGTGAAAAGCCACTAAGGCTCCTGAAGACCACCAATATTCTCATTTTTACATGTCTTTTGACGTCTAGTAGCCTTTTGACTTGACCAAGGTGTGACCCACACTGAGCCTCTCCCACAGTCAGTTAGCTAGAATCACACACAATGTTGTAGTGCCACCAAGTAAATAGCAAGGACGAACACCTCCATCCGCAGTATTCTTGCTGCCTGCCAAAGAACAGACTGGCTTCTCTCAGTTGCCTTTATAGTTTCTCTACTTACTGATAAGCCACTTGAAATTGCCTCTTCTTTATACATTAAAAATACCTCAACTACTTTAGTTAAGATGACTTCCTGAATGAATTTGCAAGCTTATTTGACATTTATTTGAAATACCTTATTGTAGTTGTACTGCTTGTAATACATTATTAAAACTCAGCCATGTTCCCTCTCTATCATCTCTCTTCTCTTTCCCAAATGCCCATTAAATGACCACCAACAATCAATCACCTTTTCTTCCCCTTGTACTGCTCTAAGCTCATCTTCCATTTGTGCCCAAAAAATGTCCTTCTCCTCTTCCTCACAGCCAACCTGAGGAGGTTATGCACAAATGACATTAACTACAGTCTCACCAAGACCCAGCGTGACACTCATCGCCCTATCACTCCTCTTCTTCACACTCTCAGGACTATGTTTTAGTGTGTTTAGATACTACTACACTTAATCCATTTCTCTCTTTCTCATTTGCTTCACTGTACGACAGCTTAAAACCTCCTCCCAATTCTCTTGCCTTATTTCCCCTTCCATCTCATTTCCCGCACAAACAACACTCCCACTTTTCTTCTTTCCATCATACCTATGCATTTAAACATCCATGCCTCCGTTAATGTGTCACAGTGTTCAAAGGACACCATCTTAAAGCCAAGCATTTTATCGCTAGCTTTTTAAGAAATGAAAATGCCCTCCAGAACCCCCCATCTCTAAAAACAGATGTTGTTGATGTTTTTTACAGAATTGGAGCAAAAGAAGCCCATTAAAAAATTTTGTGTTACTTTACTTTTTACTTTTATTTTCAGGACCAATAAACAGTGCAATAACACTGAATACTCACTAGTAGGGTTTGGTATTAAAAATAGTCACATCTTTATTTATTGATATTAATTGATATTTTATTATCTTCTTAGTAACCTCTCCAGGAAAATAAAAGTAACACTCACCTGCCTTAACAGATTAATTAATCGTCTGGATGTCTTTATAAAATGCTAAAGCAAAATAAGCACACCATGTGTGGAACATCCTCATCTCTTAAAATTATCGAGTGCCATTCGCATGCTAAGTAAATGGTACATACTTAAATCAGAAACAAAACTGCCAAAAATAAAATGTACTGTACCCAATAAATATTCCATGAATGCTGGGAAATTACTGCCAAAGATTGTTTGAAAACTGTTTTTATTTCTGCTTGTAGCACTTCAATGTAAAACAACATTGATGAGAACTGGAGCGATGAGAGAGATTACACTGCGCCAATGTTTCTCTTTTAATGTCATAGGGTTACTTATCTGGGCACTGACAACGTCTAGTAACTTTTAAGAGTTCTGACTGAAAAGGTAGACAACAACAACCAAATTTATTTCTATAGCAAATTTTCATACAAATGATGTTCTTTACAAGATATCAAAGAAGAAGTTAAATGCAAAGGAAAAACAAATTAAAATTTGACAAGAATAAAAAGTGAATAAACAGTATACACTAAATGAATAATGCACACTTAATTGGAGTCACTTCTGGCACTTACAGCATTTGAACCAACAACCTTTCACTTGCCAGTGCAGATCCCTAGCCTCAGAGCCACCATTCCGCCTACACACTTAATATGATAGATATATAATTACGAGCAGTAGAGTCCTTAAATATAGAAATGGTTTTTAACTCTCTAATTGCCAGTCAAATGATAAGGTCAGATGGCCAGGATGGGCAGTGCAAAATTTTATGAATGATGACCAGGATGTGATCAAAAAACAGATACCGGAAGTCACAAAAAAAGTCTAGAAAACCAAATCTCTAACCAAAACTCAAAGTCAAAAGTTCAGAGCTTGATTCAAATGCCAGGAGTCACTAAAATAAGAATTGCTAAAATCCCAAATTAAATCAATCTTAGATAATCCGGGAATGCACACGGTGACCTTAATAGAGTCACATCAATGACATCACCTGTCGTACACTCCTGATGCATCATTAAAAAGATTGTCACAACAAGGACCCCACAATTTTCCCAAAATGATGGCACAAACTGCAGTAAATAATTAAAAACGTTTCAGAGAAGCCTCTGATTGAAAACACAAGTCTCACCTTTTAATTTTTTGTGTCTGAAAATCCCCCCAAAAAAGTCAAAATGAATTTTATTTTGGAGAAGGGATGCATAATTAAATGAATAAAAGGTGCCATTCATAGCATTCAGGCACAAAGTAAGTAAGGTAAAGATTTTAAAAATAGATTTGTTCATAACTGAGGGGCCAAGACAATTTATTTGAGAGGTCAATGCCCTGTTTTGTCCACTGTGGAATTGGGCCTGCCAAAATCCTCCAGGTTTTTTTTCTAGTACGTGAAGTTTAGTGCTCATCAAATGTAAATATTACTCCAAAATGTAAATATAATCAAAAAATGTTACAATGCATTGGAGCAACATTTTAGTAAAAGTCTGTTCATTTTAAAATTATACAAACTTTTAAAAAACTAATGGCTGACCTGATACTATCTAGGGGAAGATATACATGCTGAGGTCCTAAATGCAGACAGGACATTAATACTACTACTGTACACTACTTTCTCTTTCCATTTTTTGTAGTTTTTGTTTTCTATTCCAGTTTACAGTCTAATATTAGAATCAATTTGATACACAGTGTATCTGTTTACTTTCTGGAGATTTTAAAGATATAATACATTTAGCAAAATGCAGGTATTTGATTGAGAGATTAAGTTATTTTGTGTTGTTTGGAATGCATTATACTTTAGGTAGAATTCTCAGGAAAAAACAATGCAATAATGTAACAAACCAAGAAATGCATTTTATAGCAACTTTATTACTGGACAAATATCCCAATTCACTTTGCAAGTAAAGTGCTTACTTTTCAGATTTCTCTCTTTCATTCTAACACCCAATTGCTGTCTTTAAGAGTGTCATTCCCTATCTGGCAGTGTATGTTGTCAGACTAGGACTGTCTATTTGCCATGGACTTAATATAGAATTGTGACCGTATTGCACCCAGTGACCTTGTCAACACTGCAAACAGCAAAACACAAATAAAACAAAGCAAAGGGCCAAAACAAACACTAAAATAAACTACAAAACTGTCAGGAAAACATGCCCAAACACCCCAGATCCTGTCAACAAAAGGTCAGCTTGACTGGGATCTCTTCCCAGAATGCATTATTCAGCAATTTGAATTAAGCCAAATGTTTGCTTAGAAATGAGGCAGTTCATTAGGCATCAAAGACTTGAGGTTTTATAACACCAAAAACTGATAACCTGTAGAACACCATCTTTTTTTAATAACCCTGATGAAATGAATTTTCGTTAGTAAAAAGTATGTGCAGTAGGTATAAGCACATGCAGTTACATTTGTCTTCTAACACTAAACAGATTTAAAGTTTGTTTTTAATGAAGAAATTATCTACCTTTTTAGTGAGCTGAAAAATATCCGGCTGCTAAAAAGATTTGCCCCAAAAAAAGTCACCAGGAGCTCAGACTGTTCCTAATATTCCAGCATTAGAAGCTGTGTAGATATGAGCAGCCAACTGTATTCTTGGACTGAGGAGACTTTCCTCCTCATGGCTTAAATTGGATTACACATCTTTAACTTTGAGCAGAGAAGGCTGCGTGTAATCCAGGAATTCTCAGATGAATTAACAACATCAATGCCATAGACTTATTGCAGCTAAACAGTGAATGACATCCTTGAGAACACCGTGCGTATAAAACATCAGTAAAGTGGTTATTCAGCTCTGTGCGGTGTGGCACATTAAGAGCCTTTGACATGCTGGTAAAATGACTGAAGAATATGAAGGATTCACAGGCAATATCAAGAGAAATCTGTCTAACTTAAGCCACTTCTGACTGTTCCAAAGTGACGTTAGTTTAGAAGGCCACATTGCAGAGGTGTGTGTCTGCTTCACTGACACTTTGAAAGTGTTATTAAGACCAAAAGGAGCCTTTGTTAAAGTCTTGTTACATAGATGCGTGTTTGCAGTATCTAAACTAAAGTGTTACTGAATTTTGGACACATTCAAGGGGATGTTCTTGTATCCAGTATGCTATGTGGTGTACACCTGTCTGCTTTTTAAATTTTTCTTATATTTCAAGCCCGATAAACTACCTTCTACTTTTAGTATGTAGTGAAATGGACATGCAGACCTAATTACATTGTTGCCTCATACTTTGAACTTATTTTGTTTCAAGATGCCATTTGAATCGAAGTTTGAATCAATTTTCCCCATTAGAAATAATGGAAAATGAATTAATCCATTCCAAGACTATAAACTCAAACAGCAAATACACATAATTTATGGTAAAAATAACACAATTAAATTCTCCAAATAATGCATTAAAACATGAAAACAAAAAAATAAAATATGAAAATACTGCATAATAAAATGAAAATTGCTTTTACTGTACCTTAGTGAGGAGTGTGGATGCCATGGTTAATAGATAGGGGTTATATATATAACCAAACATGGCAAAAATAAAGTGAAAAAAGCATTGAAAACACACAAAGAGATGCTTTCACAGCGAGAGATGACTCGGGCGCACAACAGATGACATTTACACTCACTGCATAAGCGCCATCTGTTGCTGCATTTTTTTCATTACGCACGCATCGTTCGAACTTCGGATCAAATTTTCCTCGAATTGAGCGTTTGAACTCTGGAAATGTTCAAAGTTAGAATCGTTTGAAGTATGAGGCACCACTGTATTTACTTTCTCCCATTCTGGTTTTAAGCATATTGCCCCACTGCTGTCTTTGTTTAAAAGAGTTTATGTTTGTTCCATATATATTTACGTAAAATATTATCTTAAGAACATGATGCTGAAATTTGTCTAGACCCCTTCATGGATAATGAGCGGGACTTGGCTAATGCACGCCTTGACTTAATTTTTCATTCCATTTCTGTCATAAGCTCCCTTTCCTAACCTCTATAGAAGCTGATTTCCCAAAGGTAAGGCCCTCTACCCTTCTTTTCCGAGCCTTCTTTGTTACCTTTTTTAAATTTCTGAGTACCGTATGCTCAAACCAGCAGACCTGTTTTTGCCTACTCAATGCTGTTTATATCTGTGTGATGAATCAAGCATACTTTTCATATAGTGCCTTGGCTCGCTTTTTAGTGTATTGGTTTTTTTTTTTTTAGGTTGTGATCTGTGATCGTTTGCCATGAAAAGCTGCATGCAAATTCATTTTTTTTTTTTATCCAGTTGGTGTTTTGAATATTTTTGTGAAAATGCTTGCTTTGCATCATGCACAGCTAAACAGTCTCTAGCATAATACAGTTTCTGTTTCTACTTGCTTTTTATAGAATGAGGTTATTTATACGCATGTTTATTTTTAAACAGATGTGACTTAGACTAAAAATACTAATGCGTGGCTTTTGAAACAAAACAAAAAGGCGGTTAATGGGCATAAACACATCTTTTCTGAACACGTCCCGTAAAGTTTGCCTGTGACTAGACCTTGTGTTTTCTTTCACTTGCATGCCGCAGATTAACACGCAGTTTTCATGTAACTCAGCAGTGGTTGTGAAATATTCAGTTCTCTTCAAGTGTGTTCCTCGGCCTCTTTACCAGCTTAAAGGCAAGGAAATTCCGTAGCTGTGGCAAATAATAAAACGGGAGAGAAACCAAAAGGAACTGGAGTTTTCACAGGCATTGGCCACCCTTCTCCTACCCCCAAAAACAGCTGCTTATTATACCTCTCAACTTTGCAAATCAATGAATTTATATGTATCGATTAATTTAATAAACTGACTCTGTGTATTTGTATTAAGTATAACTCCTACTAAGGATAGCATCCTTTATAATATTTTTTTTTATTTTGGAAAATGGTAAAAATCAGTTAAGGGTATTCATATCAATTAGGAAGCTAAAGTAGTCAGAGCTAAAACACAAAGGTCTCAGATTGTGAGTTGAAAGGTTTAATATCTGCTGTATGTGTTCAAGGCAGACCCCAGCTGTGTCGCACACTCACTGACATGGTGTCTCATTTTTTCTCCCCCCTAGCATTTACACTGGAAGAGACAGAGGAACGATGAAGAACACTGATGAAGAGATGGGCGTGGACAGGGAGACGTGTCTGTGATCTAAGCCTCTGTAGCGTTGATGTCCACTCGCACAACCCACCCAAAAACACACAAACACACATACACACCCATGAGGTAAAACAAATGTGCCACCGTGACATGACGGGTGGGGACATCCGACCAGCCGTGTGAGTTTTGTTGTGTCCTTTTGTATGTATATTGTGTAAAGCTGTTTATTCGAATATGATTCCTGGACTACTACTTCTTTAGAGTACAAGCAGTGAGTGCTAAAACAATTGTTCAGTTCTTGTGTGTGTAAAATGTAAAATGATACCAGCAACTGAAGGGGCACAGCTTCCCTGCTGGGGTGAAGGGAAATAATCATTCAGGAAAGACAGTCCTCTTATGAGATGATAGCATTAGGTGTTTAAAAATGTAATATTTCAATGATGTTTATTTTAAACAAAATAGTTATGTATTTTGTATGGTTTATAGTTTAACTTTTCCAAAAGATAATGAACTATAGATGGCTGTCTTTTTTTTTTAGATAGTTGTGATTTAATCTTGAAAAATGTATGAAAAATAAAAAAGACAAAAGTCTATAAGAAAATGCAAGGCAAACATCAATCTTGTTGTAGTAAATATTATAAAAAAATCAAACAAAAAAAAAACTTCTAACGTTCTCCAAATCAACATACCATTTTTAAACTTGTGCAGCTAATAAATACCACTGGAGAGTTCTTTTCATGCATTTTACTCTTTACTGGTATTAAAAGCATGAATAGCTTTATAATGCAGGAGTGCTCGGTTTTTACAAAAATGATTTTCTTGCAAACTTCTAAAATGGTAGAATAAATACGCCGTACAGTATGATGAAGTTTCCACCAAACAAGAGTATTCCTGCTTAGCCAGTGTCAGGACTTTAGTATTGCCACACTCACACTCATGTTTTGTCTCTTTACGTTTTTTTTTTGATCTTCCTCTAAGTTCGTTTTTTTAAACTTGTTTTTCTCTTTTGTGGCTTCACACACGTTTTAGCACTACGTGAGCACTTCCAAGTGACTTTCATCATTTGAAATTCTTATCTCTTAATTCATCGGAAAGAAAAAAAAAAAAAACTCCCAAAGAGTTCTGCTACTCTTATTTTCTTCTAGAGACTGGCCAAAATGTTTTTTTCTTTTCCATTTTTGGCTAAAACTAACAACACATTGAGAGCTTCATTGGAATGTCTGCCAAAAACAAAAAAAACAAAAAAACATGCTAAATCTTGTGAAAGTTCTTTTGATTAAAGTAGAAGTCAAAATGAAGACTCCCCTTTACAGTTTACTCCTACTGTATATTTCATGTTTAAGTCAGGTTAAATATCGCACAGCTGCCGCTCTCCATTTTCACTATGAAAAATAATCCCCCACACAGCTCTTAATATGGAGCCATCCAAGTGACTGTCTTAACTTGAATCGCCTGTTCCTTAAACTACATTGCAAAGAAATCTCCACAAGAATTTTGGCACTTTTAGTTTCTTACAGAGACCATCCAAAATCTATTTTATACTTTTTGGCCAAAAGTGAGAATTTGCAGCAAGCTTTTTTAGTTTCACTGCCAAAAAGGAAAATGTGCCAAACCTTTTAATAGCACTTGTAGACAACACCTCAGCTGAAAATAAAACCCCATTTACTATTAAAGCCTCCAGTCCAAGTCTGAATAGCAGGGTATAAAACTACAGTATTTATTTCTATTAGTATTGTACATTGGGATGACGCCTCTATACAAGGCGACTCAGGCCTAACTAAGTGAGTTACAAAATGACTTACAAGATTGGTATGCATTCGAATTATTATCTATATTTTTTAACAATTGGTGCACACACAGGTTGTTGTGATTGGGACTTGAGGAGACACACACCAAACTTACAACAGACAAATAATTCCCATCGCCCATGAAATGAATGGATCAGTTCTAAATTGACTAAATGAATACCAACCCAAAATAAAAAATGAAAGTAATACAACAAAATTAAAGTAATCACAATTAAACTGTAATTAATAAACACAACATAAATAGAAAAAAATTAAACACAAGGATTAACTTATTAGAGTGTAAAACAAATATAATAATTAAATCAAATCATGAGACACTTTTTATAGGAGTCATTTGTTAGTTAGTCAGAGGCGTGCACTGATACAGTGCGTTGAGGTTATGTTAAAACTTGCTGAAATACCCAGCGTTGCCCGGGAGGGAAATAAAGTGTTGTGTTTTTTTTTTAATTGTTTGAGAAAAATATAATAAAATAAAAAACAACTTTAAAAATAAAAATAAATTAACAAACAACGAAGACTCACTAATGTGCTTGTCTTGTGGTCTTGTATGTATGTCATCATCAAATCGATTCTCAGAACTGGCCAACTATATTTCATTTCAAAAGCATGAGGCGGGCGGTGGTGCTCAAACATAAAGAATGCTGGAAGTCACCTCCAGTTCGCCCTCTGGTGGTTGTTTAGAGTGTCAGCTGGATGATAACGTGCATACAAGACCGCAAGATCACCGCCCACACTACCCAGAAGGGGGTGGGTTAGGGTTGATTTCACCCTACAGTATTTTTACTCAGCCAATGAGAAAAATGTGTACCAAGTTTCATGAAAATCACTCCAGCCGTTCGGAAGTGATGCTGGAACAAACATACGTACACACACTGACTTTAATAAATATAGATGCTTGCCTATATATTAGTACATAGTCAATGGGAGGTTCTATTATAACCCACACAAGCTAAATTATAAATGGAATATTCAAATTACTTCTTGTCCCTTTGACCACAGACTTGTTCAGTTTACAGTCGGCCCTGCAGTTGGTAAGACATGGAGGGCAAACAGTTTCAACCCCTACGCACTAGGGTGTTGTACCGTGTTAGCCATTCTGGATGTAGTGAGAAGTCAAGCGTCAGTTGATTACATCTTGCCTGAAGGGGCCTGAGTTGCCTCGAAAGCTTGCATATTATAATCTTTTTAGTTAGGCAATAAAAGGTGTCATTTTGCTTGACTTCTCACTAAACCCTACGCACAGAATGTATTGAATGTACTAAGTGAAGCCTATGTAAGTTTGCCATTGAGAAATAACATAAACTTCACTTTCTATATTTAAACGTTAACACGAGAAAGCTAAGATTGTAATGAAACCGAAAAGAAACCTTTTTTCCCTTTTTGCCTTTCTTCTGTGAGTATAATAACGTTTTATTCTGATTTTTTTTGCGATTTGTTCCTTTTTAAAATGAATTTTATTGGACTGAGAAATTTCTTTTCTTACATGTTTGACTCCAGCTCAATCCTACCTTGCCAGTTCATTAGCTTCTCGATTTTGGGAACCTGGAAAAGACGCAGCCACAACTTTTGTAAATATAATAAAGTTTGAAAATATAAAACTTTATTACTTTTTAAAACTTTACAATTTTTTTAAATATAAAACTTTGACATTGGAAGAATACTTCTGACTTCAGACTAGGCCTAAAACTCAAAACTCACTTATGTAATGCTGGTTAATGACTTATTAATTAAAGTTAATAAAAAGCATTACTAGTATATGAATGCTTTTTATTAACTTTAATTAATAAGTCATTAACCAGCATTACATAAGTGAATTTTGAGTTTTAGGCCTAGTCTGAAGCTCAAAAAAAAAAAGCATTACTAGTATATGAACGAATAGGGCAGCACGGTGGCGCAGTGGTAGCGCTGCTGCCTCGCAGTTAGGAGACCCGGGTTCGCTTCCCGGGTCCTCCCGTGTCTCGCGGGTTTCCTCCGGGCACTCGGTTTCCTCCCACAATCCAAAGACATGCAGGTTAGGTGGATTGGCGATTCTAAATTGGCCCTAGTGTGTGCTCGGTGTGTGGGTGTGTTTGTGTGTGTCCTGCGGTGGGTTGGCACCCTGCCCGTGCGGGGTTAGAAAATGGATGGATGGATGGATGGAGTATATGAATGGCCCTGAACTAAGAATCTTTAAGCATTGAAAAATGTTTGTTAACTACTTACTGATGGCAATTATTATAAAGTGTTACCAGAGAAGTTAAGGAGTAGACACAACCCTATGAATAAATTAACCCTGATCCAAGGGAACAATACCTAAAAAATTAGCAACCAACTACATAAACTCTCAATAGTGAACAAATAGCAAAAACCTAAAAGAAATTAAATTAAATTGAGCACACAAAAGAAGAAACCAATGAAAGCCTAAAAAAATGTAATATTAATAGGAGAGCCGCTACACAAATTTGTTTCCAATTAATGTCTTGGCAAGGAGCTGAGGTTGCATTAACTTCTTACATATCATCCAAGTGTACTGCCAAGGTACCAATGCATGGTGAGACAGTGAAAATTTAAAAATGGGATTGGAAGAAAAGACGTGTTCAAAAAAACAGGCACAAGTCCAACCCAAAAGGACTGCTGACTGATCATAAAAAAATGAGAACGCTAACCCAAAAATCAAAGGCTAAAGCTAGGAAAAATATTTTGTTCAAAAAACCTGATACTGTAGAGTAAATAGCTGTAAAATCAAATTGAGAATTCTAATATTGGATGCTCAGTAAATCTTTGAGCAGACCTTTATGCCGGCATTTCGAATGACACGTCAGACATTACACACTCCCCTGGACTATGGGATGGATCACCATGGCAATGACCTATTCAAATTCATGAAAAAGCTGTCACTCAATGAACAAACTAAAAAGGTGTCCTGATGAGACATTTTTAAACTTCATTTTATTAACCCCTGCGGTGGGTTGGCACCCTGCCCAGGATTGGTTCCTGCCTTGTGCCCTGTGTTGGCTGGGATTGGCTCCAGCAGACCCCGTGACCCTGTGTTCGGATTCAGCGGGTTGGAAAATGGATGGATGGATGGATTTTATTAACCATTGCAAATCTGCAAAATCAATGTGAAATTCTCATTCCTTGGGTTCAGTATCCCAGAATTCATGTCAAATATGTACTCAACGAGCAAAGAGAAGGAAGGGAAAAAAAAGAGAATAACTAATTGTAACAGCCATAGCTGGAAGTGCACCCGAGAATTATAAGAGAAATGAAGGCCCTTCAGCTCAATTGAAAAGAAAAGAAAGAGTAAAAAAGGCAAGGAAAAGAAGAAAAAGTAAGGAATGGGGTGAAACTCCATTTAAATCCTAACACAGGATAAATTTCTCACCCAGTGTCACAGGCAGGAACTCAATTGGCAGGCTTGTGGTTTTCATGTCCTCTGCATTAACTACTCTTCCACAATTGGACGAAACACATGGAGTGTCTTAAGGAACCATTTGTTCAAATATATACTCTAAAATGAACTAAAACACAAATGTCCTGCAAGCCATGGCTTTAAGTAAATCTAAATGCACATTTTCAACATTTAGCCTGATAATCTGAGAGGATTTCCCAACATGATTTATAGAGTACAAAGTCAGGAACAATGGCAAGCAGCAGCGAAATGTCATACCAGCTTTAAAGAAAATAAATTACAAGTACATTTTCAAAAAAAGCATATTGATACTTGAAAATAATAATAATAATAATTAGGTACATTAAAGAAAGATCATGGTGAAAACTTGAAGATGCTCCCAGGCCATCCATCAGCTAGTGAAGTGCAAAAGGTTGCACTTATGGGCACTGCACACATCCTTAGAAAGGTGTTAGGGTAAATCACTTTGACTTCTTGTTTACCAGCTAAAACTGCAAAGACATCATGCGAGAGGAAACAAACACTGAATAATAATAATAAATTAAATAAACTTCTACCTCATTCTAACCCCTTGGCCCAAGGAATGGACCCGGTTATTATGTTGTATTATGGCATGAACTCCAATGGACTAATAATAATAGGAATACATTTTATTTATATAGCACCTTTCCCATGCTGAAGGCACTTAGAGAGTTACATGAGCTTGAATTGTTTTATTTGAATAAAACTTTCTAAAAAGCAAGTACTTGCAGCGTCCGTCACTAGTGAAGCAGCTGTAGGTGAAACATACTGTAGGGAGACTTTAATTCTATTCTGAAAAAAACAAAGAATATGATTAGGCTGTATAGGCCTTATTACAGACAATTAGCTTTCATCATCATTGTTTTGGCCTTTTTGAGGTGGACATTGTAATATTGATATTTGCCTTAAATAAAACAAGCAATTCATGGCAGTATTTGTGCACTTAAAGCAATTAATTTTATCTGTGAATAAAGATTTTATTCATTAACTTCAGTTAGATGTTATACTGTATATTGAAAAATCTAGCTGATTGTATCAGTCTGTGCCCCATAGACCAATTCTCTGTATACACATTCACCCACTTGGTGACCGACAGCAATAACAGAAAGCCCTAGTTGGGTGTCAAATCCTGGCCCCAAAATAGAAAATCAGGAAGTAACACAACAATAAAAATTCAGAGGAACAATGAGATGGTTTTCAACTTATCCCTGTCTTATCACTGTTAAGGATTTCTTGAAAGCCAACACAATGTCTCATATTTGGTCGAGTGAGGAAGTGTTCACCTGGGTGTATTTTGCATAAATTGAACCTGAACCAAATGTGAGTTTTCATCAACTTTGACCACTAATACAAACCTGAATCCAAGCTTTGGTCAGTCTCTAGGTGCTTGAAAAAACAGCATACAAATCTGAATGTTATCATTTTTTTCAGCACAGCCATTTTTCTCAATAGCCACCCTCACATACCCATCTTGTTCTATTTCTAGGAATTCTCCATTCACCCTTCATTTCCATTTGTCAAGCCATCAGCTGAATTTCAAGTGTGTTGATCCATTCAGTGAGTCAGAGTCGGTGCTCTTCCTCACCCACGTTTACAGTGACGTACCAGCAAATCTCATATTTATTGTCTATTTGCTAAACACTATCCATAAATACATTTTTCAGAATTTTTGTCACCTTTAATTTCTATAAAAAAGCAAATGTGTTTCAAAAGAAATTTTTTATCAACCAAGAAAATCCCCGGATTTCTGGCTTTTCAGGCTATAAGGGGACATTATCTCTAAACCTGTACTTGTACATTTGTAATGAAATTGTGTCCACTTTTATTGTTCTTTCTTCCTTAATTGTTTCCTTTTTTTAGCCAACTTATTTCTTTTGCGGATGCTGGCGAGTCATAATCCACACACACATACCACGCACAAGACAAAGTAAAGTTATATAGAAGAAAAGTTGAACAACTGAAGTCTCTGGATTATAGGTTGTTCAGGAGAAAATTTCAAATTCCTGTACTACCCAGAATCTCATAAACTTTAAAAGTTTGCAGTACTAAAGTGTTGTGTATCTTGAGTATTTTTTTATAATGACTACATTTGAGGATGGTGCCAGATGGATGTTTTCCTGGAGATGTGGGTATACAACTTTGTAGCCGCGTTCATAGTAAAGCTAAGCACTTACCGTGTTCACATATGTGCACATATGCCCATATTTGTTTTAACTCATCATGCCAAATCTCAAGACACTATTCCAAAAAAATAAGCACTTCATCAAGAATGAAACCCCGAGAACAAGAAACTAGCAATAAGTCTGATACTAGCCTAAAAGTGCAAAAAGGTGACAGTGGGGACTTTCAGCTTAGTGACAAGACATGCAAAACCTGATGATCACCTTCTCCAGAAATCTGTACTTCACTTAACAATCTGACTGTTAGGCTTCATGAGTCCCCCAGATAGCGTCAGACCATTACAGCCAGCTGTACAACATTGCCATACTTTAGATCATTCTCAAATCTTAGTAAACTGTAACGGCTCATGTTACGTACCGTCACTTTCACTTTCTTTTTTATGTTACTGGCTGCTATCTAAAGCATTTCACAGCCTTTAAAGGTTGAATTTCATAGTGGCCATTATCGGCCACTAAATAAATAACAGTCGTTTATAAAACTGTACTTACGTATTCTCATAGCGTGTGTTGCTCAAATCGACTTACGTTAAAGGATTGTGGGAGTCATTCTTTGTAATCTGACTGAAGCTGACTGTAACGCTTGCATGTGCTGAGTCTTACTGTTTCTCTCCTCAACAACAGTATTCATGCACTGTTTAATCAAAATGGCTGTTTTCGTTGTCGGACTTGAATAGTAATCAACCATAACCAAGAATCTCTTGATTCTAATATTTCCATCTTCATTATATTATGTTTTTTATTCTACATCAGTTGCAATAACTTTAAAGGGCCCAGGAGGATGAGAAAACTATTTCAACAAAAGAATCAAATTATGTATGTGCCTGTACATTTAATTAGACTTAATTTGCATTTATTGAGCAGACACCTTTATCCAAAGCAATTTACAATCAAATTAATTATCTTTGTAAGCAGGAAGTGTAATATCACAAGAAAATAATTTTGACATTTGGATAATTATAATACATTATCATTCAATAGAAAAATAAAAATAAACTGAATACAAAGTGAAGTGTACACCTAATAAACAACTCAAAAGCAAACAGCTCGGTAACGGGCTCAGTCTTCAAGGCTCCAGTCTAAATTCATCAAAGTGTCTCTAGTATTTCACATGAAAGAAACAGTAAATTATTCAATGGGTGTGTGTGTGCTTTTTTTTTCTTTTTTAACACGTATCTCCTATTTTTTAAATTTATTTACATGTATTTGTAATTTGTGTTAAACTTCTTATGTGATAAAACTCCTGTAATTTGTACTGATCTTTGCTTCTCCAGTCTGCATGACTTTTGGTAACAAGGCCAGGTTTAATAATAATCGTGCAGTCTTTTGTTGTTATTATTGTTTTTTAAAATATATTTTTTGAATAATACTTAAATTTAATATCAGACATGATGCATTTTTGTATTGTCTATGAACAAACGCAAACGGTCTTCAGTTTATTGAACATCTTCTAAATGGTACAGAACGTCATCCAAAGCGCTTTACAAGTACAGAGCAATAGTGCAATTGTTTTTATGGAATAAATTTTATTTAATACCGCATAGTTGCTTTCATGTTTTTTATTAGGAGAGCTTTTAC
Organism: Polypterus senegalus; assembly: GCF_016835505.1. NCBI lineage: Eukaryota > Metazoa > Chordata > Cladistia > Polypteriformes > Polypteridae > Polypterus > Polypterus senegalus. The sequence continues at coordinate 166,072,381 of NC_053159.1, forward strand.
AAGTATATTAATTGTAGCTAGAATATGTAACATTTGTGTATAATAAAAAATGTGTATTTGCTTCTTTTTTTTTTACACACTAACATGTACAGTACTATCCACAGTTTACACTAATAATAACAAAACAAAAAAAAAATCAAACCGTTATACTGTTTTGGCTTTTTAGATCTCAGATCTATTAACAAAAACTAATGCCGCATGAAGTACATTTTTGAGCATGTAGAACATGATGTGTCTAAAACTAATCACATTCTATTCAATTTCCTAAGACAAGCTGATGCTTTAAAAAGTGAAAAATAAAACTACTTTTCCACCTATTGTAACATACGGTTGCAGGGGGCCAAATCCTAGAACGTCACTCCATGGAAGGCACAGTCACACAAACCAATTTTAACCTTCACAGTCGTTTTTGAGACACGTGAGGAGCCCCACATAAACACAGGAAGAGCATGTCAGCTCAACACGGACTGAGGCCGGACCCCTAGAGCTGTGAGGCAGCAGCCCTACCTAGAGCTTCACCAGCCTGCTACCCTCAACATTATCTTATCTAAAGAAATGATACACTATATATATATATATATATATATATATATATATATATATATATATATATATATATATATGCTGACAATATTTTGAAGGCAGCTATTACAAGCATTGAAAGCATTTAGAGAAGTTTTGTTTAACTTTTACTTTAACAAATCATAACTAAGTTAGCCAAGTTTGTAATGACATAGTATGCCATATCTTACTGAGTACTGCAGTAAAGTACAATTTGATATTTTTTACCTGTAAAAACTTGAAAAAAAAAAACAAAAGCTATTGTATTTTTTTAAACTACAATGAACAAAGCTGTGCATGTATATTACATCTAAACAGAATAATAATATATACAGTATATACTAATTTTAAATTAAATACTGTATGTATTACAAACTAAAGTAATGATTTTATAGTGACACATATAGTATAATCAATTTACATAATAGTGTAAGTAGCCACTGCTGCCTTCCACAATTAACCTGGAAAGTGCAATTTTCGCAGTTAGGGATTACCTGGCACTTATTCAGCCAGGAACATTTCCAAATATGCCACCTAAGATAGCCAACACTGCCCAGAATGATGACGTTTTGTCTTGAGTGCTTTGTAGTGGTCAGCTCAAATTATTTACAAGAGATATATATGCATACCCACTGTGTTACCAGTTCCAAAGGGGAAATTATCTGAAGAACCTGGCATAAAACCCGGAATAAAATCCATTAATTAGGGTAGCTTGTTAAAAATATAGTAATTCATTTAAGAAGCCCAGGTGAAATAAATTAAAATAGATTTATATATACAGTAATAATTACTTGTTTATGTACAGTACGTATTATTATAACACCTTGAATAAATGAAGATACATTTTTAAATACATTGTCTGAGGTAGCCAACACACAGCCCTTAAATAAAAATAACAGATGTATACTGTTTATAACCCCATAGGCACCAATCACTGCCTATATGAAGTACTGAGAATTAATTTATATTATTAGCTTAAGGACATGGCAATGCTCATGGGAAAAGCAAATAAAAGACATTTGTAATTTTACTAGTCTAGGCTCTTTGCATTTCTTATAAATTTTTCTGTGATCTTAAATTATACATTACTGTATATGAATGCTGTCAAAATTAGTATTCTCATATACAGTATGACATACAGGCAGATTTACAAAGCTGACAATGGATTACTGGGACACTTCCTCACAATGTTTTAATATTTAAGGCTTAGTTTCTTCTCTAAGACTGTTGGACAAAAGCAGCCGCAATCCAATTTTTCTGTAATACTCCGTGGGTGACAGGACTGCCAGTCTGATCTTTTGCTGTGTCATTCATCAAACTGTTTTTAAAAATCTTGCTGCTGTCGGTCTTACTGCTTTAAGCTGTAACCATAAAAGTTTTGGAAGTCTATAATAAGTCAAAGGAAAATATAGCTAATAAAACTGCTTCTTAATTTTACACAATGACAAGGCCCGACTGTTTGGATGAGTGCTGAATGTACAGAAGGCCTCCAACTCAGTAGTCACAAAGATAAAGTAAATAAACCAGAACTAGATTTTGATCGTCCATTTCACTAAATGGTATTCTCATATTTTTCAGGTACAACAGAGATTTTTAATGCTATTCTCCACCAGTTGACTTACTGTATTACCCTTTGTAAATTTTTCCTTACTAAATCCTGGACATATTTTAATTCATTAATAAATAAAATAATAAATGATAAAAATAAATGCAATATCTTAACAATAGAAGAACACAGTACATAAATTGCAATAGATGACAAGCATTTTTTAACAGTGTTTGATAAACAAATCTTTTAGCAGACGGGTTCAAGAAGATTCATGTGTTGCTTGTAAGCCCACTCTGTAGTGCTGGTCAGCGGATTGACCTCATTTACAATATATGTATATATTGCACATCCATCCATTCCTCAATTTGTAGCAAATACATCTACAGTATACTGTATCTTGTACACACCATGCACGTATATATCTGTGTGTATACTTAATCTTTTTTTAGTATATGTTTATAGATTCAGGGGTGTCAAACTCAGAACCAAGAGGGCCACTGTCACTGCATGTGTTCTTTCTAGCCATTTTATTAACAAATAACCAACTGCTGCTTCTAATGCAACATTCATCGTTTGTTGTAATTGGGTACTAAGTATGAAAATGGCTGAAACCTGTGGCCAATGTTCTTAAGATCTCTGTCTCATATCACCCTCTTTTTATTTTGCTGTATTTTTCATTTTTCTCCCTTGCGGCTACTCTTTTTTTTTTTTGTTTTATTTTATTTTATGTTGGTAATTTTTCCCAGTCCCTTAGCCTCAATTACGTCTGTTGTCTGGAGTGGCGATATCTAAATGGCGATTAGGGCTCTCGAGTGCTGTGCTCAGTTGAGCTGCACTTATTTGACAGCCCTATATTAAATATCTGCTGCCACATCCACAGTACTGTGGCATTGGTTGATCACACTGAGAAGGAGAAACAGTTGAATTTTATGAAAGTGGATCAGAAGAGGAGAATATCATCAAAATATGTGTCAAAGTACGTTAACCAAAAATCAGACTAATTGTCAGATTCTGAACACAAATAAAAATCAAAGTGGAAAAATACATTCAGTACTATAGGAAAAGTTAATTCCCCCAGCAATTCATTCACTAAAACACACTCTCAAAGAATTACTTTTCAACCGTAACCTTGGATGATCAGAAAAATAAGGGGCAACCTTTATAAGTTCACACCAGTAACGTCACACTGTACAATACCGTGCAGTGAATCCACTTGACTTGAGCAGTCATAGTTTTCATACTCTTTCTCTGTACGCTTAGCATTCATTTGCTCAATGGTTGATGCACTTGCTGCTTCCAGAGCAGCTCTTCCTTTCTCCACCCTAGCATCTTTTCACGTTAAAACTGATTAAGTCAGTATTTGTGTTGCAGCTACTTAGTACGTTAAGTCTTCAATCTGCCTCAAGAATGATTTAAGATATAAAGAGGTAGGGGAAGTGACGGCAAAGGTGGTAGGGATGAGAATGGCACCTGTACTCATGCACCGCACGGCCGCCCTGCTGGCTGCTGCCAAGAGTTGATTCTACAATTAAATAAAAATAAAAAAGAGGAATAACCTTGGAGGTCAATCATCACCCCGAAAGCGAATGGTAGATGTGACGCAGTACATGTGTACCAAATTTCAGGTCAAAAGACAAACAGTTTGCCAGCTACAGGTGATTTAAAATCCTGGAGAGATAAATGGACAGCCATGGTAGCATATTATATAAGAAGATAGTTGACCTGACAGAACATAAATGCCTGGCCACCCAAGCATTAGTAATACTTTTGGTGAAAATGGTAGCCTCTGCAAGAATACAAAATGGTGTCTCAGTAAGATGCTAAAATATTCTAACTCCCCCAAATAATTTTTTATAGCAAAATGCCATAAGACTTGAATTCTATATAATTCCAAATATTGGTTAAAAATAAACAGAATCACATTGAAAAACTCAAAAAGAAAGCAAGATCATAACAATAGTGTACTTTGGATTGCCTTCTGTTCTTATTAGTATATTTGCATCTTTTGCCATTTAGGTTTGGACTTTTATTTAAAAAAAGAAAAACTTCTACTCTGTTTTAGGATTTTTTGATTCATAATTTTTTATTTCGGGGCATTATCATTCTGCTACTGAATCTTAATTAACTGTCCTGCAAGAAGGCACATGTTATTGACTAGGCCAAGGAGAAGAGAGGAAAACAAAAAGTCAAAAACTACTACTCTGAACTGGAAAAAGACAAAATCTAAAAATACCAAAACTCAAAACGTAAACCAGAAATGAAAGCCATAAAAAATCACACAAAGTACTGACACCCTAAATTGTTTTGTGCTCAGTAAATGCACAAAAAGGTTCTAAACACAAATCCATATTCTTTGACTCCAGCAATCGTGCAAAGTCATTTTAAATAGAGCTGTAGTAAAGATGGCCCTCGTCTCAGGATCAAATGTTAGCAATGAGGTGCTGTTACTAACAACAATAAAGCCATTGCCTTCAAAAAAATAAGAAATGACAGCGCCCATGACCAAAATCAAAACTCAAAAGGGTGTTGTGGTGATGTCAAAAAATAATCATAATAATAAAGTCCAAATGAGAATAAATATTAAAAAAAGACCTGCAAAAACATAATCTATAGTATAAAAACCCCTGAATCATAACAATTAATTTATCACATTTACTTAATTCTTATATATTCCATCCTTTTCCATTTTCTCGTTTTGAGTACTTTTTATGTAAGTTTTCTTGTGGCTATCCTTTTACAGTTTTCTGTTTTCTTTATGGATAGTTTAATTAAGATGTTTTTCCATTTTTTTTTATTTCTTTTGTTTTGGAATTAGTAGTGTGAGGTTGCACTTCTGGTTCTTGTCTTCTTGAAATAGTTGTTTCAAATAACATTAAATCATCCCAATTTTATTTAGTGAAGGCATTTTGCGGTTTGGCCTCTCTGTTATGAGCAATTCATATCAACTTTAGCCTTCCAGGAACTGAGTTTGTTACCCCAGTAGAGAAAAAAAATCAGAAAGTGTCTGTATGAGCATATGTATACATGTGTTCAAATGTCTTGAAAATGTATACGCCATTTCTTAAAAATGAAGCATTGGATTATATATATATATATATATATATATATATATATATATATATATATACGTATATAAAAGCAAAACATATTATGTAGCACCCTACTAAGAGATGCTTTATTTTAATTCAGTGTATGACCTCGTCCTAGTCCTGTACCACAAAATGTCAGAGTTGAAGACAGAAGCAATAGTTTATGGCTTAGAAATATGAGATAATTGAACGCCACACAACGTACAAGCACAATACATTAGAAGTCCTCAGTTATTGAATGAAGATATTAATATAATTTTGTATCTTGAGACATATATAAGGGAGAAAAAAATACTCCTGCATCTTAAATAGTCTTTAATTTGTGAGCTTTCCACACCTACTAAGTGTCATATAGGAATCAAAGGCAATATATTGTAAATGAGAAAGGGGGTGGGGTATGGGGAGGGTGTAGACTAGTAAGGTGGGGTTCAGTGGGTGTTGGTTTTAAAGTCTTGTTTGCTGTTTACATGTTCTTCTTTTTAAGCCTGCATATGTTGAGTTCATGTCCAAATGTCTGTTAATGATAGCCACAATTCAGCCAGCAGCATACCATTCAGCTATATATGTGGGACTAACATGTAAAACACTCACAACACATTGCAATGCTGTCAGAAGGTAAGACCCAAAGTCTCTGATATATACACATACCAGTTCAACCAGATACATGTTTAACAGGAACATGATGCAGTAGGATTCAGGGCAAATACTAAGTGTGTCAGAAAGCTGACTGAATAGTAAATATCAATTGAAAATGTATGTTTAACATTTTTTCTCTGATGGTGAAAACTGGTTGGTGTTGAAAGCTCAGGAATAAAAGACTATTTTAAGATACATGATTTTTTTTTTTACCTTTTGTGGATTTCTAGCTGTCTATATGCAAACAGTATCACAGACCTTTGATTATATATATATATATATATATATATATATATATATATATATATATATATATACACACACACATACACACAGGCAGCCCTTGGGTTACTAACAAGTTCTATTTCTTACAAATTTATATTTAATTCAGAACCTGCACTGAAAATATCCAGTTATAGAAATACTAATGCACAATGCCTAATACTCTCCTTTAAATCACAAAAAAATTAATAATTTAAACTAAAATGAACCATGGGCATGTACACTATGTTCACCTGATGTTTAAAATCCTGTAGTTTTTGATAATAGAACAGTACCTCATAGGGTTAGAAAAGGCACACTGATAGCCCAACAAGCCACCATATAGTGACAATTGATCCCTCAGCAGAGATGTGCTATCTTTGCTTAGGAATCATTAAGACTGTCACATCTCCTTCCCAGCAACTTTACCCTATGGGACAGCATGGCAAGGGATTGTATTTAAAATGCTTATACTGAGCTAGTTGTCAATTGAGGTGACACATTTGCGCAATTGCACAAAAGGATTCAAAATGATAGCAAAGTCTGTAGCATGCAATACTATTCTTTAGTGTAGCAATGGATGTTATGTGTTCATCTGAGGCAAAACAAGTTTCATTTGTTTGTAAGTAAAAAATGGAAGTCACCAGGTGTAAATTAATGGAAATTTGCCAAGAAAAAAATATGGTGTTCATGTGCTCAATTTCTGTAACCCTAGGCCTCCGTAACCCGAGACCTGCCTGTGAGTATGCATATATATATATATATATATATATATATATATATATATATATATATATATATATATATATTATATACATACAGTATTTATGAGGAGAGGATGAGATAGACATAAATATTTAAGTGTACTCACAATACATGCTTATTTTATGAGAAATATTTTGCAAATAATTGATATAAACACCACTTCAGGTCTTTAACAGACAGATATTATTAAAATGGCATCTTTTGTTTAAATTCATTTTTCAGAACCTCGAAGATAACAACCATTTTAATTTTTTCTGTACATTTTTTCACTTTATGTTTATTTTCTGTGCATTTTTTATGGTCTTCCTGTGTTAATCAGTCAAAGCTTTAAGTGTGGGATAAACAGTATATATCAATATAATTGCATACAACTGTTTTGGAATATTACTATTCTTTTATTTATTATTTTGAGAAACTGTAAATGTGAAAGCAAATAAACTCTTGTAAAAATCCATGTCGTGTATGACGAGTTTGCTTACTTCTGTGGGCTTCCTGGAGAAATTTAAACTTTATACTGTACCTGTGCAGATCCTTGAGTTTTCCTGATTTCAGATGGTCTCTTTGGTCACTCGCTTAATAAGAAATTCACGCACCGAAAGCAGTTTGAAAATATCAAACCAATCAGGTTTTTATTTTTTTATTCTAGCTAATGTATAGTTTGTGTGTGTGAGAGAGAAATATATATTAAATTGTGCAAGTGAGGAATGATTAAGTAATTGACATTGTTTTATTGGTGCTTCATAATGTTTTGCTCTCCTTTAGATTTGGGGTGGGACTCCATACTTTGCAATTCTTACTTGTTCCTCCAGAGTTCTCAGTGGTTTCCTTTGAAGACCATGAAGTTATGTAGTCAATTTGCTACCCCTCATGTGAGTGTGTGGAAATATTTGATTGTGTGTTGCGTGCGGTTCCTCATTGAACCACTTATTGGCAAAGAGTTGCTTCATTCTGACAAAGATTCTTTACGTATAAAATGAGTCTTTTGGGCTTTGGAAAGTTTCCCGGTATGCAGACAAAACTGAAATATTTAATATACAGTAGGCTACAGTACCTAACAGAATATTACAGACCAAGAGCACCTTGTCATCGCATGGGGGAAGGGCACAGCCCAGAGATTCGAAACGTTGGGATGGCAGGTGGTCATCCCCTTTAATTCCAACAAAACAAAAACAGCACACAATGGTGAGATTTTAACAACAAAGGGAGACTGAAAAGGAAGAGCCTTCGATAGGCATAGAATCTCAATTGATTGGAGTTTGTCGTGGTCAGGAGGAAGCTCTGTCCTGTGGTCAGCACTGTCCAACTGTAGACACTCTTCACTGGGAGAGCCTGGGCTTTATAGCATTCAGACTGGAAAGGGTGGACGCAGTTGCCCTCGCGGGTGACTTCTCAGAGCAATTGAAGGAAAGGGAGATGACAAGGTTAACAACAGCATCCCATCTCTACCTGAAGTTGTATGAAATACCTCTGATGAGCCTGGAAGGTGCTCCTCTGACGTACCTGCATGAGAACCTGAATTCACCCTATGCTATTGTATGCTGCCAATGTCCTTTTAAAAACTGAACATACAGGTAATTTTACAAATGTGTTCTCATCTATTTATGGTTATGTTTGGACAGGTTTAGTTATAGGATGCAGCCTGGACCTCTTGGAAGAAGTACTGAAGAAGAGAATTACAAATGAACTGAGTGACATTATGAACAATACTGCACATTCTTTTTCTGATCCACTAACAGTGAGGACTTTCATCCAACATATTATTCAGAAGAAGTGTGTCAAGAAACACGATTGGGGGCCTTTATACTAACCCTACCCCTAACTCTAACCTTGTATAATGCCTCACTGGGACTGGGACTGTCAAGTCAGAAGTTTTCTTTTTAAATTTTCTCCTGTTTGTCATTCTGGTGTGTGTTTAGACCATGATAGCTATCTATCTATCTATCTATCTATCTATCTATCTATCTATCTATCTATCTATCTATCTATCTATCTATCTATCTAAAGAGTTTCTGCAAAAAATGAAAATTCCCCCTGGGGACAAATAAAGGTGTACCTATCTTTGTAAATTGTTATGGATCTGGAACTTCATGTGAATGGTTCTTTTAGGAATCAAGAATGGTTCCCCAATAGTATCTCTCTAAAAAATCAATTTGACACTTTTATTTTTAAGAGGGTAGGAGCACTGAGGCTGCCACAGATTTGCTCTCTGTAACACCCCTGTAAAAAGTGGTAAGGATGGAGGAAAGGATGGTTGCTTTCATGAACCGTCTCAGGAAGTTAAGGCCATTGGTGTGCTTTCTTTGACTCCAGGTGTGGTCCTCTGCAGTGTGCTTGATACTTCGAACAGCCTTAAAATGCAATCCAACATTCTTCACTGAAGCTGAGGAACCAGACCTTTGCCAGTCATGTCCATTTTCTGGCTAGGAATTCTCCCTTATTATTTGTAAATGAGCAGATTGAAGGTTTGGAAAAAAGGTGTCCCAACAGCCATCCCCATGAATTTATATAGGGTAACTAATGCAAAAACATAACAACTACAATAGCCACAAAGTCCGACTTCACCTCACATTTCCCTACCTGAATAAATAGCCCCTGATCATTTTAGAAATCTAGTAACAGATAGATTATGGTGTTGTATCATGTTAACCATTATGGATGTAATGAGAAGTCAAGCAAAATGACTCCTTTGATTGGCTAAAGAAAAAGATTATAATATACAAGCTTTTACATCTTGCCTGAAGAAAGGGTCTGAGTTGCCTCAAAAGCTTGCATATAGTAATCTTTTCAGTTAGCAAATCAAATGTGTCATTTGCTTGACTTCTCATTAATAACAGACAGCAAATTTTACACACGACATCTCATGTAGTGTCACCAGAGCATGACACCACACTGCCACTATAAAAGATGGCAACATGCTTAAAACAATGTCTGAATTTTGAATTAAAAACAAAAGGAATAACACTGTGATAGACTAGTGCTATAGTTCAGGGGTCCTCAATCACAGTCCTGGAGGGCCGCAGTGGCTGCAGGTTTTTGTTCTAACCCGATTGCTTAATTAGAAAGCAATTCTTGCCAATAATTTAATTTCATGGCTTGTTACTCCTTTAATTCTGCCATGTCAGGTCCTCGATTTTCTTCCCCTTTCTAAGGATATCATCCAAATGATTTGAAGGCCAAAATGGATGTGCAATTCTCAGTCCTTCACCTTCCTTCCAATTATTTAATTAAAGCCAATAGTGCATGAAAAATACACACAAGTGTAAATGGTAACAAGCTAAATGGAGAAATGCTGGTCTCTTTTGTCATTTGCATGTTATTGTTAATTAGGAGCAATTAAAAACCAAGAATGCAGCTGTTTAAAAATAAAATACGCAATAAGGGTTCAAAATCTTAACAAGCGAGACAACTGAAGTAAAGCAGAAATGTCACTTGAGCAATAAGAGCTTCTTATTAAGCAACTGGGTTGGAGCAAAAACCTGCAGCCACTGCGGCCCTCCAGGACCGTGATTGAGGACCCCTTCTATAGTCCTTTAAGATACAGAATAATCCTGGTTTAGTGTGGTATCGACTTGTTTTGAAACTTTTAACGTTGAGTTTAAATAATGTCTTGGCTTTTGTAACTTTCTTTCTGATCACTGTGCACTGAGCTTTTTCTTGTCTTTTGCCTGTTCTTGTGCCTTTCCCAAAATAACATGTCGTTTAACCTCTCATCCTCCCAAATGAGTGCAACAAAAGATACAATCTGTGCACTTGACACAAGGCAGTGGCACATCACAAAGGCAGCTACAGTATTCCCTCATCCTTGGGTTCAAACAGGAATGATTATGTACTCCAACTGGATCACATCAAGAACGTTCTTGCATGGAAAACACCCGAGATTGGCACTTGTCATTATGATTCTATCCATAAGCACATGACAGCTTGTTTCCTTATTTTATATTTATATGTATTTGTTTGTCTAATTATCTAAATAACACAGAAGTACGCCATTTGCTGTTTAAGCAGATGGTCAATATGATTGTTTAACAGTTACATTAAAATAGACAGCATCACATCTGCTTCCCAGCCTGGCTGAGGCAGATGACTGGAAAGATCATATGATCACCTGATACTGTCATGACAATATGTTTCACATTTCCTGAGAGAATTAATATTGGAAATACACTGTTTTTACATTATATGACCTCTTATGGTAACAAAGTCTAAAGGTTCAGAGCAGGGCTGCTTAACTCAATTCATGATGGGCTGCAGTGTCTGCTGGTTGTCGTTGTAATCTGTTTGTTAATAAAAATGTTAATCTTAGTTGGATTCAGTCATTATTATTATTATTATGTGACTAGTGTCTTTATCCAAGTCAGCTTACAGCATTTGAGATACAATTGGTTACATTTATTTTCATTTTTCAATCTGTTGCACAGGCAGATGAAGTGACTTGCACATGGTCACAAAGTGTCAGTAGTTCAACGTCTGAAGTCCTAAGTGCACAGCCTTAACCAGCACACCACACTGCCTGCCAATGGTGGATGCCCCTTGCAGTGGTGGCTGGTGAAAGAAATATGGGTGGGGTTTCAGTTTTTTTTGTGGGGGTGTGGGAGTGAAGCAGAACTTCATAGCTCAGGAGAATAGAAAAGAAAAGACACACATACAAACTGCAATGTGGCCTACACACTGCTCGGTAGCACTACTCGATCATACATGTTGCCCTCCTTTTCTTCAGGCCTGAAAATTTCTCACTTACTTTCTGATTCAACTGATTCATTTCAGTCAGCGGCCTCTTTTCCATTCGCAGCATGGCCAATGCCTTCAGCCTCTTCTGAGTTGTGCCGTTTCTGAGAAAGGTTTTATGTACTTTGAAGAAATACCTAAATCTCTAATGTTTGATAGGCTGTAGGACAGCAACAGATTCAAAGTTTGAAATTTAGGCTTCTTAATGGGTGGCAGATGAACAATTAAAAAAAGGCATATTTTTGAAGTCACAACAGAACTAGAATCTATTTACTTCATATCACATGTCATGTGTCATAATTGTCTCTATATATAAAATCCAATATCTGTCCGCTTTTCACGAGAGAACTACTTAACGGATTTAGATCAGGTTTTTTTTCTATAATTTGCTTCAACATTTTAGTTGATTTTGCGACTTTTCTCATTGCACTAAGTATCATAGTCCACTTGCAGGAGCGATATATTCACGCTAATCTGAGACAAACGCAGAGGGCCGAGGGGAGGTGGAAGCATGGCGTCAGGAGTGGGGAGCCGGGTGGGGCACTCCTCATTGTCCTGCTTTACTACTACACGGGTGGAGCTGCGGAGGACAGCTAGTATATATATATATAAAATCCAACATCTGTCTGTCTGTCTGCCCGCTTTTCACGAGAGAACTATTAAATGGATTTAGATCAGGTTTTTTTCTATAATTTGCTTGAACATTCCAGTTGATTTTGAGAATTCTCTCATCGCGCTAACTGTCATAGTTCGCTTCCAGGAGCGATTTATTCATGCTAATCCGAGACAGAGGCCGAGGGGAGGGGGAAGCGTGATGTCAGGAGTGGGGAGCCGCTCAGGGCCCTCCTTACTCCTGCACCAGCCTCCATTCGAGTCGCTCTACCTCTGCGTTTTAAAGCGAAACTTGCCTCGCTTAGCAAGCGATACCTGTTTGTTTATTGATTTTTAAAGTTTGTTCTGTTTCACTACTATGTGAGCGGAGCCGTGGGGGACAGCTAGTTCTTCATAATGTGAAGTTAATATAACCCAAATCTTGCTTAAAACAACATGTTTAAAACTTTGAAATTCTGAAAAGTTGCACAAGTGCCATCAGTGATATTGAAATGACACTTTTTTGGTTAACTTATTGTACTTGTGGCAAGATAAACACCTTCCTGTTTTTTTTTAAATAAGTAAAAATTGTTTATAAAGTGCCTATCACATACAAAAGCCACAAAGCACTGAACAATAAAACACAGAATAAAATTAAATGTTAAACAAAATACAAAGCAATGATAAAACACACCCGCTAATGACAGCACTATTCAAATGCCAGTCCGAGCAAATGTGATTTTTTGAATTACAGTAAGTTGGAAAATGTATGGATGGCTCAGAGTATCCTGGGGATTCCAAAAGCTCTTTCTGTATAGTTTTTGATGTTCCCTTAAATACAGTGCCATTCTCAAAGTGGTCTTGCAACACTCCATTGAGAGAAGTAGCAAAATCCACCAACCCACAGAAAATCCCAGGCTTATTGGAGCTCTTGCTTTCATCATGGCCACGCAAAGCCAATTCAAATGCTCTACAAAATTTCATACGGTTTGTTATTCTGGACAGGATGTGTTGATTTTTGGTCACTTCTTCGTTGTGCCTTCTAATGCCAACCCTGTAGCCTTTATCTAGGTGTTCTGCAATAATAAGCCTGCCGATAAAATGAGTATAAATTTAGTCTAGGCTACTTTCATGCATCTTGCATCTTTCAGAAAGATGTTTTAGGTCTCGTTTCCCTGTTGTTGTCCACAACGCTTCAGTAACAACACTTTCAAACAGCAAACAGGCAAAGCAACATAGGCATTACTTACACCACATTCAGTTAGCGGACTCTGTTTGTCATAAGCGGGGCAAGAAAGGACCGTGAATTAGAAGAGGGTTCAGGAGAGGATAGAGAAATGTGATAGAAGGAGAGAGAGAGAAAAGGAATAGGCAGAACAGGTCATATCTCATTGGTGAACTACATGCTTTCCAAGAGAGGAGAGTCTAACCTGCCTCTGTGCAGTAAAGAGCAGGGGAGACAATGGGGTATGGAGAGCTCTCTGCGGGTACCAAATGAGGTGGCAGAGAGAGAGAGCCCAAGTTGAAGTCAACTCAGCTGACAGAGAATCAAATGGGTACTACGGGCTGTAGGATTGGTAGGCAATGTGGAGTGAGGATGGAGCAAATGAACAGTTGCTTGCGTTATCATCTGGAAAGTGATGATGGAAGTTATGAGGCTCCGATTACGAATGCTGGTGTGGGTTGCTTGGTAGGTTACTGTTCTGTGGAGAGGGCTGAGGAAAATCTTTTTTTCTTGTTTTTTGTAATTGTGTTGTATTTATTTATATTTGTTGCACTGTTTGAATACTCTGTGTTTACAAATGCTTAATGCATGGATTGCCTATTTTTGCCTTTGTAATAAATATGCAGTTTTGCATTTTTTGTACCTTTTAAAACTTTTGTTGTCTCCTCACTTGCACCATTCTCAGTTATGCACTACTAGATGTCCCAACAGGGGTTGTTGCCCATGACCATGGCCATTGTCTAAAGGAATCTGGATTGAGTGTGTGAGTATGGCCTAACAGCAAGATTCAGGCAAAAGTCGTTACAGTTAATGGAAGAAGTGACTCCATCTTACAGCTTTAAGATACTGTCTAATCCTCCACAGTGCTCAAAGCATTCGTTCCTAAAAATATTTCTACTTGACGGCTGTCAAAAGAGGATCATTTGAGCCAGGCATGATAGAAATATGGAATGATACAAATGTGTCAGGCCAGTAGGGGGATATGAAAATAGTCTCCTTAAATAATTATAGAAGCATTTTTGGATTTTCGCAATTACAGCTCAGGCAAGTCAGCTGATTTGCAGCACCCTCAGATTTCACACAGGGAGACAGCACTGCCATCTGACTCTGTAAACCTCTCCTGCCATTCAGCCACTGGACCACACATCATGTGTTCATTATCAGGTCCAATTAATGAACAGTGGGGACTTAAGCTATATGGAATAGCACTTACTATTTCTGTAATTATTTCAGCTGTACTGTACAACTCATCTTCCAAATTCTCTCCATGCTTCTTCAACAATTCAGAGTATTTTCTGATGTTTGCTACTGCTTCTTCCCTCTTCATCTAATTGTGCTGCTTCATCCAGCTCACAGCTCAATTATTCATTTGTCATTTTAATATTCAGATTTTTACAGCAGTGGCAGATTTAAGTATGAGCATCATGGGCAACTGCCCAGGACGGAATCTTTCCAGGGGCACCTGCACCAAAAAACTTGGGATGGGTTTAGCCTGAGCCTATCAGTCCATTAGGGCTTCATAAAGCCTGCGTTATGTACACTGAAGAGCGCTAATTATGTAACTGAAGGGGTGTATGTTTTTCCTACCAGGTCATCGAAGTTTAGTAATACAGTAATCCCTCCTCGATCGCGGGGGTTGCGTTCCAGAACCCCCCGCGATAGGTGAAAATCTGCGAAGTAGAAACCATATGTTTGTATGGTTATTTTTATATATTTTAAGCCCTTATAAACTCTCCCACATTGTTAACATTATTAGAGCCCTCTAGACATGAAATAACACCCTTTAGTCAAAAGTTTAAACTGTTCTCCATGACAAGACAGAGATGACAGTTCTTTCTCACAATTAAAAGAATGCAAACATATCTTCTCTTCAAACGAGTGCCGTCAGGAGCAGAGAATGTCAGAGAGAGCGTGACAGAAAAACAAATAATCAAAAAATCAATACGTGCTGTTGGGCTTTTAAGTATGAGCACTGCGATAAAGCAGCCGCAAAGAAGGGAGCAATGTGAAGGTAGTCTTTCAGCATTTTTTAGAGTAGCCTCAGTATCTTCTAAACAAACAGCCTCTGTGCAAACAGCCCCTCTGCTCACACCCCCTCCATCAAGAGCAGAGAACGTCAGAGAGAGTGAGAGAGACCGAGAAAAGCAAACAATCCACTCGGGAACCACATCGTATATCATTGAGGAGTTTTATTTAATATGTAATACGTGCTCTGATTGCGTAGCTTCTAAGCCATCCGCCAATAGCGTCCCTTGTATGAAATCAACTGGGCAAACAAACTGAGGAAGCATGTGCTTTAAATTAAAAGACCCATTGTTCGCAGAGATCCGCGAACCAGCGAAAAATCCGTGATATATATTTAGATATGCTTACATTTAAAATCCGCGATGGAGTGAAGCCACGAAAGTCGAAGCGCGATATAGCGAGGGATCACTGTACTGTTAAAGCACCATTTATGAAAGCTAAGGCAAATGCACTCCATAAATTCTGCTGGGTTCCATTTATGTAATTGAAGGGGCACATGCTCCAGACTCTGATGGGGACTCCCACCCATTGGTCATTGAAGTCTGACACTGAGGGACACCACCCCGTCCCTTCCTGGGATTTGAATGGCACTACATTACAGTGCTAGCTGCAAGCCAGAAGCTATCCCAAGCAGCACTGGGTGCAACGGAGAGATCAACTTTGACTCAAGTCAATTGTGGTGCACAATCACTCTCACTTAACCTGGAGTCCTCACCTGCCACAACATGCAAGTTTTTTTTTCCTGAAATGGCTGGAAAACTGAAGTAGCCCAAGAAAAACCCAAGCAAATATCACATGGCCACTGACTCATATGTGGAAAATCAGAACCACCAATCAACCAAGTGAGTCTGTGCATAGCTCAGCGGTTCTCAAACTTTCATATTTCGCACCCCCCCTTTTCTACCTGGAATAATTCTGCGCCCCCTGCATAATATAAGATAGATGAGAATAACCTATGATACAACTAACAAAGGTATGATACTCCTGTCGCAGTATCCTATCATTTTTACTTCCATAAGATTTGCATGTGTTCGGCTAACTTTATTTTTTTTTTTAAGTGCTTTAATAACTGTTAAAATGCATTGTGTGGTTTTTGGTAGTAATTCTTTATTTTTATTTATTTTTTTTATTTTTTATTAATTGTATTACAATCCATGCATAGCAATCAAGTTTTTACAAAAAAAAGAATTATGTTAAGAACAGATCAATCCCCACCCCTGAGAGAGAGAGCAAGCCAAACGGTGTAAGATTTAAGGCTTGTAAACATACCTAAATTAATAAATTCTCTGTGCTTTATAAACTTATTTTAAAATATTACTGATTAGATCCTGCCATGTTTTGAAAAAAGTCTGTACAGATCCTCTGAGTATTTGATTTTTTCCAATTTCAAGGTAGTAATTCTAATCCCAAAAACAAAGAATAAATAATTTATTCTTATTTAATTATTTTTTAATGTAAAGAAACGATTAAATATGTTTTAATTTTTAAAAATCTCGTAAAGAAGGACACCGATGAAGTCAATCTGCGCAAGATGAACGTATTTTCGTCCGACAGATATTATACTGCTGTTAGTTGTGTCATGAAAATAACCCAATATGCAGTAAATTATTTAACTCAATTTGGGAATATTGGCTATGCTGCCAATGTGGTGCAGTTGCGTCGCATTATCACCTGATCTACTGTTACCCGAATGTTTGCGACAGATACTGATACGTCTCGAATTTTCTGGATTGAAAATACTACATGCTTGCAAATTTAAATTTGAAATAAAAATGTAAAAAATTAATTTTGATGTCTTGTTCATTTATTCAACGCCCCCCTTGTATTGGACATCAACCCCTGAGGTTGTGGGTTCAAATCCCACTGACACTGTGTGACCATGAGCAAGTCACTTGATCTGCCTGTGCTATCTAATTGGAAAACCAAAAGAAATGTAACCAATTATATTCTAAATGTTGTAAGTCACCTTGGATAAGGCCGTCAGCCACAAAAATAAATGTATTAACTTTAATTGTCATGCCAATGCCATTGTCCTATATTTGTCCTTAACTTCAAAATAAAAATCTACTACTATAACATATGATATAGTCCTCAGATCTGCTTAATCCATTTCAAGGTTGCCGTGGTCAGGTGCTTACTCCAGAAACACTGGCAGAAATGGATTAAACAGCCCTGGACGGGGAACCAGATGTATTGCCAGACTAGGAGGTAGAAGAATTTTGTCCTCTTATTGTTTCTCATGGGAAGACAGAGTGAACTATGACAATATTTTAAACTAGCTGTGTAGGCCCATGCTGTAAAAAGCCAGGGGTCCTAGAAATTATTGAAATCATCAGATAAAAACCTGAAATGTAGAGATATCAGGCAATTGAAAGGAACTACTCTGGGCATCTCTCTGTCCTAGGAAGATTTGTTTTGCCGACGTGCTCACATCACTTGTGCATTAGAGGTGGGAGGAAAAGTAAAAGGGATACCGTTTTGCCAATGTTAAGCGACTTTGTCTTTCTTCTGAGGTTTCGTTTTGCTGATGTGCTGGCCTCACTTGTGTTATTAGTGGCTACGGGCCCTTACCCCGACTCCACCTCTCATTTTCGGACCACACAGACACACACACTTCCACACGTAGACATTTATATATAAGAAAATGTAAGTGACAAAATAAAGAAACAATTTGGTAAACGGATGATACCAATTCTATTGAAACAGGTGATTACAAGATGTGGATATTGAGATAACTGAGCATGTAACATCCCGCCATGATTAAACCCATATTTTAGAGTAGCGGATGGACACAGTTGCTGATTCTGTTGCCGCAAAGAAGAGACCTTAGACTTTTTGAGGGGGCTGATTGTATGGACAGCAGCTTCACTGTCGGAAGAAGGGGCCTGAGTTGCCTCAAAAGCTTGCATATTGTAATCTTTCTAGTTAGAAAATAAAAGGAGTCATTTTGCTTGACTTCTCACCACATCCATAATGGCTAACACAGTACAACACCATGGTACTACTGAGGTCACACAAGGAACAATAGTGAAAGGAAAGATACCATAAGGTAGGTGCAGACTCTTTAACTGTGATGTCTGTGCATTATAAAACTGTATTTTATATATTTATATTTTATTTTATATTATCCAAAAAGGTGATGTACACGGGATCGAAAAAAATACAGTTTATTTTACTTATTGGAAGAATTTACTTTAAATGAATCTCCTCAGTCCATCAAACTAATTGAGAAGGTAAATTGTAACATTACCAGAACGAGCATAAATGGACTAACTGATGTTACGCTACTATTTGAACGTTGTGCTCAGTGGTTGCGTTGTGCCTTTTTAAATTACTGCTTCCAAGCAGAAATAGTACTGTTTATCGTGGCCAAGAGCATAATAATCCTTTTTAGAAATGACCACATAGTTTTGTTACTTTGTTGCTCATCGGTTTCTTTTTCGGTCCGGACTACAGAACAATTTGTTATCATGTGTTGCTGAAACACCAGCTTTCATGGGGGATCCATGTTTACTTCCCCACTTTGGAAGCGTAAACACGCAGAGGTCGGATATTTAGCAATTGTGACTTCCCGGCTGCACTGCTTGATGAATACAGTATAAGTCAACTAACATTATAATTGAGGGCTAGTTGATAACAGAGGAGAGGAAACGAAATCTCCAGTCAACAGAATTACTTGAGAAAATCAATCTGTGTGGGGACCATAGGTGGTTATAAATAACTATCACAGTTCTGCTGCCCTTGATGAACTGACCATTCACCTCCTGAGGATTCTACAGTATTATATGTAGATATTTGGCAGTCGAATTAGAAGACTAAATCCTTTCATCCTTGGATTCTATGGCTTCCAAAATCGCTGATGTCACTCCCATGGCTAAGTGTAATAGTTTGGCATTTTAGCAGTGGCATAAAGTCCCAAAGCAGGATACCAAGAGAGATAAAATACTGAAGAGTTAGAGTGCATAATGATTACCACAGTTTTATCCAAATGACTAACAAACAGAGCCTCCAGAAACAATTTTAATGCTTCACTCCCACAGTAAAGGAATTCCTGCTATGATGTAGACTGAGCTTTAATTGTATGGTTAAAGTCCACAGACCGCTGAAGTGTTCAATGTAAATACCAATAAATACAAAGCAAGTCTAAGTGATCTTGTTCACCCAGTGATAAACACTCCTTATGATAAAAGATAAATTCCTTATGATGTGTGGTTAATAAATGGCACAAACAGCCTGACTGATATGTCCTGTGTATCATAACATTAACATAAAAGAGATGAATACTATTAAAGTATCTACTGTACAATCAATACCACAGCTGATACAGGGCATACAAGGTGGTCCCTGCTTATTGCAATACTCAAAGAAAACAGTAACTACTAAAATAACTAACAGGCACACAGCTATTTACAGCAGCCGAATGCAACACATTATGACTCACACACACACATATATGATATTTTAAAATAAAGGCTTTTTCATACTGGAAGGAAGTGCCTCACATTTCTATTAAGTGAGTCGCTAAGCACTGTCATTTGGAGGTCCCGTTCATACTGCTGCATTCACAGTTAACAACATCAAAATTAATCTCCATTTTCAGCTTTTGTCCAGACTATCCCCAAAAATGGAGACTTTTGCAAACACTTTCCAGAGAGTATGCTTCTGAAAATGCAGCCTCGGCATTGTACTGTCATGTGGACAAGCCAAAACGCAGATTTTTGAAAAAGCAGACGCTAATCATACTCGGAATGGTTTGTACTTATTATCTGGCTCTTCCCTGATTGGGTCATATTCATTACAACTTCTCATTCCCTGATTGGTCATTAAAGAAAACAATATTCCAACATATGGGAGCCAGTTTCATACCACCTTAGTTGATTACAAAAAAAACGTTTTCAGTCATTGTGGTCTTGCCCAGCATCGACAGAGGGTCTCTACTATTTATTTATGCTACAGCCACCAAAGGAGGTAACAGAAAACCGTAATTGTTTTGGAGACCACCATTGAATGGGGTGAATATGAATGACAAGTCACTAAAGCTCTCCTAGTAACAGTGTAATTCTGTTTGAACAAGGAGTTACATTTGATTTGGACTATAGACTTCAGTGCAATGAAAATGAGCGTCTACAAGGTCTACTCCTAAAATAAGAGGATGGAGTCTCTACCACGTCTCACTGTGACTGCGACAGCCAAGTCACAAATTTTCTTTCTTTTTAATTTTCTTGCTTTGTAGACATTCTGATGTGTGTTCAGTCTAAAGTGTAGTTTATATTTATATAATTACTTACGTATCTACCTATGTATTTTTTTATGTATTTAAAGAGTTTCTGTAAAAAGCCAAATTTCCTCCTGAGGACAAATAAAGATCTATCTATCTATCTATCTATCTATCTATCTATCTATCTATCTATCTATCTATCTATCTATTATATAGTGCCTTTCACATGTCTGTCTGTCTATCTATTATATAATGCCTTTCACATATCTATCTATCTATCTATTATATAGTGCCTTTCACATATCTATCTATCTATCTATCTATCTATCTATCTATCTATTATATAGTGCCTTTCACATATCTATCTATCTATCTATCTATCTATCTATCTATCTATCTATCTATTATATAGTGCCTTTCACATATCTATCTATCTATCTATCTATCTATCTATCTATCTATCTATCTATCTATCTATCTATCTACAACAAAAGCAGGGCACAGGTTCAAAGCGGTTTAACAAATCAACCAGCCTTTACATCATATAGCACCTAATCATAGTAAGGACCATCACACGATTGCTCTACAAGATTCTGTAAGTCAAACTAAATGAAAAAGGCCAAAAGGCATGTTATAAGAAAAACCAAATCAGAAACGTGACTTAGATCTCAGATGAGCTGGAGTCACTGAATTTCAGACATCAGTCAAATTGCACAGGTAAGTAGGGTGACATGCATTTTCATTTTTCCTATTACCTACAAACTGCCTTTTTATGAGATGATTTTGTAACTTTCTACTAAAAAGAACAATTATTCAGAAAAAAAAACATTTTCTATCTGTTTTTCCTGGTGTGGATCACAATAGCAAAACTCGAGTCAGGGTGACCAGGCCTCTTTATGCATCTTTCTGAAACACAAGGAGCTGAAGGGCTTCAGAGTAGAACTAGTACTGCCCTGGATTGTCTCTGGATTGTCAGGAGTATGTTGCAGTGGTTTTGGGCCTGTAGCTAGGATGACCTGAGTGGTTCATATGGCTGGTGAGCAACACTGTACAATAAGAGAAGACCAGGAGATAAAAACAAATGTACTTTCTGGAAGACTGCAGATTTATTGATTACCAGCAGGGGATATATAGTGCTGTCTGGATGGAAGGGAACAGATTAATTTGACTGTGGAAAATCGGGCTAAGATACAGAAGATTCAGAAAGTTTTCATCTTCCTCACATCAAGCAATGATCAATATCGCAGAATGACAAAACAAAAACAGAATTTTAGAATTTCTTTCCAGATTTCTGCATCCCAATCTATTCATCATTGTTGAGATGTTTCTACTGCTCCAGTGTCCACCTGTGATCAATACAATTGACTGGACATGAGTAAGAAAGTTACACACTTGTCTGTATGAGGTCCCATAGGTGACAATATCTATCAGAACAAAAAACCAAGGAATGAGGCTGAAGGAACTGGCTAAAGAGATTACAAGCACTTTGAGCTACATTTTTTTGTATGAAAATGTGCTATATAAATAAATGTTGTTGTTGACTGTGTTGAGACACAGATTTCAGAAAGACTACAAAATATTCCTGCAGTATTGAATTTTTCCAAGAGTATGGTTGCTTTCATAATCCTTAAATGGATGAAATTTGTAAAAAACACAACTCCCCTAGAGCTGGCCACAAGTCAAACTCGAGAAATCGTGGGAGAAGGAACATAATAAAACAAGTGACCAAGAACCCAATGGTCTATCTGGCTGAGCTCTAGAGAACTTGTGTGGAGATAGGAAAAGCTTCTAGAAGGACAACCATCACTGCAACACTCCACCAATCTGGGCTTTATTCCTGAGTGGTTATAGGGAGGCCTCTTCTCGGTAAAAGACACATGGAAGCCTGATTGGAGTTTGCAAAAAGGCATCTAAAGGACTTGAGAGAAACATACTTCTCTAGTCTGATGAATCCAAAATTAGCACCATATCTGGAGACATCCAGGCACCGCTCATCACCTGTGCAATACCACCCCAATGGTGATACATAAGAGTGGCCATATCACACTGTGGGATTTGAGACTAAGAGACTAAATATGAATGGTGGGAAAGCTGAATGGAGCAAACACACAGACATCTTTAATGAGAACCTGCTCAAGAATGCCCTGGACCTCAAACATGGCTGAAAGTTCAAATTCCAACAGGATAATAACCCTAAGCACAAAGCAAAGACAACACAGGAGTGGCTTAGGGACAGCTCTGGGAATGTCCTTGAAATGCTCAGACACAGCCCGGACTTGCGCTAAATCACAGCTGAACTGAAATATAAAGAAGAATGGTAGAAAATGCCCATATCCAGGTGTCCAAAGCTTGTTGCATCAAACCCAAGAAGACTCCAGGCTGTAATCATTGCCAAAAGGGATTCTACTGTTTTTTTTATTTTTAACAAACTTGCAAAAACTTCTAAATTCTTGTTTTGACATTCTAGGCCAGTGGTGGCGAACCTATGGCACGCGTGCCAAAGGGGGCACTCAGAGCCCTCTCAGTGGGCACGCGCCGTCGCCCGAGCACAGAGTTTGTTACTATAAAGCCAGAGGAATGCGGGGCCCTCCGGATTCCCGTGGTGGGGTTGGAGGGGATGTGGTATAGCGGGTCCACAGCTCAAAATTGAAAAGGCCAGTTTTAACAGATAATTGCCGCACTCGCGGCTTAAAGGGGGTTATAGTAGAGTGGCCTGAGTGGTTTCCGGGAGCTTTGTGACGCGGGCAGTCCTCGCTTAAGCGCACAGGTGAGGAGTCGTCCGCATCTGTAATTATTGCCGGGAGTTGCTAATCGCCACACCTGATCCACGACCCGTAATATATAATGGAAGCTTTGGGGGCGGAGCTTAATAGGGAAGACCTGCGTGAAACACTTGAGAGGATCGAAGGGATGACAAAGGACAGCACAGTTAGTTATGAAAATGAAAACCTTAAAGTGTGGAATTCTCTGCCAAATAATCTTAAGTCAATGAAGGCACTTGAGATTGCTTTCCTTACTTTGTTTGGAACATCTTATGCTTGTGCGCAGCTGTTTTCAGCTTTGAATTAAATCAAATCTGACACCAGAAACAGACTAACAGATGACCGGAGTGCTGCATGTGTTGCTCTCAAGCTTACAAAGTATGAGCCAAGGTTAGACAAATTATCAGCATGCATACAACAGCAAAAAGCACATTAATTGTTCAAAAGCATACAGAATGCAAACTTTTGCCTTTCAACAAAAAGTTGTTTGTATCATTGAAAGCTCTGCTATTATGTTTTTCTTTTAAGACAAAAGATGTTAATGTATGAGTGGCTTTTCTAAACTAAAAGCTCAGTAGATAGACAGACAGACAGAGCATCAGTATTGGCAGTCCAGTCCAATTTACCATCCAGCTGCACTCCCAGGTATTTATAGGTCTGTACCCTCTGCACACAGTCTCCTCTGATGATCACGGGGTCCATGAGGGGCCTGGGCCTCCTAAAATCCACCACCAGCTCCTTGGTTATGCTGGTGTTCAGTTTTAGGTGATATTCAGGTTAAATTGCCACGTTGGCACTTTGCGATCAATAAGTGGGTTTTGGATTGCAGTTTGGGCACTTGGTTTCTAAATGGTTCGCCATCACTGTTCTAGGCTTTTGAGAGTTGATCGATGAGGGGGAAAATTTAGAGGTAAATGATTTTAGCACAGGGCTGAACCTAACAAAATGTGTAAAAAGTGTAGAGGTCTGAATACGTTCTGAATCCACTGTGGGTCTGCTGCATACTACACACACACACACACACACACATTCAGTTAGCTTTATAGATCAGATTTTATAAATATACAGATGCACAATTTTGGTGTGGGTTCCATACCCATAAATTCAAAAATATTAAAAGGCTGTCATGTTTGTCGAAGAGAGGACGGAAGAAAGTTCAGCATCACCTTCGTTCCAACTTTCATGTCCCATAAGAATGTTTCAAGTGACTGTTTATTCTTTGTTTTATTTGCAGGACTCTGCCATATTAGCATTGTGCAGTCAGATTTACATTTCTCCCTTTGGGTACACATTAGTTAAAGATACAAATTATTCTTACAGATTTTTCCAATTTCTGAAGGAACACTACTTTGCACTCTGTTTATTTGTTAAGTATCACAAAAAAAAAATCCTCCAAGGAAAATAAGAAGGAACAACAAAGGTTTATTTGTGGTAATGTGGATGAATCATCTGCTGGGTAGCTACCTGGGTGGATTCTGTGTGTTAGTGCTGATTTTCATTAAATTGTTCATTTCTGGGAAGCATGCAAGCTTTGATAAAATCATTGAAAACAACAAAGCAATCGAGTTATCCAGCAGCCAACAAAAGACTGGTGTTTTATTTTACATAAATCAAAATTAACAATTGAGACTAAATTTCTATAGAGAGTATTTCTAATATTTTTTGTATATTATAAGGGTCTAACATAAGAGCGGGTGTGCAGTTGTTCTGTTAAACATTAGAAGGATTGTTATGAGTACTGAATACTAAATACAGACTTGTGTACTTAACTTCATGTATGGGGTAGGAGGCGTGGAGGAGTAATACATTTGTTGTTTTTTCTTGAGAAACTGTTATTTGTATTGATGTGTTCATGTCTGCTATTATTGTGCAAAATAAAGTTTATATTAAAAAAAAAAAAAGGTTGTGATAACATCTTTTTGTGCAGTGAAACTGCGTGGCCGCAATCAGAGCTGCTTATTAACTTTTAGTCTCATATAGCATCTTGTCTAAATCAAGTATTTGTGTTTTTGTTTTACAATCCTGCAAAAGCAATGAATTTCTGACAATCAAAATATTAAAAAGGTAGCTTAGAGTTAAGACTGGATGCCTGCCAGTTTGTGGGTTCAAATCCCACTGCTGACTCAGTGCATCTCCCCGAGCCTGCTGTCATTCCTGCCCGAATGCCAATTGAATAAACATACATGTCTGACATGCAAGCAACTGCACTCTGGGGCTCTTTATTCCAAAACCTGCTTAAAAAAACTCTTCCCAGGCAGACACTAGAACCATTTCACCATGACTTTCATAATTTGAAATTTCTTTTATTCTCTTACAATATTCTACCATTAGAACTGCCATTTAAAAATACACTTTGCACAGCAATTTTATTTTCCTCCTTCCATATGGCTGATCTACCAGTGCCCATATGGAGTAGAATAAATGCAGATTGATTAACTGGCTACTGGTACTAAAAACAAACTTCAGATTTGTTTCCTCTTAACTCATTACATTCCAAAATGTGAGTCATTTGAAATATAAAGACTACCAGCTCTTTACAATGATTTGTGGCCTGTTGTAAGTAATTGTTGATGAACGTGAGTGTACCTGATGACATTATGAATAGAGAGGGCTGTAATTAAAAGCAAAACTATACTGAAAAAACAAGTAAGAAAATGGACGAATAGATGGATATGATATTTAATTAGACAGTCAAGCACTATAAAGAAACATTTCTGATACATTGCATCTTGGTTGTTGGTTGCTTGTTGAAGTGATCTAACTATCAGCCACATAAAGTCATCCCTGATGGAGGATCACAGGAATCATGGGAAAGAGGGGTCCTTTCATCGGAGCAACGTTTCAGCCATGGCATGGCCAAATGGGGAGGCAGCTAGATGGATGAGGTCTCCAGGACTCTAAAAATATCCAAACCTAATTATGTCATATCATCTACTGTTAAACCGTACTTTTTTTTTATTATTATGCTGTCTTAAGGAATTGTTCTGTTCTGTATATTGTATTGTATTGACCCCCTACTTTTGACACCCACTGCACGCCCAACCTACCCGGAAAGGGGTCTCTCTTTGAACTGCCTTTCCCGAGGTTTCTTCCATTTTTCCCTACAAGGTTTTTATTGGGAGTTTTCCCTTGTCTTCTCAGAGAGTCAAGGCTGGGGGGCTGTCAAAAGGCAGGGCCTGTTAAAGCCCATTGCGGCACTTCCTGTGTGATTTTGGGCTATACAAAAATAAACTGTAAACTGTAATATGAGGCGAACATAAGGTTACACTGCTGTGCCAAGTACCTCTATTGGTAACAAACAGAACTGAGCCTTAAGGAACCTTACAAAAATTAATTAATGTAAGTTAAATGATGGAGAAATGTATGAAAATAAGAAGTCCAATATATGAGAGGAGCCCATTCAGTCCAATGCTTAGCTAATAGCTAAGCTGTCCAACTGTCTCATCCAGATACTTCATTAAAGGTTGTCAAGGTTTCTGCTTCAACTCCATGTCTCGGTAGTTTGTTCCAGATTCCCACAACTCTTTGAATAAAGAAGTGCTTCCTGGCTACAGTCCCAGGAGTGAGTGTGAATGCGTGTGTGTGTGTGTGTGAATGTGTCCTGCCATAAACTGTTGTCCAGTCCTGGGATGGTTCTTGCCATGTGTCCATCGCTGCTGAAACTCCAGCTCTGCATATAAACTGGATTAAGTAGGCTTCACAATGCATAAATGGAATATTTCTGTCTAACCATTTATTACAAGTATAATACATGTGTGAGGAATGCTCACACTTAGGTGACTTTTTAGGTTTGAGGAAGTCAGAAAAGTGAATTAAGCATCACTGTTGTAGATCTTCCCTTCTGGCGCCTGAAATCCTAGTAAAAGGAAATAGTGTTCTGTAAGGAAGCCCTGGCAATAACTAAAAAAGCAGAAGTTATTTTCCATGCTTTGTTTTGTCCCTGCTTTAAACTTTTGAAATGTTTCTATAACTGCAAACACTTTGCCCAGTGGTGGCTTTGAGACTAAGGGTCTGCACAGATATTTGGAAGATTGCCAGTTCAAAGCCCTTAACCTGAAAATTGCTCCAGGGGACACTGTGCTCTGACTCCCAAAGGTCATGCAAAAAGACGATTACCCCTCAAGGATTAATAAAGTATATAAAAAATGACAACTGTCCCCTGTTGCTGGCAATATCTTCATTTTCTTCCATCGCCATTTAATGATTATGGACTACAGTTTAACCCACTCTGTCTAATTAGAGTCCCCACTTTGAAGTATTTGTTTTTAAATGAACTAAATGAAATTGAAGACTGCAGAAAAATCCCGCACTTGCCCTAAATATTTGTAAGTACCTGCTTCTGAGGACACCAAGGTTTTTTTTTTTTTTTATAATGATGAAAGATAAAGATCTGTATATTGAGGAGATCAAATTTAGATTTAAAAAATTCAACATTTAAGAACACATTTCAATGACAGTAAATATTTGATCATAATAACAAAATAATCAAATAGTGTCACAAATAATAATAAAAAACAACAGTAAAATATCATTTTTTAAAGCAATAAAACACCCACCAAACAGTGCACACTTCAAACCCAGTTTGCCAACCAAAGTGGTGTATGGAGAAGAACAGCCCAGAAGGGGAAGCCCAACAGAAACAAGAGGGAGTTAGAAAGACAAACAAGAACAAAACCTTCCATGGGACAACAGATCACTGCTCCCTCAAGAAGACTGCAGAAAAGCTTTGTGCAAGACGGCAAACTTAGAATGCAATTTGGTTTTGACACTAAGTACTATGATGTGATATTTTGCTGCATCTCTTTTTATACTAGAGTAAACGTAGGCAGCCGCACTGTAAGTATTCACTTAATTAGCCTGTAACTTATGTGTCTTTGACGACATTACCTATCCTAATCTGTTAAAAGTACAAACTTGTGATGTTATCAAGGCTTTGTATGTCTTAAATATTTCTTCTTTAAAGACCAAATCCTCATGCATATCATAGAGAAGACCACTCACTTTCCTTGCCACAACTCAATGGGTCTTAGTCCACGTTCCAGTACAAATCTACAAATGTCCCTGATTGGTCAATGGGACTTGAAATGCAAGATGGGCTTATATGACCTCTCACACCTGATAGACTCAAGCCAAAAATGCCTGAAGTTTTGGAAATGGCTTTTTGTGTACTGGGGAGACAGCACAAAGAAGAAGGACGTTTTTCACGCCTGGACAAACTTGTTAGGAAGACAGGCTCTATTGTAGGAATAAAGCTGGACAGTTTAACATCTGTAGCAGAGCGACGGGCACTAAGCAAACTCCTGTCAATCATGAAGAATCCACTGCATCCACTGAACAGTGTCGTCTCCAGACAGAGGAGCAGCTTCAGGGACAGACTGCTGTCACCGTCCTGCTCCAGTGACAGACTGAGGAGACCCCACACTATACGACTCTTCAATTCCACCTGGGGGAGTAAATGCTAACATTATACAAAGTTATTGTCTGTTTTTACATGCATTTTTATTACTCTTTAATATTGGTTTTTTTTTTGTATCAGTATACTGCTGCTGGATTATGTGAATTTCCCCTTGGGATTAATAAAGTATCTATCTATCTATCTATCTATCTATCTATCTATCTATCTATCTATCTATCTATCTATTGAACTTTAATGCATTTTTAACAATTTTGTGCCAGTCAAAAAACACTCAGAATCTTGCAAGTTGAGCTAGAACTGAATTTTGTATGTCCTCCCTAATGGGTAAGGGGTTGGTAAAACATTCACAACCTTATACATGAGAAGGAGAGTTTTAAAATCAGCTCTAAATATATTGGAATTTGGTCAAGTGAGTCATATGGTCATACTTCTTAATTATGATTCTTACTGCTGTGTTTTGAATGAACTAAAATAATGTGTTTTTTTTTCTTACTTCTAAATTTAAACACAAATAATTATCATACACCCACTGATTTATTGTATAATAATAAAATGTAAAGCCAATTTAGAATCAGCAGACTGGTGGGTTTTCAGATGAAGAATAGGAGAATGTGTATGCTGCATAGTCCTGATTTTTTTAATTTAAAAATGTCAGTTAGGTAATTCATTTTAAAAAACTACAGTATGTTAGATTTGTTTTAACTTAATCTTATATATATATATATATATATATATAAAATTCGAAGAATGTGTGTGTATGTATGTTCCAGCATCACGTCCGAACGGCTGGAGCGATTTCCATGAAACTTGGTACACATGTTTCTCATTAGTCGACTAAAAATACTGTAGGGTGAAATCAACCCCAACACACCCCCTTCTGGGTTGGGTGGGGGTGATCTTGTGGACTTGTATACACGTTATCATCTAGTTGACACTCTGAACGACCACCAGAGGGCAAATGGAGGTGCCTGCCAGCATTCTTTATTTAGTTGTCCGGTTCTGAGTGTCATCTGGGTGATAACATACATGCAAGACTGCAAGACAAGCACCTTAGTGAGTCTACATTGTGTGTTAATTTATTTTTATTTTTAAAGTTGTTTTTTTTTTATTATATTTATCTCAAATGATTAAAAAAAAATACTTTATTTTCCTCCCGGGCAACGCTGGTTATTTCAGCTAATAGAAACTAATGTAAGTTATACAGCAGATGGCCAAAAGCTGTAGTAAATAAGCATTATTAATAATGTATTAAATACATAAAAATGTAACAAAGTCAACATACCTGAAAAGAACAGAAAAAAAAATTGGCTAAAAATGATCTATTAACAGTTCGGCTGCCATTATGGTATCTGTGCAGTTTGGTTACATTTACAATATGTGCTTTTCACTCACTTCCAATTGTTTTCTTATTTGGCTCACTTTTGTAATTATATCATCTTCAGGAAGCTTTAGACAAATGTTAATCAATGCAAGCCTGTTAGGTCCCCATTTCCCATATGGGAAGAGAAATCTTATATTTTTGAACAGGGCTGATTTGGCTAACACATTTTAAATTAAAAGACTTGCAGATACATCCTGTGAAAATGATCTTTATATATTTACATAAATACTTATGCTAAACAGAAGAAAGTATAATATTAAAATGCTTTACTGATATTCTACAAAATAAAATTTTGGCTTCAAACTACAATGTGTCTATTATTAACAATGCTTGTATAACAAAATGTCTAAATATCACAAAAAAAATCTTGATTTTGATTATCTTTCATCAAGCATATTTTTATTAAACAAAGTCTATATACTGCATGCGTGTTAAAGATATTTTTCTAAAATTTAAAAGCAAAACAATGATGGTGTAATATCATTATTCTACTCTTTAGCAGTATGAAAATACATTTTATTGTAAAAATGCAACACAGAATTCCTGGATTAAGCTGACCAAGAAGTAGTAAACATATGCAGAATGGCTCCTTAATAAGGACCTTTACTCATTGTGGCCTCATGGCCAAGGCACTGGACGTGGAGCACAAAGCTGCTGCTTCAGTCCCCACCTGGTATGCGTCCATGATGGAGTCATTAACCTGACACTTTGTAGAAATGTGGAAGCAGCTTTACCGTTGTCATTTATAAATCGCTCATTTAAGGACGCCACATGAAGACAGGATGCGGGACTGTCAGACTTTTCAAGTATCAAAATTCTTTAAAAACATGCCGGAAATCCTTGATAACTGCAGATCTCATGAGGACAGGTTCTCTCAATCTTATGCAAATAAAATGGGTGTTAATTTATGCTAATGTTCACACTTTGTGAAGGGGTGTTCTACTGTGGACAGTTTACCTTGAAATCAGGCCTTCCCTTATGCAAATGAGCATGTAAAACCGAGAGATAATTTTACACATACTGCATTTGTTCCTTTCATAATTAGCACAAAATATCTCAGAAATACTTCAGAATTAATTCATAAAACCATAACTGACATATGCATCCCTGTTTTAATCTGTATGATAAAAGATAGTCAGCGGTGTGGCAGCACAAATGGTAATGCCATGTAGTAGCTAAGCTCAGGCTCTTTGGCTTGCCATGTGTCACCTCATGTTGAGAAGAGACAGGATGTCAATACAGGACTGCCGGAGACACCGTATGTCCACAGTTTGTTCTCATCTCATACTGGACAGCTTGAAGAGGAAAAAGATGGAACAACCTTCTTACTATTCTCCTGAAAAGTGCCATTAGCTAAACAAATAGGCCTGATGGACTGAGTGGTCTCCTGTTGTTTGTCAAATTTCTTATTTTCTTACAGTATAAATAACACGCATGTCAATATATGGGACATTGTCATGTTCTGACAATAACATCCTGAACAGAGAGAGAGGGTGTTGATGGTTACTGCCTGTTCCTTTTTACCCACAGTTCTGAAGCTCTTTCCCAAGAGGACCAGTGACCCAGTTCTGCTTCCTCCCAGCAGCACAACCTCTTCTGGGCCATCGAAACATAAGAATGTAAAAGTCAGCATTCAGTGTTGGAACGAGCCCTGAAGGAAGTCACAGAGCTCCTGGCAACCATATAGGCCACTTTAATTTGTGTTGCACCGTTGTGTGCCTTTTTCTTTGAATCGTTTTAGCCAGCATTAATTAGCATCGGGAACCCCAGCCCCTTTTAAGTCTTAACATTTCTTCCTTTTGAACCTTCAACTCTATATATACACTTTTCAAAAAAATTAAGGGAACACTTAATTAATCATCACAGTCTAACACCAAGTCATGGAAACATCTGGGATGTCAGTCTGCCCAGTAATGAAGCATAAGCGATTCTAAATCAGCTTCATCTGCTTTGGTGCAAAGTGAAAGTGACAACAGGTACACTGGAGAGGCAAGACAACCCCCAAAAAGAGAATGGTTTTACAGGTTGTGACTTCTGTCCTTGTCCTTCTTGCTAGGTTTGCATTTCACTAGTGTCCTTGTCAGTACTGGTAGCTTGACACGGTACTTGCAGGTAGTCCAGCTCCTCCAGGATGGCACATTCATAGGTGCTGTCACAAGCAGCTTTTACTGTGTCTCCCAGCACCGTGCATATTTATGATTACACTTTCAGAAACAGACTCTGCGAGGATAACATGAGGGCCTGATGTCCTCTAGTGGGACCTGTGCTCACAATCTCATCAACATGCAGCTCGATTGGCATTCACCAGGGAATACATAACTGGCAGCTCCACCACTGGTGCCCTGTTCTCTTCACAAATGATATATACAGTATACATGTAGTGTCCTCCATAACAGTGAGGACAAAGACACATATTTCCTTCATTTACCCTTCTGCTCCATATTTTAAAATTAAAATGCCAAGAAGACGTGATTAAAGTGCATATTGCAAATTGTCATTTAAAGTTATTTGCATACATTTCAATCACACCAAGTAGAAATGACATGGAGTTTATATTGTCTCCCCTTGTCTTTGTGGGTTTTCTCCTGGTGCTCTGGTTTCCTCTGACAGTCCAAAGACAAGCAGGTTAGGTGAATTGGTGTTGCTAAATTGGCTCTAGTGTGTATGTGTATGTTGACTCTGCAATGGACTGTCCAGGTATCCCGTCCAGTTTGCTGGAATATGCTCCAGCTTCCCTATGAAAGTGCACATGATAAGCGGGTTTGGAAAATAGAACAGAACGACAGATAGATTGACCAACAGGAAGAGAAACCCTTTATGAGGAGGCACATCTGGGGTCAGGCAGAAGCCCCACAAAGTACACCTACCTCCTCTCGGCTGCTCCCTTTGGTGGCACTTACAACACAGAGGCTCCTAATGGGACTATGCGATTCCCAGGTTGCATGGTGGGTGTGTGCATACGCAATCAAACAAAGAGATGATGCCACCTAGTGTGCTGAACGTGTATACAGCCCTGATAGGTGGTCTAACCCTGTTTCCGGCAAGACAAGGGTCTTTCCATTACACTTACAACCCAGTCCATACCTATTTCCTTTCACAACAAATATATAAATATCTCTGACTAAAACAGGGCTCCATGAGAGTGGGAGTTCAGCACAGCCCTGCTGGGTTCCATTGCTGCTGCTGGGGGTGTTGCAGAGACTATGGAACCCACCCTTGTCAGGCTTATGCCTCACCTGGAAGTGCTTCCTGACCATGCTAACAGGCCAAGGGATGTATTCTCAGGTGCAGGATAAAAGGAGCCAACTGCCACTGCTCTGAGAGCCTGAGTCATGAGGAAGAGGACGAAGGTAGCTGGGAGCAGTGGAAGCAGATGTGAGATGGAGAGAGAAAGGAAGAAGAAGAGGAAAGAAAGTGCTGTGTGCTCTTCATTTGCTTGTGCTTTTGTGCTGTGCAGATTGGACATAGTTTGGGAAGCGTTCCCCACAAGAAATAAAGCTGTGTGTGTGAAAAATGCTCAGTCTGCGCCTCTCTGTGTCTTTATATATATATATATATATATATATATATATATATATAGTCACGCACGAGCGCATCGGGAACAACTGAATGACTCGACGCGCACCGCAATAAACCCAGCCGAGGGACAAAGACAGCGTACTAACCTCTCTCTCCTTTCTCTCACAGAAAAGACGAAGCCACGTCGCCATAAAGCATGGAGCACGCGACGGTCTTCACTTCCGGGGTCCTTTTTTCCCTCTGGTCCCCCAAAGATGACATCAACCTCCCACAATCCATCACGCCTTTCCAGCAGCCATCACGTTTGATTTCCGGTCCTTCCCGATATATTGTCCCCCTAAACCCGCCATCTTTGTCTTATAGTTTTGCTGTTTTATGTCAAACGAAGACCTATTTTTGTTGCAGTACAAGGGGTACAAACTCCCCAAAACTTTATGCTTGTGTCCTTCTCTTTCTTTTACAATATATATATATATATACATATATACACAATCTCACAAAAGTGAGTACACCCATCACATTTTTGTAAATATTTTCTTATATCTTTTCATGGGACAACACTGAAGATATGACACTTTGATACAATGTAAAGTTGTCAGTGTACAGCTTGTATAACAGTGTAAATTTGCTGACCCCTCAAAATAACTCAACACACAGCCATTAATGTCTAAACCGCTGGCAAGTACACCCCTAAGTGAAAAATGTCCAAATTGTGCCCAAAGTGTCAATATTTTGTGTGGCCACCATTATTTTCCAGCACTGCCTTAACTCTCTTGGGCATGGAGTTCACTAAAGCTTCACAGGTTGCCACTGGAATCCTCTTCCACTCCTCCATGACGACATCACGGAGCTGGTGGATGTTAGAGGCCTTGCGCTCCTCCACCTTCCATTTGAGGATGCCCCACAGATGCTCAATAGGGCTTAGGTCTGGAGACATGCTTGGCCAGTCCTGCACCTTTACCCTCAGGTGTGTTTGGGGTCGTTATCATGTTGGAATAATGCCCTGCAGCCCAGTTTCCAAAGGGAGGGGATCATGCCCTGCTTCAGTATGTCACAGTACATACTGGCATTCATGGTTCCCTCAATGAACTGTAGTTCCCCAGTGCCAGCAGCACTCATGCAGCCCCAAACCATGACAGTCCCACCACCATACTTGACTGTAGGCAAGACACACTTGTCTTTGTGCTCCTCACCTGGTTGCTGCCACACATGCTTGACACCATCTGAACCAAATACGTTTATCTTGGTCTCATCAGACCACAGGACATAGTTCCAGTAATCCATGTCCTTAGTCTGCTTGTCTTCAGCAAACTGTTTGCGGGCTTTCTTGTGCATCATCTTTAGAAGAGGCTTCCTTCTGGGACAAAAGCCATGCAGACCAATTTGATGCAGTGTGTGGCGGGCGTATGGTCTGAGCACTGACAGGCTGACCCCCCACCCCTTCGACCTCTGCAGCAATGCTGGCAGCACTCATACGTCTATTTTCAAAAGACAACCTGTGGATATGACGCTGAGCATGTGCACTCAACCTCTTTGGTCGACCATGGCGAGCCCAGTTCTGAGTGGAACCTGTCCTGTTAAAACGCTGTATGGTCTTGACCACCGTGCTGCAGTTCAGTTTCACGGTGTTGGCAATCTTCTTATAGCATCGGCCATTTTTATGTAGAGCAACAATTCTTTTTTTCAGATCCTCAGAGAGTTCTTTGCCATGAGGTGCCATGTTGAGCTTCCAGTGACCAGTATGAGAGAGTGCGAGAGCGATAACACCAAATTTAACACATGTACTCCCTATGCACACCTGAGACCTTGTAACACTAACGAGTCACATGACATCGGGGAGAGAAAATGGCCAATTGGGCACAATGTGGACTTTTTTCACTTAGGGGTGCACTCACTTTTGTTGCCAGCGGTTTAGACAGAAATGGCTGTGTGTTGAGTTATTTTGAGGGGTCAGCAAATTTACACTGTTATACAAGCTGTACACTGACTACTTTACATTGTATCAAAGTGTCACATCTTCAGTGTTGTCCCATAAAAAGATATGATAAAATATTTACAAAAATGTGATTAGGGGTGTACTCACTTTTGTGAGATGCTATATATATATATATATATATATATATATATATATATATATATATATATATATATATATATATATATATATATATATGTACAGGGGTGGGCAAAAGTAGGTTTACAGTTGCTTTATTATTTATTTATGAATTATTGTTTCATTTATTTGTATTATTTGTCTTCATATTTGTCTTCTACTTATTATTATTGTTATTATTTTATATCCCTACTTTTGATTAATCTTTTATGTTATTTGAGCACTTACATAATTGTACTTAAGTGAGCTGTGCCATTCTTTTGTGTTAAGAAAGTTAATAAAGCTATTGAGTCAATACAACTATTGTAATAATCATAACCTGCATGTCTTTTTCCATACAAACAAGTCTAAACCTACTTTTGCTCACAGTTATGCACAGCTACTCTCAGTCAGACTACCATTTTAGTGTTGCATTTCAAACAAATGCACATCACTTTGAGGTCTGGGTGGAAAGCAGTGTACCTGGAAGAGCAAAAAAAACAACAACAAAAACATAGAATCAGGGATTCATTTCAAAAGAAAAGGACCATCGTTTCATGTGCATTTTTGTTCTTCTCCCATTCCAATCCATGAATGCTTCACAACATTAACCTCCTTCCATCGGTCTATTAAGAAAAGGATTATCTGACCATCTGATGTTGAGCGTTAGAGAAGGAGAGAGGAACCTCAGCTCAACGCAGTTCATCCACCGTCAGTAAGCACTAAAGCTTACTAATGCATTTTCAAACTCAATATACTGAAATGAAGCTGATCTCCCAAACTTTTCATTGTGTTCTGTCTGCACATTTCTTACTACAGAATTAGTGTACATGCTGACAAGACCTAAGCACCAGAAAGTACTTAGAGCATTAGCTTTCACCTGCCTTTCTCACTCTTAAACTCCTTCAGAAATTGTTGACCCTACTACTTTGCCAGAGAGCCGATGCTCCGTTCCACTCAACTCCAATTTACTAGAGCTGTGACCGAGTGCTGTACTCTAAATTATATTGCCATACCACTTTCAGATTCAGGAGTTAAGTGAAAATTAAAAGTTCGTCCAAGGAGCAGTACCTCCTGGAAATGTCTGAAAGAATTACATCCCTAAGGACACCTCTGTTAAAGGCTCACTGTCTGGCTAATGAGCAGCCCACCCTTCAAAGGGAGACTAGACAGACCTGCCCTGAGTATAACTCTGGGAGCAAAACAAAGGAACCCACCACTTTGAATTACATCCTACCAGCACTTTTATGTTTGCTTCTCTGGCCAGGAGGTGACAATGATGATCTACCCAGCATCCCAGGTGTGCAAGCCCATCGACAAGGGCTAGTGCCTACTGTTACCTGGATAGGCTGTATGCACTCACAACCCTGATTTAGATTAGAAATTAGAAGGATTAATAATTGGTCCCAAAAGGCTTATTAAATGGACAAATTAATTGGACTTCTTCACAGTTAAAAAAAAATGTCATAGAAAGGAGTGAAAATAGACAATAAGATCAAAACATCAAAGGTGCAGGGACAACCTGGGTAAGGGCAAAACAAAATTCAGAAATAAAGTGTCACAGATAAGGAGTAGATCTTTTTTTTAATTTAACTGTTTTGACAAAGATGTACTGAGAAGATTTTTGTTAGTTTATTCATAGAGGTGTGAGATACAAGTTACAGTATTATAATAGGGTCGCCAG
Organism: Polypterus senegalus; assembly: GCF_016835505.1. Taxonomy (NCBI): domain Eukaryota; kingdom Metazoa; phylum Chordata; class Cladistia; order Polypteriformes; family Polypteridae; genus Polypterus; species Polypterus senegalus. The sequence continues at coordinate 166,109,880 of NC_053159.1, forward strand.
CCTGCACTTTGTGTGTTAATGTGTGGCGCTCTCGCTGGGAAGTGAATAGCAGGAGAAGCAGCAAAGAAGCAACACAAAATCCTAGAATAACCCTGAATAAACAGGGCCAATTTTCACACTCCATGATTTAACATCTACTAATTATCACATCAATGTGTAAACTGTTTTTTTTTTTATTCTAAATGGAGATGAGTAGGTTTATAACGTTGACTCCACCTTTCTTTGCCTCCTAAGAATAAAATGCAAAATGGAGAACAAACATATGTTTATGTGTCAGTTTTGACAAAGGGGCAAAAATAACATGGCAATATTCTTAAAGGAGCATTTAATAATAACCCAGCTATGTCAGAGAAGGTCAATAAAATCTGAAATGTGAGCCAAGGTTTGTAGTCAAAAATAAACTATGCTACAGAAATTTGGAATTCTTATCCCAGCCTAATGTAGAAGATTCATTGTGTGAATATTTGTTTAAAACATTTGACCCAACACTTGAATAACCAGGACATGTGTGCCTGCCTCTTTTATAGGTGGAGTAAAGTAACCCACACCATCACATGACCAGTAATTAACATAGCAACAACCTGGTCATGGCCATGCAAAATGGCTGTGATCATACAAAAAAAAAAAAAAACAGACAATTTAATATCTTCTTAAGAATAAAAATTAACAGGCCTGCTCAAAGAAACATGTAAAAATTCCAAAAATCGATCGGTTTTGTTCCCTGGCTTACAACATCTCATATGTTTCCTTTTTAGTTGTCATTTCTGTTAATTCTGAAGTATTAATCTTTATCATTTTTTCTTTGCTTTTTTGTAATTGTTGTGAATGCTGTTTTATTCAAATATTGTTTCAGTAATACATTTAGCATTTTTGTACCTTTTTGTTTTGTGGGTGGAGCCCCAGGAGGCAGGGCCCTTATCTTAATTCTAAGGACATTATATCTCTCAGGGTGTCACTGGAGGAGTGTTGTGTTATATTTCAGCCAGAGTCCACCTCCTGACTGAGGTTCAAATTCCTTTTTGATGTCTTTTTTTGTTCACTTTTGTTTCTTTTTTACGTTAATGTTGTTCGCATTTATTATTTGTAGAATTGTGTCTCCTTTGTCAGTAGTGTTGATCATTTACTTTCTACTTGTCTATGTATGTTGCACAGGTTTCCCCCGTCCATTACCGTCAAGGGACTGCCCTTGAAGAGAGCGCAGAGTCCCTAGTGGTTTATTTGAATATGCTTGGTCATTGTAGTGAGTTCTACTTTTGATCAATGCTGTGCTTTTTATGATTCCTGGATTTTGGGACCATTTTGCTCTGTTTTTGACCATTCTTTTGTATTTTGTACTTCTTTGCCAATGGACTGCCTATTGCAGTCAACCCCTTTTGAGCTTCATTGTTTTCACAATACATATTTATATTTATAAAATTCCTTTCCTCTAAAGAAAGTTTTTACAACAGTTTTTGAGGTTGTTATGCTTAGGTACTTCCAAGATCATGACATATTTTGTATTGCAGTTCTTTGTGACTTTTGTTCTGATTTTCTGGATATTTTTGCTTCTGTTTTTGATTACTGATTATGGATGGATTGGACGTACTTACCTCGGCATACCTTTTTTCCTTATTTTTTCTTATCTTTACCCTTTTGCTTTTAGCTTATATAAATAAATTCTTCACTTATAAAGATTCTTCATTTGCCCTTTTCTTCTTAAGCCAGAGGTTTATGGTCATCCTCTCCCCTGCAGAGTATTTTTCTGCATTTAGAATAGTAAAGGGTACAGCGTTTTTGGGATTTTTAAACCCAGTGCCCCATTTTGGACAAGGAAAGGCCTAAAAGCCTGCCTTTTAAGTTTGGGGTTTGGCATCCTGAGGTGAGGCCTGTTTTGGGGGTGACTAGTGAGTTCCTTGTATGGCCTTTCCGTGTATTTTGTGGCTTAAACCACCTTTTTGCCATTTTGGGAAGTAAGTCCATTACACATTGCAATCTGACGAAAACCAGCATGGCGAATCAGCATGGCCAAATAAAAAACAAAGCGTTATGGATGCTTATCACCATCACTAGAGGGCTATGCATCAGACTTAATATAAGAAAAGTGATAGCCAAATGGGACTGAATCTTATTGATGTCATTATGGTTATAGTCCTGCTACAGTACACTAGGAAAGTCTTAAATGTTCATTATCAGTCATATGAAGAGTTGAGTGAATTTGATATGGGCCATATCACTTATGTGATCAGTTACAGCTACAAGAGGTGCTTCTCCACTGTCCATGTGTATTTCCATGTTCCTTTACCAGGTTCTGTAAAGTAGTAGTATTACACTTTAAACTCTTTTTTTTTTTTAATTGCATTTCTTAACTAGTGTAAAAAATCACAAAGTAAATGACATCAAGTAGTATAGCAGAATAATGCATGCCTCCATGTAGGCTAAAAAACACACTCAGAACTTTGCTTTGTCTACAGTAATCTGACAATGTTCCTGAAGATGCCAATAGAGCAAAGGCTTTTCATTGATACTTTTGGTAAGCTGTGTCTGCTGCAGAATTGTTCCATTGCAGTGTTTGAATGCATGTCAGTTAATGCATGCATATGAGCACTTGGCCCCAAAGTACCAACTCGTATCTAGAAAAAATAATCTGACCTATCACTGAGTTTTCACACTTCTGAAGAGAGCACTTACCACACTCTGGATATTGTTTCTGTCTATAAATGTGCTTTCAGACCTCCAAGAGGACCCTGCTATTCAATATGTTTCTGTTGTGGGCAGTAGAGGGCGCCAGAGATCACCCAACCCCAGACACAACCTCGCTGACACAAGTGCTGCTTAGATAAAACTGGTTTATTTATACAAGTGCCTTCCACAGAGGCTCCAGAAGTGCAATAAACATAAATCCTACCTTGCTGTCTCATTCCCTTCTCCTCCTCTCCAACTCCTAGGCGAGCTTTCTCCACTTCCTCCTGACTCTGACTCGCCTGGATGAGGCTGAGCAGCTTCTTTTATTCCACACCTGGGAGTACTTCCAATGCTAGGATATGGCCTGATGGAAGCAGCTCTGGCTCAAACAGAAGTCCAATAAAACAGGGATGAGGAATCCCTGCTGTACCCCCTGATGGCCCCCACGGAACCCAACAAGACTGCTCTAGGGAACTACAATATCCAGAGTGCCTTGCAGATATCTGTAGAAGTAATATTACTCTATTACTTCTATTAAGGAAGCTGTCTCTTATTGTCTCAGAGGAGCCCATAGTTCTGTCAGGTTGTCTGCCCCTGTCCTTCCATTATACTGTCCTCCAGGCTGGGTATTGTTCCTGGGTCCAGCCTAACTGGGATGCCAGTGTGTCCACTCTGGAAGTGGCATTTTCTGCCTGTCTTCTGGACGATATAGGATGATCTTCAACCTGTTTTTTGTGGTGGCATAGGGCTGGCCTCTTGTCTGATTAGGGAACCATACGCCTTCCTGGCCGAGATGCCAGCCCCTGGATGTCATCCATTACACTCTAAATAGATAGATAGATAGATAAAACCTTGTCACTACATCAGCCACTATAAGGAGTCCTACCAGTCTTTAATTCTGCTTCAGCCACTGTGCCATTATGCTTCTAGATTGCAATGAATGGCACAATAAGGCAACTTTTAGTTAACTTTCACTTTTTGTTTTGCCTGTGTCACAGACGGCCGGGGTCCTTGTCTGGCTGGGACGCCTCATCACGGAGAGAGCCAGGGGAGCAAGCATAGGCAGAACAGTACCTCCCCTGGGATGTTAGATGGGCTTCAGTGGTGCCTCAGATTCCCGCAGGGCTTCATGGGAGGTGGAGTTATTTATAGCTCTTTTGGGATCCGGGGGTGCCGCCAGGGGGTACAGCAACAGCTGCTGAGCCCTCGTGGGTGGTTTTCCACCAAACTCGTAAGTGCTGCCGGAAGTAGGTCAACGAGCACCTGGAGCTCTTCTGGGGGCGTTATAAAAGGAACCAGCAGTCACCACTTCAGGAGCCAGAGTCGGAAGGAGGGAGACAAAGCTTGCCAGAGAGGAGAGTAAAAGAAAGAAGAAGAAGAATTCTGTTGTGCTTGGACTGTGTTGTGGGCTCGTGGGAACGTGGAAGATGTTCTCCATGAGGGAAGAAAAAGGAAAATAAAAGCTTGTTTGTTTATAAGTGTGCTTCCCATGTGTGTCTGTGTTGGGTCAAGCGCTGGTATAGCGCCAGCTACTGTCAAACCCATTTTGAGTATTCCTCTGATTTACAGCAATAGTGCCTCCAAAAAGGTACTATTAGCCTGAAAGTTTCACGTTAATACTCATTAATATGTTTCCGTTTTTATTTCCTTTACATTATGAAATGCTTCACTGCTTTGAAGGCAAAATAGCTGATTTTGAGGCTCACTGGCAGGAGGAAGTTTTTTCAAACAATCAGTCAGAAAAGCTTTGAGAGTATCTTAGTTAAGTCAATGTAAAAGTAAAAGTACACAGCAATGGGAACTAAGGTGCTGCTTGTCCATTCTAGTGACACTGTGCAGCCACAGCCTTGGTTCATCATTTAACTCTCGAGTCAGGCAGATGACAAGTGCTTGAAATCCTGTAACTTGCCACTTGCATAACTTAGCAAGCCCAAGCCATGAGCATCTTGTCAAAGCCATTTCACCAGAAGCAAAGAAAATAAAGGACAAAGCACAAAAAAAAAAACACATTCCAGGTTCTTAAGATCGTACACAAAGAAGAAGTTAAAATCAGAAGTTAAAACTGACTGATAAAAATATTTTGAATGGATATATATATATAAAGAACACAAATATCTATCTATATATATATATATATATATATATATATATAAATAAAAGCCATATATCACTGACTCACTTATCATGAAATCTCCCGAACCATGAGGACTTGGGACTTTAAATTTGGAATGTTGGTTACCCCTGGCCCATAGCTACTCGATAAGAAATGGTTTTAAAAATTTTGTGGTCTAAGCGCATTCTGTCTATATGTCTGTCTGCTTTTCATGAGAGAATTACTTAATGGATTTAGATCTGGTTGTTTTCTATAATTAGCTTGAACTTTCTGGTTGATTTTGCGACTTCTCTCATTGCACTAAGTGCCATAGTTCGCTTGTGGTACCAATGTATTTATGCAAATACAACAGAGTGGAGGTGGGCCAAGAGCAGGGGGGTGGCGCCTTCCTCATTCACTCGCTGTTCGAGTTGGTCTACGTCACGCCACATGTTGGAGTGCACCTTGCCTCTCTGCTTAGCTAGCGATACCTGCTTGTTCAACAGACCTTATCATCTACAGATTGTTAAGGAGTAACGCTTGACATTTTTGAGAGAGAGATCACAGCTATGTGTGTTTTAGAGGGTAGCTGCTGATTGCCAGAGATATCACGGCCATGTCCTTTTCTCCCCACACGTGGAACACTTTCCGGTCAGAGCTGAACACGATGAGATACAGTGCCAATGTCTATTGATTTTTAAAGTTTGTCCTGTTTCATTACTATGTGGGCGAAGACACAGGGTACAGCTAGTATATATGTATGTATATACAGTGGAACCTTGGTTTACGAGTAACTTGGTTTATGAGTGTTTTGCAAGACGAGCAAAAATTTTTAATAAATTTTGACTTGATAAACGAGCGATGTCTTGCAATACGAGTAGTATGGATACACTTTGTCTGCTGAGCGTTATGTGATCACAACTGAGCTGATGGTTCTTCTGTCTCTCTCCTTATCTCGCTTGCTTGCTCGCCCAGCGCGTCTCTCTCTCTCTCTTTATCTTGCTCGCTCGCTCGCCCAGCGCATCTCTCTCTCTCTCCTTATCTCGCCGCTGCCCAGTGCGTCTCTCTCCCTCTCTTCTTATCTCGCTCGCTCGCTCGCCCAGCGCATCTCTCTCTCTCTCTCTCCTTATCTCGCTCGCTCGCTCGCCCAGCGCGTCTCTCTCTCTCTTATCTCGCTCGCTCGCTCGCCCAGTGCATCTCTCTCTCTCTCCTTATCTCACTCGCCCAGTGCGTCTCTCTCCCTCTCTTCTTATTTCGCTTGCTCACTCGGCCAGCACGTCTCTCCCTCTCTCTCTCTCTGGCAATCGTCTCTTATTCTCCATCTGAGTCTGTGTGTCTCACTCATATAGTCAACATACGTACGAGCGTATACTGTTTACTACAGCATTGTGACTGTGTGTGTGTGCGCTGTGAAGTGCAAGTCCCCATCTTGCTCCCCAAAACACGAAGCTGAGTCTCAGTACTTAAACACCAGCTTTATTCAGCTTGAAACAGCAACAGCGCTGTTATTTATTGTAGCGGGATCTTTATAATGTTCCTTGTATGACCCATTGACGACAGGCGCTTATAGCATGTCTGTGATCTTTTTGGATGCGCTTATACGGCGAACTGCTACAGCGCTGGGAGACTGCGATTGCTTTTCCGCGTGTTGTCCCGTTGGGTGGAATCCCACATGAGTTTAGAAACTCACCCCAGCCATGATTCTTTATAAAGGTAAAGTGCTGGTTAATTTGTATTATGTATTTTACTTTATATTTTGTATTAATCATTTTTATATGAATAGTTTTGGGTTTCCAAAAATCATCTGAGTTTCCATTATTTCTTATGGGGAAATTCGCTTTGATATACGAGTGCTTTGGATTGCGAGCACGTTTCCGGAACGAATTATGCTCTCAAACCGAGGTTCCATATATATATATATATACTGGACAATTGCTGTTAATTTTTTTTAAACTAGTGAAAGGTGAAGAGCAAAACAAGAATAAATACATTAAGAGACTAGACTATTATGCACACGCACACACATTTTTTCTTTCAGCTTGGATTGGCACACATTTGTAGTCAATGCCATCAAACTGATAAATTGTGAAAAAAAGCCAAAGTAACCTACTGTTTTTTTCCCCCTGATTTCTAATTTTTGCTTTAAAAAATGCTCCTAATTGCCTGAACATGTTATGAGGGAACCTGGAACGAGCTGAGATGTAGACCACCAGGAGTACTTGCCATACGATGCAGGTTTGTGTGAAGCTGCCTAGTGAGCCAAGCAGCAGCGTAAAGAACGAAGGCACAGACCTGAAATGCTGCATGCCAGAGGCCCAGCAGGCGTGCATCTGAAGAGCGTTTGACGCAGAGCCAAACAGAAGTGGGATGGGAGGCTGATTGGGAGCAGACGCGATAGCATAATGTGCCGAGGACTAGCTGAGAAATGCCGGATTTGTAAAGAACACTAAATCTCATAAAAATACAAAGTGTCCCTCGGTTTTTACTTTACATAACACCTTTGATAGTGTTCACAATCCTAAATCAATTTATTCTGTGTATCTGCAAGGGGTCCTAAAGAGTCAGGAGAAGATGAGGGGGGGTGCATGTAAATTTGTAATAGTATTCTTGGCCTGAAAATTAAGCTGCAGTAGTTAAGAATGAACTGAATGGCACTGAATCTGGGTCTCTGGAGGTCTGTACTATAAAATGGTTCCAGTGAGTTGATTTAGATCACTGATCAGTCAAAACCTCCAGTGAAATGTCTACATTTTCTCACTTTGTCATGAAGGATTTTCTGTGAGCACTCAGGTTTTCTTCTGCACCCCAAAGACACACAAGTGGGGCTGTTTGTAGTGGTCCTCTATGAGTGAGTGTGACTAGTTGTGCACTGTTACCCCATACAAGGTCTATTCCTGCCCAATATTTGAATAATAGGAGCAGAGCCAATGAATGAATGACTAAACTGAATCTTTAAATTCTTTACTTTCCTGATGTAGTGAGAAGTTAAGCAAAATGACACCTTTTATTGGCTAAGATTACAATATGTAAGCTTTCGAGGCAACTCATGTCACTTCTTCAGGCAAGATGTAATCATGATAATAAAAAACAAGAACACTTCCTGGTTTTTACCCTTCTTAACAATTTGTAAATAAAGTATAGGAGAGCAGGGCTTTGGAGTGGGAGTGGGGGTTTCAGTTCATTGGAAGTTCTGTCTATTAACAAAAACTTAGCCGCCAAACTGTAAACGCACACCTACACTCATGAAATCAGTCAAGGCATATAATTAGAAAGAGGTTAGATGTATTTTTAAAACAACACATGAAAGAATAGGAATCATTGGCGTAAAACAGAAACACAATATATCACATTGTATTAATAAAGTCGTCCACTATATAAAGATGTGTGTCTTACCAGCATTACTACCTAGTGACCTGTGACAGAACAATGACCGCTGCTCCATTATCAAATACTCTGATGACACCACACTCATATCTGAGGAAGATGTCAAGTGGACTCTATGGTAAACTGGTGTCATAAAAACTTTCTCACTCTGAATGTAAAAAAGGCCGGGGAAATGATATTTGATTTTAAGAGACAGAACTCTGTACGTTCATCCATTGTTGTTTTGGGGGATGAGGTAAAAATGTTGAATGAATATAAATACTTTGGAACTAACCTAGATAACAATCTCAACTGGAATGCAAATACAAAAAAAAATATTCTCTAAGTGCAATCAGTGCTTATTTCTCCTCTGTAAACTCAAACTATTTAAAGTAGACAAGGACCTCATGTTGTCCTTTTATCGCAGTCTGATCCAGTCTGTTATCACTTTCAGTTTCATTGCCTGGTTTAGTGGTCTGACAAACCATCCATCCATCCATTATCCAGCGCACTATATCCTAACTACAGGGTCATGGGGGTCTGCTGGAGCCAATCCCAGCCAACAGAGGGCTCAAGGCAGGGAACAAACCCCGGGCAGGGCGCCAGCCCACCACAGGGTCTGACAAACCAAAATTTAAAAAGGCTCCAGCAGATTAGTAATAAAAGTTAATATAAAGTTATTGGGACTGAAGCAGATGATCTGGCAAGTGTGTGTCAGAGGACAATGCTGAAGAAACTGGAAATCATCTCAACTGACGCCAGACCTCCATTACATGTAGAACTTTAACTTCAGTAAATCAGGAAGGATAATCGCTTTAAAAACCCACACAAATCGCTCCAGAAAATCTTTTCTTCTTAATTCCATTATGACTTTTTAATGAGGAATATTGGAGAATGTCAGACTGCTTTACCTTAACCTCTGTTTGTTTTGTTTTATTTCTTTCTGTCTTGTTATTAGATGCAACTGAGAAGGCAATGTTCATGTTTTCTTGTGTAAATACGACTAAATAAAGCAACCTTGAACCTTGAAGGATATCATACAAATTGTTCATTATATTGTTGGATAGAGAAGAGATGCAATAACTTGAAAGGACGACTCAAAAAAGGAAAACGCATCTGAACAGATGGATCGTTGAGAATGGAAAGAAGACGGTGACTCACATGAAGGATTCAGTTGGCTTTAACTAAAACTTATAGAGCATCCTATGTATATTATAGCGGCTTATACTTTTAATGTGTAATTAAAGCACAGTAGATTCAAAAAGAATTCAGACCCCTTCACTTTCTTCACACTTTATTATGTTGGTAGGTTTAATTTTAAATGGTTGCATTTATAATGACAAAGTGAAACCATGTATTCAGAAAGGTTTGCAAAATTATTAAAATCAATAACTGTCATCTTTCATTCATATTGGTCAGTTTAGATCCTTAATTCAGTACTTAATAGAAGCCCCTTTGAAAGCAATAACAGCTTCAAGTCTTCTTTGGTAAATTTCTACAAGCTTTCCACACTTGGATTTGGGCAGGTTGTCCAATTCTTCTTGACAGGTCGTCTCATGCTCCAATAGATTGGATGGGAAGTGTCTGTAAACTGCCATCTTCAGGTATTTTCGCAGATGTCCTATAGATTTCGTGTCCAGGCTACTGTTGAGCTGCTCAAGGAAAGTCAAAGACTTATCCTGATGCCCCTTTAGCTTTCTCATGGCTGTATATTTTGGATCATTGTTGAGCTTCAAGGTGGACTGTTCCTCCAATCTGAGGTCACATGCACTTTGGATCAGGCTTTCTTCAAAGATCTCTCTGTATTTAGCTGCATTCATCATTCCCTCAATTCTGACCAGGCTTCTTCTCCCTGCCACTAAGAAGCACCCCCATTAAATGATGCTACCACCCCCTGCTTCACTGTAGAGGTGGTATAAGGAAGGTGATGAGCAGCGCCTGGTCTTCTCCAGAAACGGTGCTTGGAGTTCTGACCAAAGAGTTCAATTTCTGCCTCATCAGATGAGATCATCTTTTTCTACAGGCTCCTTAAAATGCTATCATATACCTTTACTTTTGTCTAGCCGCTCTACCATAAATGCCTGATTAATGGAGTGCTGCTGAGAGGACCATCCTTCCATCAGGCTTCCCATCTCAGCAGAGGACTTCTGAAGCTCTTTTAGAGTGATCATTGAATTCTTGGTCATCTTCCTTAATAAGGCACTTCTTGCCCGGTTACGGTTTGACCAGACAGTCAACTCTCCAAAGAGTCCTGGTGGTTCCAGACTTCTTCCATTTCATAATAAATGAGGTCACTGTGCTTGTAGGAATACTCAAAGCTATAGAAATGGTTTTAATCCCTTGCAGTGATCTATGCTTCACCATAATTTGATCACAGAGGTCAACAAGTCAGTCCAGAAGAACATATGAAATTTGACAAACAAGGGGAGACCACTGCAGTGGGTTGGCACCCTGCCCGGGATTGGTTCCTGCCTTGTGCCCTGTGTTGGCTGGGATTGGCTCCAGCAGACCCCCGTGACCCTGTGTTTGGATTCAGCGGGTTGGAAGATGGATGGATGGAGGGGAGGCCATTCAGTCTGTTTAGCTTGTTTCTTTAGCTAATAGTTAAGCTTTCGTAGTATTACACCCGGATATTTCCTAAAGGTGGTTAAGGTTTTTGAATCAACTGCATGCCTCAATAGCTTGTTCCAGATTCCCCAAAGTCTTTCTTGGCTTCAGTCTTGAATGTTCTTCCCCTTAATTTCCATTGATATCCTCGAGTATTTGATTCACCCTTAAGCCAAAAGAAAGTTGCAGGATCTTCTCTATCAATGCCTTTGAGGATTTTATCTGGATTAGGTCCCCACGCAGTCTCCTCTACTTATTTAAGACTAAACAAGTTTAATTCTCTCAGTCTGTCAGAATACGACATGTTCTTAACTCCTGGGATGCACTTTGTTGCTCTCCTCTGCACAGCTGAAAGTGCTGTTATGTCTTTCTTGTATCATTTTGACCAGAACTTCACACAATACTCCAGATGCAGTCTCACTAGTGCATTACATAGTTTGAGAATAACGTCCTTGGACTTATATTCAACAGCATAATCCTGTATACATACAGTACATATTTAGTCCGGAGAGAAGCAAAGGGGCATCACAGTCAATTGGGAGAATGCTGATACACAGATGTCCCATCCAGTGAGCAATGTCGGCGGCATACTCAGACACTTCTGACGTTATGCTGAATTCTCGTCATTATAAACACTCACATAATTACATATTCATATAATTCATGTCAGATATGGGCAACTACCAGAAGAACTGGCTGGTTAATAATACCTTCACAGACTCTGGGTTTTTAACCATATTGGTCAAGCAGACATCAGTACCTTTTAAAATAACCTGCTGGTGTCTTTCACATGTTGTCTGCCCATCTCCCTAACCTGACTTACAGCTGTCATTTGTCGATCTCCCTGGCAGTCTCTCTCTCTCTCTCTCTCTCAGCTGAATTGCATGGCTTGGTGAAATAAATTTCAGAAATTACATTTGGCACAAATAACCTTCTTGCTATAAATTCATGGTTTGCTTTTTGTCCTGACATGCAGTGTGAATTGCGGGACCTTCTGAGCACAGGTGTGTTCCTTTCTAAACGATATCCAATAAACTCAATTTGCCAACGGCGGACTCCAATCAAGTTCTACACCAATTCTGAGAATCATTAACGCAAACAGGACGCACCTGAGCACAATCTGGAGTGTCACAGCAAGGGTCTGAATACTTAGAAATTACAATAAATTTAAAAACCTAATGAAAACATGTTTTCACTCTTTCATTATGGGTTACTGAGTGTAGATTGATGGGTTAAAATGGCAAGCTTATCCACTTAAAATAAAATTTACAGTACAATAAAGTGGCTAAAGTGAAGAGGTCTGAATACTTTCTGAATCCACTGTACCTTTATGTATTTTGCATTTCTTCAGAAGAGATGATACAATATTTAGTGCACAGAACAATCATTTTGATATTTCAACAGGTTCAATACAAGCAGGCAAGTGGACTTGCTAAGCTTCACACACTGAGTGTTAATTAAACTAGCACCCTTGCAGTATGCAGCCCAATTCCTTAGCCACTATTTCCCTCTTGTCCCATTGTCATCTACTGTATATTATTTGAAATCACTGACATCCATAACAATGTATATCACACAACTTTGTTTCTGAATCATTTGCATGAAAAATTTGTGCCAATTATTATGAACTCTTAGTGGCCATCCTCTTCAATGTTTCACTTCCCAGAATTCTGCCTTGGCACGTCATACCACAGTTACATTGCCCAGTTAGAAACATGGAATGTGGCACAAGATCTATGGAAGGGTATTTTTGGGATGAATAAATGACTTCATCTTTTTTTTTTTTACACAGTGTCTGGTATGTGTTTATGATATCATTAAATGTCCAGGAGTAAGTGAGCAACCTGTAGTCCTATCTTATTAGAATTGCAGTTTTGCTGGTTATACTTAATGGCTGACCCCAGTGGTTTATTTTCTTATGGAATGCTTTTGATTGAAGTTATTATTTATCTCTCCTAAACAGATCATGCCTCAAATTAAATAGATTTATTACTGGCATTATTTGACTGTATTAATCAAACTGAAGTGTCTCTATTTTAATGTGAGTTTACATTATTTATGTTTTCATAAAAATTAACAGTACTGCTTTTGCATTAAATTTGAGCAAGCACTCTACCCCTATACTGATTGAAGAGTGCAACACAAAAATAAAGTAAACTGAATATCAATGAATAGCGGTAAGAGATGTGCAGAAAGGTGCACACCTCAGGTAAATCTATTTAAACATCACTTGGATTAGAGGTGGGCCACAACTTCATCTAAATGATCTCACAAGCAGTATTGGTGAATCCTAAAAATTTACTTTAGTTTTAACTAAAATGCAAAAAAATAAATAAATAAACTTCTGTACACTCATGTACACTAAAGTAGTCTTCATTTCTGTTGTGGAAAAAACTTTTCCCTATCTTCAAAGAAGGCAGTCATATAGTCCAGATGAGAATGCAGAATAATTCTTTATTTGAGATATGCACAAATGTCTCACGTAGTGGTGTCTGCAATCGATTAAGCAATTCATCTCCTTTTATACGTTTTTCTAATTACATCACCTTATCTAATAAATCACGTCATCTGTCTCTTAATAAGCAGAACTTTATTACCTCCTCCAATTAACTAACGCCACAAGTAATTTTTGACTCTTGTTGATTCTCCCATTATTCTGAACAATGCTTTGTTAAAAGGGAGTGTTTAGCAGGTTTTCCTGTTGATCTTATCACCACTTCATACGAGGGGTGTTTGCGCTTTCCCATCGGTTTATCCCCACTTTCTGGAGGGGTGTTTGCTACTCATTTACCTCATTCTAACCTTGAAAATTATGTTGTAAGATGAGGCAAAGACCTCATGTTCTTAACCTTTAAGCTGTGCTAGTTAACCCTTGAGTTACATGTAAGATTCCTTATGATTCATAATTCATTCTGTTATGGCTTCATATATATATATATACATATATATATATATATATATATATATATATATATATATATATATATATATATATATACTGTATATATATACTAGCAAGCGGAGAAGTAGTGTGTTAAAGAATTAATGAAAAAGAAAAGGAAACATTTTGAAAATAACGTAACATGATTGTCAATGTAATTGTTTTGCCACTGTTGTGAGTGATGAGTGTTGCTGTCATATATATATATATATATATATATATGTATATATATATATATATATATATTGTGGTGGATTGCCGGCATTTTACTCCGGCCCTCACCCCCAGGCTGCCAGGAGAAGCTCTCCCAACAGCATGATCATGCCCCGAGTTCCAGCAGGGCATCATGGATTATGTAGTGTTTATACACAGCCCTGCTGGATACCTTGGGGGCCACCAGGCGTCGCTGTAGGGGGGGTCGTAGGCTCTTATGTGCCCTATGACCCGGGAGTGCATCATGGTCACGTGACAGGTAGAAACGATGTGCTCCCAGGTTGAAGAAAAGGACTATTTACCCTGACCCGGAAGGAATAAGGACTTGTGGACTGTTGGGCAGGAACACCTCCGGGTCAGGGAGTATAAAAGGACCATGGGAACTCCCAGACAATGAGCTGAGCTGGGTGGTAGGAAGGCAACGCGTCTGGGAGCTGGAGGATTGGATTATTGATTGTGTTTATTGTAGTATTGTGATTAATTTATGAGTAGTGTGGAGTGGAGGGTGCTTGGTGCACGTTATTATTATAATAAAAAGAATAATTGTGGCACTTTTACCAGGTGTTTAACGTGGTACCTGAGGGTTCAAGGGAGCACTACTGCCCCCTACTGCGACAATATATATATATATATATATATATATATATATATATATATATATATATATATATATATATACTGTATATATATACAGTGTATATATATATACACTCTTTGGGGTGCGAGCAACTGTTGCTGGAGGTGCCAGAATCCATCAAGGAAGAAAAATGAAAAACAATATTTGTACAAAATCTTAATTTATTTATCCATTCCTAAATAATTAAATGGGCAGGCTATTTCGTATCAGTGCAATATGCTGCTTGTTAAAACGGATGACTCCCGCTCTTACGTGCAAGTATGCGTGGATATTATGAACTATCGTATCTGTTCAAGTTCTATTTAAATTTTAAAGAAGGAATTTTTATTTAGTCAACAGAAATATCTTTGGTAGGAATGTAAGTTAAATGTAGGCATCATTGCATAAATTTTTCTTCACTACAGAAATGTAAAGAGTAAATTCGCCTTACATTCCAACCAAAGATATTTGTGTCGATTAAATAGAACTTGAAAAGATAATACTTTTTTGAATGTGATTGCGCAATTCAGATCGAGTTGACGCGCACTACATCGAGCCCGCTGAGTATGGCTTTACCAAAACAATCATTGATGGCGAATAAAGTATCCATTATTCATAAAGCTTCAATTGGTGATCTGTCTTTCTGCGTTAACCGCATATTTTTTCATTGAATCGGGAAGCGCTGATATATATGTATGTGTGTGTATATACAGGTATGTATGTATATATATATATTGAAATAGTTTTATGTGAAATAATGCAAAGAGTACACGACACGTGTTTCACCCTAATTTTGGGGTCATCAGGCATACATACTCAGTGCACCCCCTTTCGGGAATCGAATCTCAGACGTCGGCACTAAAGGCAAAGCCTCTTCCATTGTGCCACGGCGTGTGGTTTGTCTATTTGAGAGTATGTAGATCGGGGTATATATATATATATACCCGCGCTTCACAGCGGAGAAGTAGTGTGTTAAAGAAGTTATGAAAAAGAAAAGGGAACATTTTAAAAATAACGTAACATGATTGTCAACATACAGTAATTGTTTTGTGAGTGTTATGAGTGTTGCTGTCATCAAGGATTTGATTATCATTATTTCTTTCTATCAGGTTCGTATTTGTAGGATGTGTTGTGTTCAAGTTACATTCCGTGTTTGTCAATCGTTGTAAAGATAACTGGTTTCATTCATTGATTCGTTTCTTACTGCATCAATAAACGGCTCGTCTTCCTCTTTATCTGAGACGTGACACACTGCATGGACGGGTTTTTTTTTACACTGTCCTCCTTTAGCGGGACATTGACTTTTTCCACCGTGTGCTTTGTTTCCTTAAGAGCTGTACTTATGAATATGTTTGTATGTGTCACACTCTTCATATTTTTTTGCTGCCTTCTCAACTGTGTAATTCGGTTTTTGTTCAGCACTTTTTGGAACTGTTGCTTTTTGTCTGTGCACTGCGTCAGTTCACGTGAGCTGCTCGGTGTATCTGCATCGAAGGTTCCCAGCTGTGCTGGTGCCATCTCGTGCGATGTCCATGGCTGTATCTAATGTTACCTTAGTCCTGGCACTTAAAAGTTTCTCTCGCAATTTCGCTGAGTTTGTGCCAAACACCACCCTGACCATCTCATCTTCATCTGTATAAGCACAGTCCTTCACCCGTGAATATTTAGCGGCAGTGTTTCTATTGGATTGCCGCTGACGGACGGCCTTATATGGGCAGGCACTAAATTACGTGGGAGGCATAACTCCACCTCCCACGGCCATTGAGCAGAAGTCTATTATAGTATATGGATGAAAAAATAGGTTCCAGTTATGACCATTATGCGTAGAATTTCGAAATGAAACCTGTCCAACTTTTGTAAGTAAGCTGTAAGGAATGAGCCTGCCAAATTTCAGCCTTCTACCTACATGGGAAGTTGTAGAATTAGTGAGTGAGTGAGTCAGTGAGTGAGTGAGTGAGTGAGGGCTTTGCCTTTTATTAGTACAGATATAAACAAACACACACACGTATATATATATATATATATATATATATATATATATATATATATATATATATATATATATATATACAGTATATATATATATATACAATACAGTATCTGCCAAATAATACAAAGAGTACATGATATGTGTTTCACCCTTATTAGGGCTTGTCAGCTGTACGCACCTTTGCATCCCATTATGGGGATAGAAACTTGGAAATCAGCACCTTGGCTTATATGACAGGGTGAAGACTGGAGTACAATATTTCATTCTCAGTTCTGAATTGCAATCTGATTATTTAATTGCAAGAAGCAGCTCATTCATATTGATCCTGTCAAATAAGTATTTGTAATAGACACATAAATATATAAATTGTAAATTATTATTATATATTAACTAGAAAGTCCATAATTCATGCTGAGTCTAGCTTTTTTATCTCCAATGCAAGCATCCTCTCTGATACTTCTACTAAATTCCTCCTAGTCGCATTACTGCATTTCACTTTTCAGTTTTCTTCTTGCTCAAAGTATTAATGGATTAATGCAGGTTTAAATTGTTGGCACCAAAGTCCTAATTCTGCATAAACTCAATGAGCACATTACCCCTTAACTGTCCTGATCTTATTATCTTCCTACCTGATTTTGAATCATCTGCAAAAATCTTAGTAACTCTGTACCTTGTATGAACCTGTGATCCCAGCAGCCTTGCTTTCCTGAAACTCTTTTTGAACAGCTCCTGGCCGATACTCATTACTCTTTGTGTCTCCTACACTGTGGAACTCTCCTGTCTCTGTCTGTCGGTTGGTCTGTAAGGTCTGTAATATCCAACCCAACTGACTGTTTTGTACCTTCTGTACTGATGCAGAGTCTCTTGTTTTTTGTTTTTTTTAACTGAAATGTATATTCGTTCCATTCTGATTTAATGTCCTAAGATTTGCAAGGTCTAGTTACTGTCTTAAGATTTTTCTTTTATTTATATCGTTTTGGTAACATCCTTGTTTTAAATCCTGTGCCTATCTGTGTGGACTTTGCACATAGTCTGAACTTTGATGTAGTTACTCATTTTTTATTTCTGTATCCCAAAAGTTAGTGATAGCCTGACATTTTGCTCACCTCTGTCCCCTGTGACTTTTAACCAAATTAAACAGAATTAAGAAGTTTTATTTATTGAACATTCTTACCTTGTTCTTTTTGCTGCTATTGTAAACAGTACAATGTGGCTCCCAGTTAACTGTGAAAATTGTAAGCTGATTAACAATTCAAAGGGTGCAGTTATCCGATAACCTTCTTTGAACCCCAAAAGCAAGCTCATCCTGAAAAAAGTGAAAAAGCTATGAGGCAGATGAATTAACACAAATAAGCATGAAGATGCTAGATTGCAGAAATTGCCTTGACTCATGAGAACAGTTTATGATATGGTAACATAACCAGTGAAGGCAGAAAGACCATCCAGAAGGCTGTGACATCTGCTGAAGAAATCAAAGGATCTGACTTATAATAAATTGCAGACATCTACACCAAGCACTGCTGTAGTAAAGTCTGTGCCATATTACAGGATTCAAACCACCCCGGGCACAAACTGTTCTCACCTCTACAGTCGGACAGACGGCACCGCAGACTAGCAGGTTCAAAAGCAGCTTTTACCCTCAAGCAATCCATGCTCAGAAGAGCTGGGAGATCCTAATTGTCTGACTGCTATCTTGACTGGTATAGTCAAGCTAGTATATTTATATACATTACATATTGCACATTTTCTGTAAATTACAAAATTTGTAAATTGCTCTCTTGTGTTGGTTTACTTTACATTGCATTTTTTATGTAATTCTTTTTTCTACTTCTGTGTCAAATTAAGAAAATAGGGATACATTAATTGCACTATTTATTTAATTGCACTAGCTATTTATGAAATAACAAAATTCACATTTACATTAAAGAAAAAAACCTGTATATACTCTTTACTATCATAACATCCATCCATTTTCATAATGCACTTATCCTGAGCAGTGTTGCAGGGCAGTTGGAGTCATTCCTAGCAACACCTGGACAGGGCACCAGTCCATCATGAGCAAACACACACATACCCACACCGACACACACATACGCACATACCCACTAGGACCAATTTAATCACACCAATCTACCTGCATGTCTTTAGACTGTCAGAGGAAACTGGAGCACCCAGACAAAGGTCATTTAGACAGGGGGAGAACATGCAAACTCCACAGACAGAGCATCTGGGACACAAATGCCAGTCTTCTTACGGTGAGGCAGCAGTGCAGCCCACTGGCACAGCATTATACATAGAATCATTTTAAGAAGTGTGTATGCCTACTGCTTATAAGTTTAACCTTACAGACAGTGACTATTGAGCAGCTGTATGGACTAAATGTGCCATTTCATGGAGGAGGAGGAGGTTGTGAACATGTGCTGATTACAGCGTGTTGCTGCACCCGCCACAGGGTGAACCACCCAGATTGGGACCCAAAATAAAAAAATATACCTATAACAACAACAACAACATTTATTTATATAGCACATTTTCATACAAATAATGTAGCTCAAAGTGCTTTACATGATGAAGAAAGAGAAAAAAGACAAAGTAAGAATTAAAATCAGAGAACACTAATTAACATAGAATAAGAGTAAGGTCTGATGGCCAGGGAGGACAGAAAAATCAATCAATCAATCAACATTTATTTATATAGCACATATTCATACAAAAAAATGTAGCTCAAAGTGCTTTACAAAATGAATAGAGAAATAGAAGACACAATAAAAAATAAACATAAGTCAACATTAATTAACATAGAATAAGAGTAAGGTCCGATGGCCAGGGAGGACAGAAAAAACAAAAAAAAAACTCCAGATGGCTGGAGAGAATAAAATCAAATCTGCAGGGTTTCCAGACCATGAGTATATATAATAATAAATATATAATATAATAATAAATAATAATAATATATAATAAAATATATATAATTATATAATATAATAATTAATAACAATAATAGTGGACATAAGGGATATTGCTATTTTATTTTAAAAAGCTATAAAAATAGTTGTATTCTTGGAAGAAGGTGTGAAGATGCGATTTCAAGATCTGTTATTTACTAAAATATAAGAAATCACAAAACATTTTAGAAAACAGCTTATCAGTTATACAATATTGAATCACAGTGGATTTTATTTGAGTTTTTTTTGCACTGGTTGATAGAAAAAAAGTCTTTAATATCAAAAGGAAACAGATCTGTGTAAAGTGGGCTAAGGTAATTACAAATATGTTATTTACTAACCTGCTTAATCCCGACCAGGGTCTCAGGGGGTGCTGGAGCATGTCCCAGCTAGCATAGGGCACAAGGCAGGGCATTACTCCATCGCAGGGCAAATACACAAACACACACAATTACACACCAAACACACACTAGTCACCTAACTTGTCTTTGGATAGGATGGCACCAGGAGGAGACCCGCACAGACACTGAGAGAACATACAAATAACACGCATGGAGAACCCAGGATGTGAACCCTGGTCTCCTTATTGCAAGGCAGCAGCACTACTACTACTGCACAGTCCAATGACATGTATAAAATACAGAATAACGGATGCCTCCTTTAATCTGACACACCTAAATCATGACTGGCACAGGCAGTTTGTTTTAGAAGTTACCAAATTTCTTCAATGGAGATCATCTCTCTGGGGTTTCACTTGACTGTAGCCTAAATGCACCTTATCTGAAAGGTTCAACTTGTGGGGAGTCAGTATGGTGGCCTAACCTACACAATGAAGAAAAAAGAACACTACACGCAACTCTGTGAAAATGTGATTGAAAAGCACAATGGGCAATGGAGACAAAAAATATCTAAGTCATTAAACACTCTTTGGAATTCAGCTAAATCAATCATTAGCAATGGAGACCTATAACAACCCTGAAGGAGTTAGAAGTTACAGTGGCCGAGACTGTGCATACAACTGTTGCTTAACCAGCTGCAGTTTTATGGTAGCGGGGCAAAGAGAAACCCAGTGTTAAAAATGTGCATGACATCCTGGCTAAATTTTTTCCAGAAGGAAAATGGAAGACTCTGAAAACAGTTTGAGGAAGGTTATGTGGTCTTGATGAGACCAAAATTGAGCTTTTTAGCCAGCAATCTAAATGCCATGTTCACTGCACTCAGTGACCAGAAACTCACCAACCCTACCAAGAAGCATGGTGGGTGCAGCAGTATGCTGAGGGGATGCTTCTCTGCAGCAGGTCCTGGAAGGATTGTGAGGGTAAAAAGGAAAGTAGTAAAATACAGGGAAATCCTGGAGGGATATCTGATAAAGTCTGCAAGAAACCTGAAGCTTGGGAGAAGATTTGTTATCTTGCGAGACAATGGTAAAAAGCATAAAGCCATAGTTGCACAGGAATGGATTAAAAACAGCAATGTTAAGGTCTTGGAGTGACTGAGTCACAATCTAGATCTCAACTCATTTGAGAATCTGTGGGTGAATGTGAAAAAAGCTGTTTACTCGCAATGCCCATGTCGCCTGGCAGAGCGTAAACAATTTAGTCAAGAAGAATGGGGAAAAATGGCAGGGTCCAGAAGAGAAACAGAAATGTGTGCACACAGACTCAGGGATGTCATGGCTACCAAAGGAGCTCCCACTAAATACTGACATGAAGGTATTTTATATTTGTAGTTAATTTCTACTAGAGATGTACTTTCACTTTGACATTTGTCTTTTTCTGTTGATTGGTGTGTCAAAAAACTTATATAAATATAAATTAATCCACTGACTCAATATTGTACAATATTATAATGTGAAAATTTGTAGAGGGGCGAATACTTTTTATAGGCACTGGATTACATATATGGCAAAAATAGCACTGTGTAACAAAGTATCAAAAATCTGCATACAGCAACCTCACTAAACTTTCAATAAAGTAGACCTCACATGGTAGCATGAAGACTGAAATTAATTATGGAGTATGCTCTTCAATGGCCTTCTTCTTTTAGGCCACTTGTTTTCTTATTAGAGACATGTCTACTTCTCTCTAAGTCTTGCTCTCTCCTATTGGTATCTGATCTCTCAGTCTCAGAATTACATAGCAGAATTACAGAAGGTTAAGAGAAGAGGACAGAAGTGGAAGAATTATAAAGAGTTTAAAGGACTTAATTTTCCTAGTCTGTAACTTGAGCATGGGAAAGGCACTATATAAATAAAATGCATTATTATTATTATTATTATTATTATTAGTCTTAGCAAAACAATAAATTAAGCGCAGAGTTTAGATCTACAAAGGAACAAATAAAGCTGATGCTAAGCTGTTAATTTTGGCAAAGTCCCTCAGTGCTGGACTCTCTATCACAATTGGATGCAGGTGGGTAAAAGTACATTTTACACTAATATTAGAAAATAAGCTTTAACAGCAAGAGCTGAATCTATGCAGCTAATTGCCTAGAACTGTAGTGCAGTTCCAAGAAGCACCCTGGGGACCTTTAAGCCATGATTTGATATTATTCTGGGAACACTTGCAGAATAGAAATGTGTGCTATCTTAAGCCTCTTCTTGGCAAAATAGGTTAAATTTTGGCATTGGAAAAGACTGCAGTGCAAAAACCTGTTATATGGTTATGTTTAAATCCAAAAATTAAAAGAGATTAACAGGTCATGAAACAGCACAGTTTCAAGTGTATGGGTACATACAGTGGATTCATAAAGTATTTAGATCTTTTCACTTTCTGCACACTTTACTGTGTTGTAAATTGAATTTTAAATAGATAAATTTGCCATTTTTGCCTACACTCAATACCCCATAATGACAAAGCGAAAGCATTTTTAGAAATATTTGCAAATTAAAAAAAAAATCAAAAACTGAAATCTCTTGTCCATATAAATGTTCAGACCCTTAATTTAATACTTTCTTCAAATCTCTCAACTGATGTTCTGTGGAGTTTAAGTGTGGGCCCCTCAAGGACAGTCAGAGACTTGTTCTGAAGCCACTCTAGCATTGTCTTGGCTTGTCGTGCTTAAAGGTGAACTGTCACTCAAGTGTGAGGTGCAACTGTGGAGCGGGTTTTCTTCAAGGACCTCTCTGTGTTTGGTTGCATCCATCCTTCACTCATTTCTGACAAATCTCTATGTCCCTACTGCTGAGACGTACTTCCACAATGCTTTGCCGTATTGATGGTTTTGGGCAGAGGATGAGCAGTGCCTGGTCTTCACCAGGAATAGCGCTTGGAGTTCTGACTAACGAGTTCAATTTTCATCTTATCAGACCAGAGAATATTTTTGCTCACTCTCTCACCAACCTTTAAATACTGTTTGGCAAACTCCAAAGCAGGCTGTGATATGACTGAGTACAAGTTGATTTACTCAGTGCATAAAGGTTTACACGCCACAGGGCACTTCATTTATATCTAGAACACCTTTTGATTTGTTTGCTTGCAACATCATTTAACTAACCTGTTACAACTTAAAGAATCGGGAGGTTCAAGATGCTGATGCACTGGTTCTTTTCCATTTGCATTCAAGCAGCTGGTAAGACTCTACAAAGCAGGAACAATTTGGTGATGCAGGATCTTTGCGTGCATCCATCTGGACTTGCAGAGAGAGGAGTTGCACACTTGAACAAGCAGCTTGTGACAGCGACCCATCCATGCAGTTTGCTGGTGCTTCATCAACCTGTATTGGAGATCTGTTTGCCATCAGTAGTGACTCTCAGAATTTACTTTAGTTTAAATTATTTTATAAAGCACATTTCAAATAACCAATGTTGTCCAATGTGCTGTACAATACAATATATTTATAATATACAAGCTGGTGTAACCACTGTCAAAACTGAAACAGTACACTAATTTGGAGCTGGAGTCGCACAGAATTTTTTTCTCTTTTAAGATAGACAAGTTTGCGGATTCACCAATGCTTTGAATGTGAGATTTTGAAATTTTAAAACTTTGTACAGAGCGATCTTTTTGAGTTGAAAAATAAGCATGTAAAGTTTCAGTCCACTAGGAGATGAATTGTTTCATGTAGACAGAGAGACAGGTATGACTATTGCAGTAGGTGCTCCTTGCTTGTCCCTTAACTTTCCCTTTGGTTATATCTTTTAGATCTAATTTATTGTACCTCTCTCTGACAGTTGCAATATTTGACAAATTCATAGCATATCATTTTCCAACCTACTTAACGTAATGCTGGGTCTCAGGGATCTGTAGGCTACCCTGGCAGCAATTGCCACAAGGCAGAAGCATTGTATGAATCACCAGTCCATTGCAGAGTCCAGTCAAAAACATATCAATGCATCCAGTTTGTTAGCATCAATTAATTAAATCTGCCTGTCTTTGAGGATGTGCGAAGAAAACCAAAAAGTCATAGGGAGAAAATGCAAACTCCGCATTGACATTGACCAGGCACAATATCTGAACCCAGGAGGATCAGGTCATTTTTTATCAGTTAATTTTGCGCTAATTACACTAAGCGATTTTGAGATTTCCAGTAGTCTTTGAGTTCCCAGTAATACATTTTTAATAAAAATTAATCATTGGCACTATAGTATTACTTCACAGCCAGAATAATTCTTTCTACAAAAGCCTCATGGGTGAGGAGTTGGGCAGAGCTCTCATTTGGCACTACACATTTTAGATATCTGAAGGTTTTTAACAACACTGTTTATTGTGCTACATGTTGGTCGGACGTGTAAGAATTTCATTGTGCTCAGTACAAGTGACAACACCATTACCACTACAACTCTTTACGCAGATGCACTGCACAAAACCAATGTAAGGGATATGCCAACATAGGGTTATACAAACATATTCAAGAAAAATACTTATTTTTGGAGACCACTAATATGCCAATATTTTAACTACTTAAGATAACAGCCATAATGGTGAAAGTCCCATTTTGCCTTTTAGTGATGTCTATTTCATCTCCGATAATGCCGGTATTATAACATTGTTCTACATAATGCCTGTTGTTTGAAATAAAATGGGCTTCTACTGCCATCTGCAGCCTGATTTTTTAAAAACACTTAATCTGAAAATTATCTTATATTTTATTCCTAAAGGATTTTTCCTACTATCTAAGTAATTACCAAATAACAGTTTAGCAGTTAACAACAAGAGAAGAAATGCAAACTCCAAAAAAAAAGTCATATGAAAATAAACACTGCAAGAAGCTAAAAAAAAAATCCCAGTGGGATGACAGCCTCTATCGTCCATGACATGACAAGAGTATCAAAAACAGTGGACTGTCATCACGCAGGATGCTACTTTTTGCACAATCGGATGAAACTTTAGATGATGGCAAACAAATGATGCAATAATTTGTTGGTTGGCTTGGCGCTAAAGCCTTACAGCTCCAGGAGACTGGGTTTGAATGCCAGCCCAGTCACTCTCTCTCTGTGGATTGCACGTTCTCCCAATTTTTGCGTGGGTTTTCCTCCGATATTCTAGTTTCCTCCCACATGTGAAAGATGCGTGTGTTTGTAACGCTGGTTAGTGACTCCTAATTGGCTCTGTGTGAATGTGTGGCGCAGTGTATGTGAGTGTGCTCTGTGATGGACTGGTAGCCTGTCCAGGGCTAATTCCTGACTTGTGCCAAGTGATCCTGATATGGAAAAAACAGATGGAATTAAATAATGAAATCAGTAGCTAATCTCATCTACATATAGAAACAGTGCCCAGTTCTAGACAGGCACATAAATTAGTATCCAAGTTTATTCAAATTGGATTTTAATATACATCAAGGCACAAAAAAAAAAAACAACAATGCCAAGCAGACACAGAAATTTATAGATAATTTACTCAGGCTCTTGAAAGCAGTGCCAGCATATTGCGGGGTCCATTTCTGCTTTCCCACACACTCATACAAAGTCAACTCAGAAACCCCAATTAAGCCATTATACACACCTTTGGGATGTGGTGGGGGAAAAACTATAGACCACCCTGAGAAAAACCCATGCAGACACAGGAACTTGTACATTTTAAACAGACAAAAACAGCACATGGGATCAGGATCCATGACCGTAGATTCCTAAGGCAGCAGTTCTAAGAAACCAGCAGTTAAACCTAATTAGAAACCAAATATTATGATGCAGAAATGAATGAGTACTGGATATTTTAAAACAAAAGCTATGTATAACCTCAGACAAAACCAGAGACACTAAAAGTTCTGTGCATTGTAAACCTGAAGACATGACACCTAACCTCATAAAAGTGGGTAACAAGAAAATATTTATTAATAAAAAGTAACCATACAAAGGTTTGTGAAACAATAAGAGTAACAAAAGAATAAGCAAAATAATAAAGCCCTATAACTGCCTAGGCTTTACTATAAAAGATAATAGTCCCTGACTGACCCACTGCGGGGCTGGTTTACATACTCAACATTAGATTACCACCAAAACACTCTCACTCCGGGTCATCACTTACTCCATCACAACTGACCTCTCTTCCTCCTGGCTAGCTTAGTCTTTCCTCTTTTCACCAGACTCATTTGCCTGGAGTTCATGAGGAGCTTTAAAAGTTTCCTGCTGCTCCTACCAATGGGCCTCGGCCTCAAACCACTTCAGCAGTAAGGAAAGCTCCACAAAACATCTTTGGGCTGTATGTGTATAAATAAAGAAGGAGTCTGCGCTCTCTGCTGACTTTCTGCTTCCAATCATTGTCCAAGGAATAATTCCATCCAGGGCGCCATTCATTATACTCTAAATAGATATTGACATTCCTGGTAGGACATATTAAAATTTACATCCTTTCCAGGAGAGTCAAATTCATTGTAATTACAGCCCTGATCATGTCCAGATTTATAATAAGCTCAACTAGACTGACAAACCCGCATCTAATCAAAGCCTTGTCTATATGGGATAGACAGTAATGCTGCTTTTCCACCAGTGCCAGAACAGTTTTATTTCCACTAATTTCTGTTCCCATGTAACTACCTATTAAATTTTAGAGCCTGCTTGTTTCCTACTCCTTATGCAGAACCTAAGCTAACAGGAAAGTAAGTTTGTGGTGTCACTGTGAACATTTTGCTTTCACACCTTGTTGTAGTGCAGACACTAAAACTGTATTGTTACTTTGGATATGATTTTTAATTTGATTTTTTAATACTTTAATACATTCGCCACGTAAAATTTCTTGTATTATGAATTGGTTATTTTTTACATAACCCAAGTTACTCTCTAAAGAGTTTTGAGGTAAGAGCACAGGGTCAGCTATTTGTACAGGACCCTTGGAGCAATTGCAGGTTAAGAGCCTTGCTCGAGCGCCCAACAGAGTGTGAATGCTTATTGCAACCCCGTATAAGCAGTATGTACAGACAGGCAGATACTGTATGTGAAAGGCAAAAGAGATAGATAGATAGATAGATAGATAGATAGATAGATAGATAGATAGATAGATAGATAGATAGATAGATAGATAGATAGATAGATAGATAGATAGGGAACTATATGATAGATAGATAGATAGATAGATAGATAGATAGATAGATAGATAGATAGATAGATAGATAGATAGATAGATAGATAGAAACTAAAAAAATAAATACATATTGTCACATATGTGTATAATGGAAACAACTTACATAATTGTAATAATTGTAATTATCTGCCAGGCCAGGAGTTAGCGCTGTCACCTCACACTTTCACCCTTTCATCCTCTTTAGACCTACAGAAGGAAATCCTGCCTGATGGCCTCACTTCTGGTTCTGGCTCTGCTGACCTCACTTCCTGTCCCGACTGTACATAACCACCATTTTGCGTCAATGTGATTAGTTCTGTTTTGAACTCCATCTGGAAAGGCACTATATTACTTTTTTTTGCTAATTTATTTTCAGCTATATGGGGTGGCAACCCCAAACCTTTTTCTTTGTGATTCTATAAATATTAATAAAAATAAAATATATATAAGAATTGGTAAAAAGAAAGAAAAACTAAAAAGAAAGAAAACTTCTGAATTGGCTAAAGATAAAAAGAGCAGTCACAGTTGCAGCAGGGCATTTTTCAAGCATATTGCTGTTGGTATTAAGGAGCTCCCGTAGTGTTTGTTGACACATTTCTGCTGAATAATTCGATGGCTGAAAGTCATCAGTGTTATAGTGGCAGAGAGAGGATGTGCAGCATTGTTTGTAATGGCACTCAGTTTTGTTTTAATTCTTGCCTTCACTTCTACATCTAGGGGGTCCAGAATATGTCCCATAACTGAGCTTGCCCTTTTAATCAGCTTGCTGTTTCTGTGGGTCTCTCTTGAAGTGAAGTGACAAGCCCAACATACTAAAGAATAAAAATTACGCTGGCCATCACAGAGCCATCGCAGAATTATAGAACATGTAAAGGATGTCATTACCCAGATTAAAGGAATGTACTGTACTAAGGAAAAGTCTACTCTGCCCTTTCCTATATAGTTCTACTGTGTTTCAAGACCAGTTGAACATGTCATTAATGTGGACACCCATGTATCACCTCTACATCCACTCCCTGAATATTGACTGTACATAGAAGCTCTTTGGTGCAATGAAAGTCAATAACCAGTTCTTTGGTTTTGCAGATGTTGAGTTGCAAACGATTCTCTTTGTACCAAGAAAAAAAGTTCTCCACTGACTTCTATTTTCTGTCTCATCCCCTTTGTTAATACACCCCAATGGTGCAGAATCTTCTGAGAATTTCTGCAAGTGACGTGGCCTGGTGTTGTATTTATAGTTGGTGGGACACAGAGTGAAGAGGAAAGGAGACAGGACTGTTCCTTGTGGTGCTCTGGTGTCACTCACATCCACATTAAAGACAAAGTTGTTTAGTCACACAAAGTGCAGTCTGCATGACAGATAGTCCATTACCCAGGATGCCAAAGGCTCATTCACCTGCATATTTCTGAGGTTACCCTTTAACAGGCATGGCTGGTTGGTACTGACGGCACTGGAATCATATCTTATCATGCCACGGCCGTATCCAGGTAAGAGCGGCGTCATTAGCTTCCTTCAGATCTTCATCAGTACATGTTGGGCCTCGGGAACATTCATGGAGAATGTGGTCCATTATTTGGGTGGGCTCACCACAGGGACATTCAGCGCTTGTTGTCAGGCCTCACCTAAATAGGTTGTCCCTTGTTTTGCCCACCTTTGACCTAGCTCGGCTAAGCGCGACCCAGTCTTTCCTAGAGAGGTAATGGCAGCTGTGACCAAAGGCGAATAAGCCTTGTGAAGCACATATACGAGGGACGTTCAAAAAAGTTGCACAATAAACTCTGTGTATTAAGAATTTCAAAAACAAATGACATCGATTTCCTACATAATCACCTTCCCAGCGTCGTACCAACTTTTTAATGCCCAATTACTACTCCTCCCACCTGCACCATTTCCAACGAAAATATAAAAGTACAGAAACTTTTTGAATATCTCTTATATAATTGCATCTTTCAATCCAACCTTTGTGTGATAGATAAACTGCAGTAGGTTCAAGAGGTCTTTCACAAATGGACTCAGGTAGTTCAGGACAAGCCTCTCGAAGGTCTTCAAGGTATGAAACATAAGTACCACTGGTCTAAAGTCTTTAGGTGAAGAGGTGCCTGCCTTCTTTGCATTTGGAACAACAAAGGATGTTTTCCAGAGCAGCAGCACTTTTTGCAGCCTTTCTGACAGGCTCAACAGGTAGCACAGGACACCACAGTTGATTAGCACAAGAATGACTGCACAGCTTTTCTTGCTTGTAGCCTCCACAGTTGTCTTCTCATTTGGTCATCAGTTATGGTCAGCCCATCCTAATGGTCAGGGGTGGACTCATTACTGACCATGAAGTGGTAGGAGTTGTTACTACACTAGAGATGGTGTAGGGGGATTTGATCAATGGAAGAAGGAGACAGTGGTAGGAAAAACCAAAAAAAATTGGTTTAGGGCATTAGCTTTGTTCACTTTCCCCTCTAGCACCTGAGCCCTAAACTTCTTCTGTCCAGTAATTATATCCAGTTGATCTCTCCTTCTCTCTCCTTTAAAATAGATACTGTAGCTGAAGGATCAGACTCTCTGTGGTTTTAATATTTGACATGGCAGACTATTCTCAGTTGGCTATCAAGTAGAACTCTTAACTTTGGCACTCTGTCTTTGTCTCTCTCTGGTGCTCATAATCTGAGATGCTTTTTCTGTGTTTTTTGTGGCTATCTACATACTTGTTGCACACTCTTGTATAACATCGTTGTTCTTGTGTAGTGTTTATTTTATGGTTTGGTGACTAGTTTTTCCGTGGTTCCCTCAGAACACCTAGGTGGGACCCGAACAATGTTTCAAGCCCAGGAGTTCCCCTCTCTCCTAAGCTATGGAAGTTGCTAGACTGCTAGCAGTCCAAAAAGTAACACATAATAAGCTCATAGTGTTTGTAAAATTCCCTAAATGATTTATTGAAAAATACAAAACATATAAATGAAATACTTAAATTAAAAGCGCTATGCATACATACTGAAATAAAATGTGTAAATTATGTAAATCAGCTGGCTTACCCATCGTACATTTGTAGCAACTGGTAGTTTTTCAAAATAGAGGAGTAAAGAAGAGAGGAAAAAAGGAAACGATTGTCCCAGAATATAGAACAGCTGTTCTACAAAGTAGGGCATTCAATTGGAATTTATTTGTTCATCAATACTTTATTACTGTGACATCTAATTAGCCAGCTCCATTAGGCTGCAAAGAGTCGAGGAAATCATTATTTAACATTTGCTAATATTTTGCTAGTTACCATTAACTAGCTACTATTGTGACTTTGTCAGTTGCTAACATTTGGTTTTGTGTCCCTCACGATTCAAAACGTGTATTGGAATATTAAAGTCAGGTGTATTAAATTATGCTGGTAATCTCGATTGGCAGGAGCGTATAGAACAACATTTGTGCCAAAATGAAATAAATGAAAGGTAATTATGAAATAATTACAAGAAAAAGTGCAATGATATATAAATGAGTCATTAAATTTTGAAAAACTATAACAGATGTATTTGAAAAATTGATTGACTGACAATAACACCAGCTTGAAAAGAGACCTTTTCAAATAAATAATAAGCTATTTTGAAATGTGCCACCCAAAAATCCCACTATGAAATATAAACAGCCTTTTACAATAATGATTTTTTAAATTAAACTTGAAAAGGTCAAATTAAAGGTACATTACTTGAAATTAATAAAATACTAATGTAGGACTTCATAATAACTAGCAGTATAAGCATTTCATGCTCTGAAATATTGTGTTCTGTTTTACACAGGGGTAATTCTACCATCACGGCATTCTGGATGCTCACCCAAGGGTCCTTTTCATCTTCGCCTTTTTGTCTTGCTTCCCACTCCTCCATTGAAAAGATCTAGTGTCCACATGCCAAAATAACCATGGGGGAGCCCACCACCAGCTGGATGAAATGATGGATTGCCCGCACAGACAAATCACCAAGGGGGACAAACTTGATGAGACGATCAAATACACACATGTTGAAATCCCTGGTGGGGGAACTCTTCCCCACCCCATTTATAAAACCGTTAAGTGTCCACACAGCAAAAGTAAGAGGGGGTACACCACTTCCCAGTAGATGAAACAATTAATTATCTGTACGTCAAAATCACCAACGAGGGTCCCCCTTCCACGCGATGCAACAATCAGGTGTTCATGACATGAAATTAAGAGTAAGAACAAGTCTGTCTTGGATCTCATGTAAGGGACAGCCGGGTTGAGCTAGTGACTGAAAGGATGGGGGAAGGCAGCGACTTTGGGACACTGGCTCCCCCGAAATGCTAGATAGCTTCTTTCCTGAACTGTAGTGGTGCCCTGGATTCCCGCAGGGCATCATGGGATATGGAGTTCGCTATCACAGGCCTGTTGGGTACCATGTGCCGGCAGGGGAAACTGTGGGAAGACATTGGGAGACAAGGTTCTCACCAAGCCTGGAAGTACTAACAAGTCACAAGGACGGAAGCCCCAAAGTATTTCCGGCCTGATCAAAAACTTGAATTCTCCATCTGACGCGGAAGTGCTGGCAGGTCACGTGGATGGAAGAGCAGAAGCACTTCCGGGTCGGGAACTATATAAAAGACTGTAGAAAACCCAGCAAGCGAGCCTAAGTCGGGAGGAAGTGAACAACACTTGTTGGGAGGTGTGGAGGAGGAAATAGAGAGATTTGTGTTTTGTGCTTTGTGCCTGTTTATCTGTGGCTGTGGTGCTTGGAGGGCACTGTACAAGAAGAAAAAGATTTAAACAACTTCTTGGTGCTTTTATCTTGTGTCCTGTATGTCTATCTGCTGGATTTAAGGGGCAACAGTGAGCCCTAGTGTCCACACTCTGTTTATTTTAAAGCTTTCACAAGATACCTTAGGCCAAAGAAATATATAAAATCTGGACAGGTCTGACCATCTTACTGCCACCTATAGCCCTGTTATTGATTGCAGCAGTTCTTCTGTTCCCATGCCAGATGTTCTTATGTCCGTTTAGGGGGTTGTTGTTTGTTTAATTATTTACATATTATTTATATATTTTTCTTTATCTCTCTGGAGCTTCTGTAAAGTTCTAATTTCCTCTTGGAGAAAAATAAAGTCTGTCTATCTACAGTGTCTAGTCCAGTTTTTTGGAAAAAAAGACCCACTCCCACCTGGGAGCCTGGCTATACCACTGTAAGTCCACCCATGCATGCGGGTCAGAAGTGGATCCTCAAAAAGAGAACCGCACTGCACTCCAAACCAAGGTTTCTGTTACCTACACTTGTGTCATATTAGATGACTTTTTCACCTTTTTTCTTTCATAGCCTTCATTTACATAATCCTAGCCGTCCGAGGCAGTCAGTGACATACTTCCATGAAGTCGATCACCTAATGTGACATACCTAATAACTGACACCAACTAGTCTGTGACTGGCTACAATAAAGTCAAGTAGGTTTCATTTTCTCTTTAGTCAGAGGGGCACGCTGTTTGTGCCTAAGAGCTGACAACCAATGAATGCTAAACCAGAAGTCAAATGCATAAAATGTGAGTGTTTGGACCTCACACAAGGGTAGGGAACCCATGAGGGCAAGAGACCTTTTTACCAATTGCTCAATTAAACAATGGAGAATCCACACCACAAAAGGTTCAAGGGGAACACCCCCAACTCGTTTAAACGTCAAGTATTCGCACACCAAAATTATCCCTTGAAGCATTAACGTCTTATGTCTGGGTGTTGCTGCATTGTAAAAAGTATCACCCAGGGGCCTATGGGAGTTTAATCCAGCCTTGACATTACAAAAACAAAAGAGAGGCTCGTCGGTCTAATGTCTCTTGTTTTACCAACTAAAACAGAATGCAAAACTAGGCAGAGAATACAGCTCAACTTTGCATGGCGCCTCCATCAGGTACCATGGGGGCTTTGGATCTCACATACAGAAGTGAGGCCAATCTGTCTGAAGTCTTGAGATTTAAGAAGTGTGACAAATAAGAAGAAAGAAAAATAGGGTGGAGATTGCTGTCGAACTACTGCAGCTGTTAACCCCAAACAGCAAGGGCTCCACCAGGCAGCAGAATATTGGTTGTCTGAAAAGTGGCGAATATGACTACATTAGAAGACTGGTGCTCAGGTGGTAAATGTAGTGACACGGTTTGCAATTTTAAGTCATATAAATTGACATGGTGCAGTTACAAGATCAGCAACTGTGGTCGGGAAATCTGACAAAAAGTTGTGTAATGTGACATTGGCTTTAATGCGCACAGGCACAAATATCAAGCAAAGGTAAGGTCTAATTTTTATGTGAATATAAATAGCAAACTAAATGCTTTATGTGTATATTGCAACAATCTAAATAGATAGATAGATAGATAGATAGATAGATAGATAGATAGATAGATAGATAGATAGATAGATAGATAGATAGATACTTTATTAATCCCAAGGGGAAATTCACATAATCCAGCAGCAGTATACTGATACAAATACAATTAAATACAGTTTAACTGTAAACATGCCATTTGTGGCTGGCCTAGGCATTATTTTGTGTGTGTTGAAATGATCTGAGCTACTGTACCACAACAGAAGAAGATCAGGAGGTGAGAGATTGAGAGCGGCATGTCACAATTCAGCAAATGTGGGCACAATTGTTATCTATGATTTATCTAATCTACCAATCTAGTGAGATTCCTGTCATATTTCCAACTTGGAATTTGTCATACAATGGAGTTGGGAAGTTGGAATTTGCAATTGCATCATCTGAAAGCTCTTCATGTGCCTGCTAACCCAAGTGGTGAAATAAACATAGATGCCCCCATAAAAGCTGTTGCTTCAGCAGCAAATGCTAAGTAATAGTTCTATAGTCCAAACTGAAGAAGAAACCGATGAACAAGAAAGGTGCAAACATTGGTGCAAAAAAGATATAGAAGCTGCAATAAAACAACTGTACAAATTGAGTACAATGTATGAACAGTAGTGTGTATCAAGCTAACATCGGTTAGTCTTTTACTGTTTGTTCTGGTAATGTTACTGTTTACCTTCTCAGTATTCAGTATTATAGATGAAGGTGATTAATTTAAAGTAAATTCTTCTAAGAAACAAATTAAACCTATAAAGTGTTACTGTACTTCTTGATTGCAGTGTACATTGCCATTTTGTGTTGATGCCATAATCTGAAGTTGGACAGACTGATTTCTCAGACTTGAGAGATCAGGCCCAAGTTTCTAAGTAGGAATTTGGAGTTTGAAGTATGTTTTCTTTCTGTTTTCCATTTCAGAAATCAAATGTTACAAATTTTAAGTTTTAGTCGAATGCAGATGGCACAGGAACTCAGTAGAACGTGTAATGTGGAACATTTGCACGAGAGCGAAAACGTGAGAAGTATGCATGTGTTATGTTTGTCAGTCTGAGAGTTTAACAGTTCATGTTCAGATGTTAAGGATTCAAGTCCATGGTAATATAACGTTGCAGACATGGAATTTGCTTACGATATACGAATAAAACAACTGCAGTGGGCAGAACAAGACATACACAACAGGTCACAAAATAGGCTCATTGTTTAATGACAGAGGCATAAAGTAACAGCTACATATTTTGTTACTTCACTTAAGTACGTTTTTCAGCTATCTGTACTTTACTTGAGTGAATTTTATCTAGAAATACTTTTATTTTTATCCCACTACATTTTTAGGTCAAACAGCATACTTTACTAAAATACTTTGTTATATTTACCAGGAAGTCCTCGTTACAGAGGCCAAACAATTATAAAATCATAAAAGAGAGCTGTCAGGCAGGGTTGCCAGGTTTGTAAAAAATTAGCCCAATGACTGCTTAAAAATAGTGAATTTGCCCAAAAAATAGCCCAATGCCTGAATTAGACCAAAGGCCACATCAGAAAGGCAATGTTAAAACAAAAGGGTTAGATACATAGCAAAGCCAGATTTTTTTTGGTTAGAATAGTAAAGAAAATAATACAAGTGCAAATAGCAGGGAAGGGGTGTCAGATAGATGAAACACATGGTAAAAAAATTTTTCTGGCAAGGCGGTTGAAAAATAGCCCAAAATACCATGTTGGTTTTTAAAAAAAAAAGCCCAAAAATGCAACCTGTGAAAGCCAAATTTTTTTAATCAAAATTAACCCAAATGAGCGAGAAAACCACGTACTTGGGAAAACTATCAGGTGTGTGCGCAATTTAGGTTATAGTTCATTGTTGCTCAGGCACAGCCAATAGAATGTTGCATATCACTGAAAATTAAAAGCACCACAGTGCGCCTTGCACTGCTCATATCGTTTACATGCTTCTCGCTTACTGTTAGGACAGGTGCATTTTCCCCAGTTTTGTATTTGAACACTGTGTTCAAATTTATAAAACTGAAATTCGAATTTTTATATAATGTCGTGTCTTCTGTGCCTGCCAGCAACTAATGAAATCTCTGCTTTCAAGAACTCGCCTTCAGGTTTAAAGAAGCAGGTTGAAGTAAGCTATTGTGTATGGAGACCCTGATGCTCCTAAAAAGAGGTATTTTTTAACCTTTTGCAAACAAGATTTTATGGACTGTAGCTGCATAACCCTAACCCTAACCCTACCCAAATTACCAAAGTTCTGCAGCTTTAGTTTGCTTCATGGGATTCTGGCAATAGTTTAAAAGCTTTAGTAAAAATTCAAAGTAAAACAGTTCACCCAAAAATAGAGTTCTTGTTTAAGAAAAGTTCTGTTTGAAGCTTATATCTTGTTTCCTTCTTTAAATTTGCTCATACAGTTGAACCATTTCTATACGGTCAGAAAACTGTATGTCTGTTCAGTCCATGCAAGCTAAGAGCCGATTCCAAAACACACACTGACTTAATTAACAAACTGTATTGCAAATATAGCTAAGGAAGTTCTATCTAATATTAACTTACAGGGGAGAAAGGTTATACCATAATCTATAGCTATGAGAGAAAATGATATGATATTCAAATTAAGCAAACACTAATATGAGTTTAACTTAAAACATTAACTTTCTAAGATTGGCAATGGACATTAGCAGTAGCTTGGCGCCAAACGTTTTATATTGTCCGAACAATATCCGTACGTTCAGAGACGGTTCTAGGATTTTTGTTGTCCTAGGTGACGTTATAAATGGCTCCCAGCAACCTGATTTGCTTTGAGGGGAATCATCACTGCCAGAGGTGTACATTGACACCTGCAGACAGGACTGACCACAACGAAGTATTTAGGACCTTAAATTCCCAATTTAAGAATGTCATAGAATGAAAGTTATAGCAACATCTGTTTACAAGACTGTCTCAAAAAACACGCTCTTGAGGGGTGCCATTTCAGAAAGTAAATAGGAATTGGGCTGTAGATTTATTTATTGCATTTAATGTTTACTTTAAAGAAAATTAAGAAACACTTAATCTATTACTAAAACTACTGTTAAGGTTCTATAGCTATCTATTTAAACCACCTGCTAAATGTATGCCTTTTGATGATGGTTGATGATTACTGTAACATATACATGCCATTTAAATTAATAAAATAAATTGAAAACTTAGCATAATGACAACATTCAGTGAAACAGAGAATGTAATGATTATTTTTAAATAGGAATCTTTACCCACAATTCTTATTTACCGTATGCTTGTGTATGCAAAAAATACAATCTACCTATTCAAAAAAATGCACAAATACTTTAGCGTGCCCAGAACGAATCTCCTATATGGTGGCGAGCAACAGAGTACGATATTTGCTACGTTTTAGCACAAGTTTTAATGTATGTCCATTTAGAAGACAATCATAGTTTGGGTTAAATCAGCTTTTAGCAAATCACTCAAGAGCTACAGTCCTGTTGCTGTTTTCATCGTTTAATTTTATTTCATTATGTCTGTCTCTTCTGTGCTACAGTTTGAGGATTATTAGTACTGGCATTATCTTTGTTGTTGTTCGTGTTATTGTTTGACTATGATAGGTTGTCAGACATTAAGACAGAAAAACTCTAGTATGCGGACATATAGTAATATAAAACAATATAATCGGGCATTTGTGACAATGCAGGTTCTCTCCGTGCTCCCAACGTCCTTATGGGAGCCTTAAACCCAACACCATCGGTAATGTCACCGAGATGAGCTGACAAATGAGGACAAATCTCACATGCAGCCAGGGGATATATCCAAAAGGTGCATAAGTGCTTTTAATAAAACAATAATCAGTGTCCAAAGTGCAGTGTATCAGATTTAAATAAATATTCCATAAAACGAGTGTCCAAGAGGATAAAAATCAAATAAATAAATCCTTTTACGAGATTAAAATGCAGTCTCTATCATCTCGATCTCGGCACACCCTTCTTTCTCCCCGGCTCACCCATAACTCACAGCTGACGGATAACGCACAGCTGTGAACTCCTTCAGCCAACCTCCGTCTTGGCCTCCTTCCAGTAGTCACTGCCAGACCGTCCAAGGTCGGCTCTCCTCCCTTCATTTTTTGTGCTCCTGCAGTCGATCCTCTGATCCCTCGGTAGGACACCTGCCCTGCTCACCCCATTCACTTGAACTTTCAGTGGGGCAAACTAGCCCCTAGAGCGCCACCAACTTACGTTCCTTCACAGGGCCCCAGCTCATTCGGCTTCCTCACCTCAGGTGGCCAGATCCTCCAGCTAAGACTGCTCTTTACTGTTCATTAACCTCCTTTTTGTTTCTTCCTCTATCCATCTATATTCTTTCATTCATCCTCCCACTGTGTGTGTATTTGACTGAGCATTTTGATACAATCCTGTCCAGGGCTGTTCTCTGTCTCATTCCCAGTGATGCCAGCCCCACTATGACCCCGAACTGAACTGAGGTGGCTCGAGACTGTTATATTATCATCTGGTTCAAATTATTACCCAGGTATTGTCCGTGTGGAGTGTATGTGTTTTGCTTTTGTCTGTGTGGTTTTTTGTCCATTGTGAATGCCATTATGGAGCGGCTGCCATCCCATTGGAGACTGATGGCAAATCCTTGCCTGGACAAGATTCCATAATGGAAGGACATGGTTGGACACACACATCACGGTCGGGAGGCCATAATGGAAGGATAGAGGGAGACTGCTTCCCTGTATATTCTCCCTATACATTAGGGTGGCAGCATCCCTCTTGTGGATATCCCATTTGTACATCCATAGGCCATACTGGGAAGTGTAGTCCTGAGGGGCAACCCAGTTAAGGTACTATAATGCTGCCAGGGAAAACTATCACTACTTTGGGGGACTTCCGCCTTGCCTGCTTCCAATGTGCAGTGCTGTGGCACCAGAAGTACTCCCGGATCCAGCATAGAAGGCAGAAGGCAGTGGACATCGCTCACAGAGGAGGAGCAGAAGGAGACGGAGGTTTTGTTTTGAATTTTATAGGGTGCTGGACTGGCTTTAATCCTCTGAAGGTGATTTTGTAAAATGAAAAACTTTTTATTTAACTGTTGAATCCTGCGGTGGGCTGGCACCCTGCCCGGGGTTTGTTTACGGCCTTGTGCTCTGTGTTGGCTGGGATTGGCTCCAGCAGACCCCCGTGACACTGTAGTTAGGATATAGCAGGTTGGATAATGGATGGATGGGTGGGTGGATTAACTGTTGAATCTGCGTCTGGTGTTTGGAGCTCGGGGGCATCCCCTAGAGGCCACACCATGTACTCCAGCTCTTTTTCCAACATCACAAACACATCCTTGTTATCTTAGTTGACAACTCTAAACTGACACAGTTTGAGTGTGTGTGGGTGTGATTTATGATAAACTGGAGACCCTTCCAGGGCTGTATATGATGCTGTGGTCACTGCGACCTTGAACCGGATTAAACACGTTTGATCATGAATAGAAAAATGGATGCAGGCCTCAACTGCAAGTTCTTGGACTAATGAAGCTTGGAAAAGCAAAAAATAAAAGTTGTTTATTGAGGTTTCCCACAATTAAAAATGTATGTATTGGTACCTTTGGGTACAGGATCAGGGGACATTTTGAACCACCCAGCTAGACGCAAATATTGTTCACCTCTAAGGTAGGAAAGCAAAAAAGATATACAGTACTGTATATACATAGTAAGGAGCTTTTTGATCAAAAATATTTCCATCTTTTCAGCTTTTGCATCCTTCATGTTATATAACAAAAGGTTAACACCCACACACTAGACATAAATACAAGCGAAATAGCTTTAAATAGATCTACGCAGGATCTCTGAAGGCCATGTTTAATACATACTCTACATTTACTCAGTAGAGCATATGTGCGCTTATGTGGAGTCCATCTTTATTTTTAACAGTCGGCTGTCAAAATATTAAATTACTTTAATAGATGCAAAAACTATCTTAGGCATTCCAATACAGTTAAGTAAGTTTTATTTTTGTGTAAAAATTACACATAAGAAAAAATGAATGAAAAAATTCATTCGAGCCTTTTGGTTGTGTCTTACTTCGATGTTTTCTTGTACAAAAGAAAAGTAATTTAATTGCATAAGACAGCATTGACATTGAAGCCTGATTTTCCTACACTTGAATATAGACTATTTTTTTTTTTCTAAAGTAAATTCTCAATGATGCTTCTTTACCCCTATGCCTGTTAAAAGAGAACAGCGTCTTTTTTAATAAGTGGCTTAAACTTCCACCATATGATGTTTTAAGGATGTATCCTTTCAACTTACAAAGTACTGACATTTTAATACATATTGATAATATCCATCCATCCATTTTCCAACCCGCTGAATCCGAATACAGGGTCACGGGGGTCTGCTGGAGCCAATCCCAGCCAACACAGGGCACAAGGGTGCCAACCCACCGCAGGACACACACAAACACACCCACACACCAAGCACACAATAGGGCCAATTTAGAATCGCCAATCCACCTAACCTGCATGTCTTTGGATTGTGGGAGGAAACCGGAGCGCCCGGAGGAAACCCACGCAGACATGGGGAGAACATGCAAACTCCACGCAGGGAGGACCCGGGAAGCGAACCCGGGTCTCCTAACTGCGAGGCAGCAGCGCTACCACTGCGCCACCGTGCCGCCCATATTGATAATATCTCAAGTGAAATATTAATATAGTATAAAATATATTTGCCAACTGAAATAACTGGCAACAATGATAGATAACAGAAGGAGGAGAGGATTAAGGCACAGTTTGGCATACAAGAATATTATGTGGGTGAAGCTTGAGTGCAACAAAGAGTGTTTTAAACACGGAGTAGTTGACCTCTGCAGCTATTTTTGCAGGCGCACTCTTATTAGACTGACTCTAATTACCAAAACATCTGGGTTGGAAGCTAACATAGAAAGCCTGTGTATGCACAACAACGTTTAATAGGGAGAAGATATCCCTCACCCGTCATTCCCTAATGAACAGTACTTGAAAGCATTTTTGATAAGTCTTTTTAAATTAAAGCTGTTTTCTTCTTGCTTGATCTGTTTTTTCAATAACGAACTTGACTCTGTCCCTGTAAAAGCTTCAGCCACAAATACCATTTTTTAAACTCGTGGGTATAATCTCAGGTATGCTAAGACAAACTGGATATGTGTTAAATATTAAGTATATCCGTTACCAGGCATAGTTATCACTTTTGTTATGTACAGTTTACTAGAATCAAATAGCTGTGAACTCACCGTCCATTTTATGAATGGTGTTACACTCACAGAGTAGTGGGGAAGCTGGGCCTAGCTGATGCCAGAGTCTGCCTTGGTAGCAGCTCTTGGAACAAACTCTGTCTCCTTTAGGCCACATTTTCTCACACACCCACTCTCACTTTCAGTATACCTGGCCAGTTTGAAGTTACCAAGTATCCAAGGAGGAGGGTTTTTAGGAAGTGGGTGGAAAGCCCTGCAGATTTAAGGAGAACTGGCAAACAATACAGACAGTAACCAAGTCAACAATCTAAATACTTCCCTGCTGTGCCCCCAACATGTAACTGTCACTTTGACACACTGTGCTAGATTGGGAGAGGAGATTGAGTCACAGTCGTGTTTAAGCAGTGGCACTACTGGCATGAC
This sequence comes from Polypterus senegalus, assembly GCF_016835505.1. Classification (NCBI taxonomy): domain Eukaryota; kingdom Metazoa; phylum Chordata; class Cladistia; order Polypteriformes; family Polypteridae; genus Polypterus; species Polypterus senegalus. The sequence continues at coordinate 166,150,760 of NC_053159.1, forward strand.
ATTCCAGGACTGATTAATCAATGCCAGATCTCCATTTCCATAGTTAGCTGTTGAGATCACGGTGGTTGTCAGATTATTAGTATTCGGTTTGTGGAAACAGCTGCCTTTAAATTTAAAATATGAGATTTGAAATTAGTTTCTTGGGCACTACAGTATTTAGTAAAAGATTAACCAAACAGATGCTTAAAGTTTTACTTTAAACAGTTGTTCATTTAATTGCGGTCTATTAATCTGTAACATAGTTTATATTTATTTAGTTTTACAGCCAAGAACTTGGCTGTCTCAATATGTGTGTTCAGTGAGTATTCCATTTTGCATTATAAATACTGTGGTTCATTTTGAAATAAGTGGATAATATTTGATATTCTTCTATGGTTACATAACCATCCATCCTAAAAGCAGCAACTGAAATACTGTCCTGCAGTTCTCTCTTTCCACTCATCTCGTTGGTTTATACTACACTTTACCCATCATGTACTACAAGAAAATACTTTGAAAGTGTAGCACTGATGCCTATGTTTCCATTCTTTTCCGTATAGAAATAGATACTGCTAAACGTAAAGTTGTGTATGCGTCCGTTTTTGCTGTCATGCTTGTTTAACTGATTTGATTGGAAAAGGGGTATCTTAAAAATTACCATTTTTTCGCTAAGTATCTATTAGTATTTATGGGTAAACAATGACATCTCCCTGATATCTGGAAAATATAAAGCAGTTTGAAGGGAGTATTTGTTTGAGACAAATACTTTCTTTGTAACTCCTAAAGTGGTATGGAAAACCGATCGAGTTGGCTGATATGTCGAGCTCAGAGGAAAGTTAAAGGGTCATTAGGTCCTATGGAGAAGCCATTGGCAGTTTTCTCTCATTGCTTTTGTGTTACATAAGGAGCACTCACTGCTTTATAAGAATCAGTTAGTGGTGGAGTGAATTTTGCAGCTCGCCCACTAAATGATCTGAATCACTGTAGAGTCAGAAGATTTCATGTAATAACTGATAAGTAAATCATGGATGTGCTGCAAGAATATGGCGATGTAAGAAAAGGAAGCGATCTAGAATTGACTTCTGATTGTGGCCAGAAACGCATGTGTAGTCCAGAGTTATAGAAGATATTTACAGGACTTGATCTGTTTTACAGTGTGCTTATTATTATGATATATGTAAATTTGAGTCAGATTTGGCACAGATTACTGATTATCACCTGGAGTATTTTTTATAGAATGCTGCACCTGACAGAGCTGCAGTTAGGTGTTAGGTGACTGTTAAAGTTAGTCAGAACTGAACTGATAAAATTCACTTATGATGGAAAACTTTTCAGGCTGAGGTTTCCCTGTCCTACTTACGTGAGGTGAATCATAAAATTACTTTGACCATTGCTTCTATTGATGGCTTAAAAATGGCTAGATTTAAATATAAGGTTGTATTTATCATACTATTAAATACTAAATATAATTATTCATTGTTTCATTAAGAATCAATGCACAACAGAGAGAGAGGTTGAGAGCATTCACTTAACGCATGTTGCCACACAGGACCGTTAGAAATCTTACAATTTAAAACTACCTTATGTTCTGTTTACTGCAACTAATTTTTACTACTAAGGAATTAACTGTTTTTGTGTTTTTCAAAACAAGCTTATAGTGATCTTGCCTGAAGAAGGGGCCTGTGTTGCCCTGAAAGTTTGCATATTGTAATCTTTTCACTTAGCCAACAAAAAGCTGTCATTTTGCTTGACTTCTCACTGCATTCATAATGGCTAGCATGGTACAACACTCTAGTACTAAAAACTAGCTTATGATATACTGTACATATGTTTTCTAGGATTTGAAACTCAAAATCAGGGTACACTAGCATTGAGGGACTTTAAAAATATCATAATTGGATTGTTTGCGTAGTCTTCATTTTATTTATCATTCAATACTTTCCAATTTTTGGTCCCATCATTTACTACAAGAAACCAGAATCCCCTGCTAACAACCACCATACTACATGCACTTCAGAAGAGGTCATCCACCAGAAACTAAGCATGTTCAGGTCGGGCCAGTAAATGGATGAGAGACCATCTAGGAAAAGCTTGAGGTTTTGCTGTAAGAGGTGTTGGTGAGGCCAGCAGGAGGTCTGTGTGTGGACCACAGTGCCCTAGTGCAGTGATGGGGACACAGTGCTGTAAAAATGGTGCCGTCCTTCAGATGAGGCGTAAAACTGAGGCCCTGACTCTGTGTGGTAATGAAAGATCCCTGGGTATCCTTCATAAATTGCAGAGTGAATCCCGATGTCCTGGCAAAATTGCCCACCGTGGCCTAGTCAATCTGGCCCCCTAATCATCTACTGGTTCTAAATGGTTATCTCTGTCTCTCAGCTAATGTGTGGTGAGCTGACTGGTGCAGAAATGGCATCCATCACATCATCCAGGTGGATGCTACACATTAGTGGTGGTTGAAGTGACTCCTCACTCCCTAAAGTACTTTGAGTAGCGAGAACATTGCTATATAAATGTAAAGAATTATTATTATCATTACTTGCATCCATCTGAATAAAGACAGCAGGTGGGAAAACAAGCAAAATACAGCATTTGATATTAGTGCCACATGCAATGAATGTTCTGCTATAGAGTTTTTATAGTTTTCAGTAGGAACACACAGGCATTCATTTTACTTCCAGACTCTCTTGATGGAATGTCTTAAGCTTCTTTAACACAATAGACAAAAGAATCGCTGACTTTAGCGATTACAATGTGGAATTTTCTCCTTTAGCTTCGAGAAAGGCAACATACTTATCTTTGTGTTACTTTTTAAATAATTAATTCAATTTATATTAGAATTTGTTGTATGGTACTGTTGCCAAACAGAGCAGAAATACTGAATACCGGGAATTTGATGAAGAATTAACACATGGTTTTCACCTTCCCCTCAAAGCACAGAGTGTTTAGTCTTGCTTCTGTGGCACATGCTAAACGTGTCATCATAACGGCCTTACCGACTGGACGGAATCTTAGCCTCAGATTTTATTATTGTTCTGTACCAATATGGCACCCAGGACATTTGTGGAATCTCTACTTTACATTGAGTAAAATCCATAAAAGCAGATCAGAAAGACACTAAAATGTCATGTGTTGTTTTTTTTAATTTATTTAAATAACCAAACACGGCCAGTTGAACTGTAAATTGGCAATTTATTTTATAACATTGTAGGTATATTTTTATTTAGATTTAAGATTTCTGCGGCATGTTTTAATTTTTAAAGATGTTCTCAAGAGGTCCCAGCTCATTAACCATATATGCAGTTTATAATGCACAGTTACAGCAATGAACACACTGAAGTATTGATTTGGTGACTAGTGCACAAGTTCTGTTATATATTACAAGCTCGGTGACAAGAGGCCATGTTGCATATGCAGTTAAAGTAGTTGTCCTTGGCTTTGGTTTTAATTTTATTAATATATTTTATAAGTACTGTAACTCGAGGAGAACAAACTGATGTGTGAATTCGTTCAAGCTGCTGCATTAGAATGTCATCTAAATCATCCAATACCAATTTAGAAAGACAAGAAACAGTTCTAATACTCATCTTTCTACATCTGCGTTTGTGACGTTTTCTACAGACCGAGAAACAGGTGACTAGACCTTTAGAAATTGCACATATGGTGTGATATGCAGGTGACAACTTTCATATTCAGTTTGGTTTGCTTTACCTTCCTTCACTGTCCAGGGAATAGTAGACACATTCAACATTTGTCTCACTCTTCTAAAGCAGGTGTAAATTACTGTGTATGTATGTGAAAAGTTAATTTTTTAAAAAGACTAGAATTCCATTTGTACTGTTGTGGGTTGCAGCAACTGAAATAGAAAGAAATTAATCTATTATTTTTTTATAATGTTGATCACCATTTTTACTTTGACGGTTTACTGTTCCCATTAATAAATGTGTAAAAAATGCAGAACTGTTAATAAATATGCAATAAATGCACAAGCGTTTATCTGTATTATATTAATAACTTATACACTCTTATTCGTTTCCGTGTCCTGGCTTGCCTACCATTTTCTTTTAATAAACCTAAAAAGAATGTATTTTTGGTTGATAATAGATATTTCCCTACAAGATGTTAATTAACATTTGTTCTTTAGCTATTGAATCTTTAATCCTCTACTATATAATAAAACATTTGTGTCTGTGTGTTTTTGTCAGATTCCCTCTGAGCAATGTGATTGGTCAGTTTGACTTTGATGGCTCAGTGGTAGTGATGGGGATGACACACTTTAGGGGTGCAGAGTTCGATCCCTAGTTCTGACAATTAATTTTTTTTATTTTTACAAAAAAAAAAAGTTAAAATGGAGCATTTCAATAAAAAACAAAACAGATAATGCACTGAATGATGGTGGGTTCCTAAATACTAACAAGGTGCAAGTTGAGTCATGTTCAAATATGGCAACTAAACACAAAAATACAAATGTTTCCACAGTGGGTAATGGGCGCCCATCTACCATTGGGGGTAGCCAAAAAGTGGGCAGGAGGCAAGAAAGGTGCCACAAAATGATAGATTCTGAGAAGCAGGGTTTGTGGAAATGTGATCGAGAGAGGAAATACTGGGCAAGAGAGGCTGAGACACATAAAGATACTGAAGAGAGGCGTTGGATAAACGCTGAGGGTACTTGTAGGACAAAAGATATCGAATATCAAATTTTAAAAATGTATTCTATTTTCTATCTTTGACAGGTAACGTAGCTAGCAGGTATTATTAGTACACGCTAGTCACTGAATTGAATATCACTATGGCCTATTAATAAGGATGCTAACTATACCTAAAGTTATTCTGTACCAGCACACTGGTACATTTTATTGTCTTTTAAGTATACTTTATTAAATGAATAGAAATTATAAAGGAATAACAAAATATATGTTCAAATTTAAAAAGAAAAAAATATTATTATAAGGAAGCAGTCAGCATGGTGGCGCAGTGGGTAGCGCTGCTGCCTCTCTGTTAGGAGACCCAGGTTCTCCCCGTTTCCTCCCACAGTCCAAAGACATGCAGGTTAGGTGCATTGGCAATTCTAAATTGTCCCTAGTGTGTGCTTGGTGTGTGTGTGTGTGTGTGCCCTGCGGTGGGCTGGCGCCCTGCCCGGGGTTTGTTTCCTGCCTTGTGCCCTGTGTTGGCTGGGATTGGCTCCAGCAGACCCCCGTGACCCTGTAGTTAGGATATAGCGGGTTGGATAATTGATGGATGGATAGAAGGAAGCAAAAATGGAGTAAAAAGCCAATGTCATTCAATTAAGAAAAACAAACACAGGGACAAACAAATACAATGCCACAGATGCCTGTCTTTGGATCACCTTCAGGGCTCCTAGTAGGTATATGGGACCACCCTGGGTTGAGAGGGGGCGCCGTTGCTAATTATGTCCTTTCCTGTTCCTCCCACAGCACAGAGAAGACTCCCACGTGAGAGCACCTGACTCCGCACCTTCCGGTTCCCCAGCTATGTATCATGGGGTCGGCAGAAGGAGGCGTCACTCAGTGAGCAGAGCACAACACAAAGGGCGTTCCTGTGATATTGATTAACCCTAACACGAAGCCCGACTGGGCCTACTTTGATCTGTTTAATTTGTTGTCTCCGTGCCAGTGGTCACTTGTATTTTACTTTTTCTCAAAGAAGTAAATAAGAACAAGCTGGTTGGCTCCCCAACATTTCCTTGTCTGTGACTTGTAATTCTTCCTTCCATAACATTTATATCTAATTGTAATAAGTAACTGTCCAATTGGACACTAGACTGTCGTACTCTGAGTTTAGTAATAAGAAAGATTTTCATTAGTTTTCAGTTACTAGTCTGATAATACTTTTCCTCAAGTACAGAATTGCATTGTATGCCTGGCTGAAAGTGCTGGACACCTGGGCAAGGTAACTCTAGGAAGAGCTTTCAACTGAGACCACTTCTTTCATCTGAGGAATAATAGTGTTTCCCTGATAATTGTTTAACTAGTACATGTTTTCTCTTTTTTTATTGTTTTATTTGCAATTCAGAGCAATTCATGCTAGTGGCAGCATCACTGCCAAATTTTAAAACAAGTCTGTTCATTGCCACCTAGAAAGTGCCAGCATATTGGACTATTTTGAAAACACTTTGTAGATTAATGGTGTTTCCATGTGATTTTTCTGGAAATCTAAATACATATTAATGATAATGTACTGAGAAAAGAAAGTGTGAAATCAATTATTACTTTCTTCATTCAGGTGCTGTAGAAATGTGCTAACAGGCAATGCTGAAGACACCAGTGTTAGAGGAAGAAGGATTAGAAATGCATGTGATAGACATGGGATAATGGACAAAATGTGCATTAAAGTAGCTGTGTAGAATAACACTTTAAATGACTTTAATAAAATAGGTTTGGTCTGGAATTGATGTCCTTTATATCTATTTGATTTTTGAGGAAGACATTACTGCAATATTTGCATAATTAGAAAATCATTTTTTTTTTTATTCCGTAGATCCTAATCATAATAATGAAAAAGAAAAAAACATCTTCTTGAATTCAAATGTTTAAATGCTGATTGCTTTCTTTTTTATGTAATCATAAATCACCACAGTAATGTTAATTCAACACAAGAATGGTTTAGTACCACTCTCCTGTTATCGTATGAATCCTTTTGAAAAAGATTAGTTAGTTTTTCTGAATCATGCCAAAAAGATAATACTTTTTCGTAACCGTTGCCGGCTAATGCTGATTTAAGTTTCTAAATAAAAAATGAATAATTAAATAATTTGTTTTTTTTAATGCTGTTAAACATTAACAGTTTCTATGTGAAATTGTCTTTACCTCCTGTTGCTATTCCTGCACTCAAATAGATTTTCATAAATATGTACACTGGTACTGTGAGCGCTGTGCAGAGTAGAGGCAGGACCTCTGCATTTTTCCCAGTTGATTCTGGGGTTCATCAGGGGTGTGTTGTGCTCCTACTCTGTTTGATGCTTGCATGGACAGGGTGTTGGGTAAGGCTGTGGGGTCCAGCAGCTGTGGGGCATCTGTTGTTGAAGAAAGATTCATGGATCTTGACTTTGCTGACGATGCTGAGGTCTTCGTGGATCCAATGGAGCCTCTGATCAGGGCTCTCCAGAGACTGAGTGAGGAGTCTGAGTGTCTGGGCGTGCAAGTGTCCTGATAAAAACCAAGATCCAGGCCTTTAATGACCTTCAGCAATGTGTCTCTCTGCGGAGAGAGTGTTGACCTTGTCAAGAGGTTTACTTACCTCAGCAGTGACATTCGTGTTTCTGGTGACTCTTCCTATGAAGTCAGTAGATGGATTGGGAGAGCATGGGGGGGTCATGAGGTCACCAGTAAGAAGTGTGTGACGCTCCCAATATCTATGCAAAAGGATGAAGGTCCAAGTCTTTAGAGTCCTGGTGCTCTTGTTTCACTATACAGTATATTCCTGAGACATGGACGCTATCCAGTGACCTGAGACGAAGACTGCACTCCTTTGGTGCTGTGTCTCTTAGGAGAATCCTTTGGTACTGCTGGTTTGACTTTGTGTTGAATGAGCGGTTTCTCACGGAGTCCTGAATGAGGCGCATTACCTGCATTGTGAGGGAGGATCAGTTATGGCACTACGGTCATGTGGTGCGATTCAAAAGGTGATCCCACTCACAGGATCCGAGTAGCTGGACCAGGCCAAGGAGATGTCCACGTAACAGTTGGCTGCAGCGGATACATGGGATTGTACCACGTGTCTGCCTGGAGGGCTGCCAACCAGGGTCCCAAGCTATTGTGTTGTATTGTTGGTGCGGTTACTCACTGTACTAGTGCATACTCCCCAACCTGACCTGGTCGGACCTGTAATAATGTTTATTGCCATTAGAGTTTGTTTATAATTTTCTAAAAGATCTGCTCTATATGTTTGCTTCCTATTAAAGATAACGTGCCCACAGATCCTTGTTTTTTTATTTCAACAGATAAGGAAATTGGTGCAAAAATGACCATCTTAAGTTTTCAGAATTTACTAAGTAAAATGTAAACATATCTGAATTATAAAAAAATATCATGTGAGACGACTGAATACCACCCCCTCGCCCACTCACTTAATCAATACAGTTCAATACAGCCTAAAAATGAACATATCTAGTTAAATGTATCATATGCAGACAACTACATTTCAGATATGCTATTTTTTTATTGGAACAGCTTACAAAGAGATATATCACCTTCCATATGTATCATTGGATCAATTTAATGTTATTAAGTTAATTAACCTTTCATTTTGTTATTTAGAGGCTTTCAGTTGTGCAAAACAAAAAAAAAAATAGAGAAACAAAAGTGTTGAATATCATGAAATCTTTTATTTATTCCTTGCATTTTCAAATCTCAAAGCTTTGCATTATCCTTTCCGAAACAATGTTATAAGGGAATTTCACATTTAGCACTTTTAAGTGTACCTGTTAATTCACGTATATACAAATGACTTTGCTAAAAAAATAACAGAGTAGGTGGTAATAAATGTTAATTTTCTTTCTCAAAAGACCCAAATAAGACATAATTGGATTTATTTCCTTATTTCCTTAGTTTACAGTACATTGTGCATGTTTCAAACATAATAGTTTTTTTATTTTAAGTTTCTTGACACCACATGGTCTTAATTTCATTTCATGCAAAGCAGTATGGCTTTAATATATATTGGAGTCATTTATATAAAATACATTTTTTGTACACATTTTCAGTAGAGATCAAATTCATGTGGAATCAGTTTCCCAAATCGTTATATTCTTCATTCACTGATGTCCATGAAAGGGCTAGAAGAAACAAAACAAAAGTCAGTTAATTATCAAAGTTTAAATGAAGTGCACTGATTAATACTGGAATGGTTAACTAGATTTATACATGAATACCATGTAGTGTTAACAACATCAATATGTTATGTTTTTTAATCTTTAGAATGTCAAGGGGAGTTAGTTGGCATATCTGTGCTTGCATTCATGTACAGTCACACATGCTGTGCCAGTTTAGTGTCACCATTTAACCCACTTGTGCCTCTTTAAGAATCAAAATCCAATCATATCTTGCACTATACATACTGTATGCATGAATATAGATACCTATGTAATATATTCTTATTCTCCTGACCTGCATGTGCACTCTACACTCTACATTCACATATCTTAAAATATCTAAAAAGCACACTATTTAGGCAACATATAAAGGCTTGTGTTATTTTACTGTGCTTCTGAAGATTTTGAATTCATGATCCAGTTTACAAATTCCTTTGTTGCAATGCTGTCCAGAAGTTTGTTGATTTCACTGGTAAAACTTCCATCAGCATGCCTTCTACGCTTCTCTTCATCTTCAATACTTTCTTGTGCAAAGCTAGAGCAAAGCAAGACACATAATATTGATTACTCCTTTACCTGGTCTGTATGAATTCATGACTGCTGACACACATGATTTACATTTTATTAGTTCGTTGGTTAGGTCATTTTTTTTATCTGCTTATTTTAGTACAGGGTTGCAAGTGCCTGGTGTGGCATCATGCAAGCCTAAGGCCAAGGCAGGGCTAATTTAGAGCCTCCACTTAACATAAGCTACATGCATAAGGGTTGAGAAAGACACACCGTGACACTACTGGGACATGCACACCCCACACAAATAGTGACAAGGCCAGGTTTTGAACTCGGAGCTCTGGATCTGAGAGACAGCAGTGCTGTGCCACCATTCCAATCTGCTTATACCTTATGTCCATTTTTTCATTGTTTTCTGCCTCGTAACTAAGTGCTCCTTAGACACTGAATTGGATTAAGTGGGTCTGAGAATGTCATTTAATATACAGAAGTGTATGTAAGAACTGATGAATATACAACTTGTATCTTTGGCACAGCAGTAAATCTATGAAGCTGGACATAAAAAAAATAAATAAATTACATCATATATTTAAACCTCAGAGTGACAGCAGAGTTGATTGTTCTATTAAATGCAAGAAAATCTGTTTAAATTTCTTTCCAACTTATCGTTAACAAGAATATCAATAGTAGATGCAAAAATCCATAATTAAATGGTTTATTTAATACTGCACTCTGTTCAGCAGGTCACAGGGCAAGAGGTTTAGCTTGAACTGTAATTAGCAAGGCGTTGGAAAGTTTAAGCATTTATTAAAAAGCAAATACCCAATTGTGGCTTTTAAGGTGGAAAAAAGGTGACCAAAAATGCCTAATAAGCGAACAATGTTCTTGTCCCTTCTTTAGTCCAGATATAACTAATGTTTACTATACAATCTTTCTTTTCATGTACAGTATTTAGAATGGAAGTTCATCATTTTTCCTGCCTCAGTATATTTATGTTCTTGGCGTGTGCCTTTTGTTTGATGTCACCCCTTCATAAAACGTCATGCCTCACAGTAAATAGTAAGTTAACATTTTTAAAACATTGAAAAGGCTTACTCTGTTCTTCCCTTTGTTTTCCTCAGCAGAGACAAAATCTTTCTGGCAAGCTCATTTTGAAGGTAAGAGTTGAAGTCACCTGGGTATGTCAACGTGTCAATGACGTCACGTTTTGATTCGACACTAGGAAAATACATAAGTTATTTTAGTTTAATCAAAGACCTATTATCTACACACTGAAAAAAGTATAACATTGATGTTGTCCATTTAACGTAAATTTTCCCTTTCAAGCAACTTAAGATTAGTCATTTAGTGTTGCAGCTTGAAATATTTGGTTTCAGATCTCAATCAAAGTGAAAAAAATTGTTTGTACCAAATTAAGTTATGGTGGAGGGAATAAACGTAAAATTCCTATTTCATTTAACTTAATATTTTAGGTTGTTCATGTGCTGTGTTTGAGGAGCCGTTTGTATATTCTTTCGGTCGAACTTTCCAGTTTGATGGCTTTCCAACTGCCAAAAAAGAAGAACAACTTAAAAAATAGATTTACTTCAGTAAAAAAAACAAGTGAATTGCACCCAATCACTCTAAATGATTTGCCTCAACTTAAAAATGGTGGGATCAATAAGCTAAAAAGAATTATATTGGTTCAGATTGAAAATATTAAGTGTGAATCATCACATTGTTTTTTTTTTCAGTGCAGATGCATTATTGGTGGCTGACATGCAAATTTTTATTATACAGTAGAATTAGTATCATTTTTGCAGTGAGAAGTCAAGTAAAATTACACCTTTTATTCGCTAACTAAAAAGATTACAAATAGTTGAGCCCCTATTTCAAAGCCTGCATATTGTCATAATAAAGGTCAAGACTAAAACAAACTCAAAGGAAAACCAATGTTACTTTATCCCCGTCACCTTTCAAGTTTTAAGTGAAAACTAGCCATTGATCGCTCACTCAATCCTGACACCAGCTGAAAAATTGCAAACCTGTTTCATTTAATAACAGGATCGCAGTGGGGGACTAGGGCCTATCCTGGAAACACAAAGTAGTAAATCACCAGGACCCATTCCCCGCCAAACACACACAGGGACCCAGTTTCAAGTCACCAGTCAATCTAACCCTTAGTACTTATATAGATAGTTCTTATATGATAATCCACGTAGACACACTGAGGGCAAGCAGGCGCAGGATTAGAGCGACAGCAGTGCTTACCACTGTGCCAACAAGATTACGAGTGGAAGCTTTAACACACCTCCAGTCATCTCATCAGACTGTAGTCAAAGGCATAGGCTAAAGTGAATTAGAATTTATGTGTTGCTCCAAGAACATTGAACAAGTAAATTGGGTCATTTTTCATTCAGATATTAGTAGACTTTCTCAATACATTACACCCTACTGAAAAAAAGGAAAGAAGAGGAAGAGCCATCAACATCAGGAAAGGAAAAAAAGGGAGAGTTGAAATACAAAATGAAAGTGGAAAAAATTGCAGAATATTAAAATAAATAATGGTTCCAAAGCTCCATACATGTAATCAGGAATTATGTGCCATTCCATACAATTTTGTGATATTTGAAAGCAAAGTGAAGACATTGATTTAGTTTTTTTGTATTTAGTATTTAACTTTTATTTTTACTTTGTTACCTTGCAATAGAAGTTTCTTATAGTAGAGACTGTCTTCAAAAGCTGAACAGACTGATAATGGACTGAAGTCCAATTCCTATAGTGTAATTTATGCATCCCATTTTTAATAGTTACTGATTTCTTTAAATTTTGGTACTTCTTGTTAACTAATACACTCATTTTTAGCATTTTTATGTTTATGTTTAATTGAAATACTACACATACAATACTTCAAGACTTACAAGTCTTCTTGTACAGCATCTTGCAGGTGACAGTATGGAGTACTGTATTATGAGTTGAGCCCATGGCTGAGAATATGGAAGACGTTTAATCTCTTGTCAGTTACTTACATCATGAAATGTAATACAATATGCAGATATCTTTGTGACACAGCAAGACCTCGTCCACCTTAATAAAAGGATAAGTGCCTGTGTGTCTGTTCAATTCCTATGTCTCTGAAATTCCAATAGATGATGCAACACCAACATACCTGTAAATGCTGCTTTTACAAATCAAATACCAAATGGCATATAACTGAGACATATTCAATGCATTTGTCACTCCAACGGGTGGCGTATCACAATCATTAATGCATCTTTTACGAATCCCAAACCAAATGGCATATAACAGAGACATACGCATAACATGGTGCTCTGCAGACATTAACACTGAGGTCTACATCTTTGACAAGTAGCACAGCTAGATATAAATAAATGTTCCAGGATTTTATAGAATATTATAATCATAATTTTAAAAATGTAATTAGCGTAATTCCATCCATCCATTATCCAACCCGCTGTATCTTAACTACAGGCTCACGGGGATTTGCCAGAGCCAATCCCAGTCATCACAGGGCACAAGGCAGGAAACAAAGCCCGGGCAGGGCGCTATCCCTCCGCAGGGCACACACAAACACACCCACCCACCAAGCACACACACGGGACAATTTAGAATTGCCAGCGCACCTAACCTGCATGTCTTTGGATTGTGGGAGGAAACTGGAGCGCCCGGAGGAAACCCACACAGACACGGGGAGAACATGCAAACTCCACGCAGGGAGGTCCCGGGAAGTGAACGTGGGTCACCTAACTGGGAGGCAGCAGCGCTACCCACTGAGCCACTGTGCCACCCATAATTAGCTTAATTACAGAACTGAATTTATTTTTTTGCTTTAAAGATTCATGGTTCAGAACAGTCTTATTCAGTGGTAAAAGGTAGCACAAATGGAAAATGAGTTGCTTGCTCTGAAAGGAACTTATGGCATTTGTTGTTTGATTACAATTTTATTCCATTTATTCTAATTTCAATTACTACCTGAGCAGAAATATTCACACTTTTTTTTTTCATTCAAAGTAAAATTTTTTCTCTTCATTTTACTCCTCTGGGCGCTCCGGTTTCCTCCCACAGTCCAAAGCATTGCAGGTTAGGTGCATTGGCGATCCTAAACTGACCCTATTGTGTGCTTGGGGTGTGTGTGTGTGCGCTCTGCGGTGGGCTGGCACCCTTCCCGGGGTTTGTTTCCTGCCTTGCGCCCTGTGTTGGCTGGGATTGGCTCCAGCAGACCCCTGTGACCCTATAGTTAGGATGTAGCGGGTTGGATAATGGATGGATGGATGAAAAGTCCTGGTTAAACCATTTCTTAAAAAGTATATACTATCATATGTTAGTGTAGATTTTCACCTTTTTTAACTGTACTTCCTTTTTCTATTTCACTTCACATTTTATATCTAAAATAAATTTTCTCTTACTTACCCACTTCTTTTGTTACTCATTAACCACTGAACAAAATCTTGAGCTCGTCTCGAGTCCTGATACTTGGTATAATCATTGGTAAATGTGCCTTGTGAGTGACGTTTGACATTCCTTATTTCTCTGGATTCATCTTCAGGTTCAGCCTCTGATGTTTGGAGTAATCTAGAACATTTATGTAGTAATTTACAATACTGTTTGAAAAATAATAACAGTGCCTAATGTAGGCATATGATTGCTTTAACCTTGTATATTTACCAAAAACCTTTAAAAAATAATATAATGTGAGCATCCAGCTATTTTCTGATGCAGCCATATCTTGATTTCCCATCCTGATGGAAATAGTTGATCAAAGTTCATTAATAGAAAGGTGCAAAGGACAAGCATTGCTTATTGATTTATTATAAATTATTATAAGTATTGATGTATGTAACCTTCACTTCTTTAGATGTGGCACTGACTTTACACACAAACCGAAGTGAGACGTTTCCAGATTAACTCATGTCTAACATACAGTAATATGATTCTATTTGCTGTAGTAATAAATTAATAGTAATGTTTATCTAAGCCATTTGAGACATTTCATCTCGTACTACAACATACGTAATTCAGTTTTAACATAATTGTTTGTCTTTAGTTGTAAGCCACCAATGTCTATGGGGCTATGCACAGGTTGCAGACTTAAAGGATTTTGGTTGGGTTTTGTTAATTCTCTCAGAAATCATCAGTGCTATGTCTCCTCTGTATAAAGTGATTTTAGTTCATTCTGTTTTATATATAATGCCAAACCGACTTTTCCTGAAAGCCGTGTAATTATTATACATTTTTTACATATTATTTTTAAAATATATTATTAGATTTTGTTCAGACGTTATTCATTATATCATTTCCTCTTCATATACCATTTCAAAGCCACCAGAATTACACCTTCCATGAAGGCTTAATTAGCTAAATTATATTCACTGTTTTGTACACGTGTGTGCCAAACAACAATATTAAAAACACACAGAGAACTTTGGTTTGTAAATCTTCCTCAGCTGATCCTTATTAGGGCATTTACCTCGCACTTTGTAACTAAACTAAAATAAATGGCTATGGCTGATTTATGTCAGTTGGAATTTGAGACTAAACTTTTTGGCTTTTTTTCATAATTGTTTTTGCATGTCACAATGTATTTAACTATACTGCGCTTAAGCGTATTCTACAGGCTGCTCTGTTAATAACTGAATGCACGTTTTATGAGAACAATTTGAATTGAATAGAATTGGATTTTTATATTAACCTGTACTAGTAACACATTATTGCTGCATAACCTCTTTGTTTTTTTTAAGGCTGCCAATAATCTGTCTTTTTAGCATAAGGTTCAGTTGTAGTTTGACAAATAAAGGCAAAATGTTTTTTAAAAGAATAAAGAAATGAATTATCAGAAAATGTAAGAATCTGCAATATTTGTATAGAATGTGCTTACTGCTCAGTACTTTAAATGTTCAAAAAAGCAGCGTGCTTTACATTTGGAGATTATTGTAAAATGTAAGATTTATTTATACTGTACTAATAAAAAAGTCATGAAGAAAATGAAATTATATTTCTTACCTTGGATTATCCTCTGTGTCTCCAAGAGGAATCTGAATGCTGCACTGAACAACAGCCAGCAGAATTAATCCAGCCAGAAAGTGGAATCCTTTCATGTTGTATTTCTGTGAATGTTAAATTTCCATGTCACAATTACAAGCACAATTATACTTAAGCTGTATTTTGTATATTAAATTACTGATTCATTATGCATTCATGCTCTATATCCCTTTGAGAATATAAACTACTGAAGTTAAAACAGGCCAGATTTTCACAGTAGATGCTGCTGCTATGCACCCTCTTAAATAACTGAAATAAGAAAACTGGACAATCTTCCCTCAGTATTATAGCAGCATTATACATATACATCATGATAATCATTTCAGAATTAAAATAAAGCTTATGTTGTAGGATTTTTACTCCATCTTCACATGAAGTAAAAATAAGTTTAGTAACAACAGACACAGCATACAAACCACAGAAGGAGAAGATACTCGTGTTCTTACCTGTTGTGTGTTTTATTCTGAAGAAGGTCTTGTATTTGCCTGATGTCTAATTTCTTCTGGGTCCCATGAGCTGTTTGTTGGACTCACCTGCGTCTACTGATCCTTATATAGAGAGACAGCTGGCACGATTACCAATTGTGTAGCATTTTATTTTCACTTCATTAGTCTTGTGTTGAAGTGAAGGAAGTTCACATGCATTCAGCTTTGGCTATTTGTCTTTTCTAAGTGTTTAGTAAGCAGTAGATGACAAGTTAAGGTTAAACAACTTTTAGTCACTATTTTACATGTATGTTTTAAAAAAACAGAAAAAAAAAACTGTTTTATATATTCTCTCATACTGGCATGTACAGCACTTTAATGCAGCCTGATTTTCATAAGGGGTTCTTTAAAATAATATTATGTGAAACCTTAATATGTCCAGAAAATCATTGAATAGTATGATTGTCATTAACATGGTAGGTTTTAAAAAATATTTACACTTTATTTACTAAAGTTTGTATTGAATAAAAAATGAAAAAATAAGTGACATACAGTAAATTTTGAAGAATTTGTTTTCTGTCATATTACAAAAATGCCTATACCAGCTAAAGGTTAATTATTTTTCATCTGAGCCAGCATAGCCATTTGGTTAAGGGTATGATTCATGGATGCTTTCCTTTTCGTAATTATGTTTTACAGTTATATTCATAAATAACTCTGTTTTCTGTATAATGCAATCTTGGGACTCACTTGCCACAGTATATTAAGTATCAAATACAGCTTTTGTGTGAGTCAGTTTGTGGTCATCTAATTCTTCAATTTGGCTTTGACACTATGAGAAATCTAGAGTGGAAGCTTATAAATGTGGTGATGGTTTATTGTTTGTAAATAGCATAATCTTGCAGAAATTACTATTTATGGAACGTATTTGATTTGTCACATCTGGTTAGGAGCTCTCCTAAGACAGAGCGACAGTCTGATATTGCTCTGCAGGATTTCTCAGTTTAGATAATTATTTAACTAATATGAGGTGTAATAGACAACTGATTTCATACATAAAATGCAATTGTTATTTGCTTCTTAACAGAAGTTATCGACAATTTATTATTGTTCGTTTTTCACCCGAGTGTTTATCTTATATCAGTTTAGGCAGAATGCAATGCTGGGGATGGACTTAGGATTTATTATACTATAAAACTGCACATTTGGAGGTTGTTGACTATTTATTAAAGTGAATCTCTTTTTTTTGTTATTGTGGATTATTCATTTTTACATACTTTTTATACATCAGAAGATTAATATAACATAAGTAACCAGAAACATTCCGAGAAAAATTATATACAGTGGTGTGAAAAACTATTTGCCCCCTTCCTGATTTCTTACTCTTTTGCATGTTTGTCACAAAAAATGTTTCTGATCATCAAACACATTTAACCATTAGTCAAATATAACACAAGTAAACACAAAATGCAGGTTTTAAATGATGGTTTTTATTATTTAGGGAGAAAAAATCCAAACCTACATGGCCCTGTGTGAAAAAGTAATTGCCCCCTTGTTCAAAAATAACCTAACTGTGGTGTATCACACCTGAGTTCAATTTCCGTAGCCACCCCCAGGCCTGATTACTGCCACACCTGTTTCAATCAAGAAATCACTTAAATAGGAGCTGCCTGACACAGAGAAGTAGACCAAAAGCACCTCAAAAGCTACACATAATACCGAGATCCAAAGAAATTCAGGAACAAATGAGAACAGAAGTAATTGAGATCTATCAATCTGGTAAAGGTTATAAAGCCATTTCTAAAGCTTTGGGACTCCAGCGAACCACAGTGAGAGCCATTATCCACAAATGGCAAAAACATGGAACAGTGGTGAACCTTCCCAGGAGTGGCCGGCCGACCAAAATTACCCCAAGAGCGCAGAGACGACTCATCTGAGTGGTCACAAAAGACCCCAGGACAACGTCTAAAGAACTGCAGGCCTCACTTGCCTCAATTAAGGTCAGTGTTCACGGCTCCACCATAAAAAAGAGACTGGGCAAAAACGGCCTGCATGGCAGATTTCCAAGACGCAATCCACTGTTAAGCAAAAAGAACATTAGGGCTCATCTCAATTTTGCTAAGAAACATCTCAATGATTGCCAAGACTTTTGGGAAAATATCTTGTGGACTGATGAGACAAAAGTTGAACTTTTTGGAAGGCAAATGTCCCGTTACATCTGGCGTAAAAGGAACAGAGCATTTCAGAAAAAGAACATCATACCAACAGTAAAATATGGTGGTGGTAGTGTGATGGTCTGGGGTTGTTTTGCTGCTTCAGGACCTGGAAGGCTTGCTGTGATAGATGGAACCATGAATTCTACTGTCTACCAAAAATCCTGAAGGAGAATGTCCGGCCATCTGTTCGTCAACTCAAGCTGAAGCGATCTTGGGTGCTGCAACAGGACAATGACCCAAAACACACCAGCAAATCCACCTCTGAATGGCTGAAGAAAAATAAAATAAAGACTTTGGAGTGGCCTAGTCAAAGTCCTGACCTGAATCCAATTGAGATGCTATGGCATAACCTTAAAAAGGCGGT
Source organism: Polypterus senegalus (assembly GCF_016835505.1). Lineage (NCBI taxonomy): Eukaryota > Metazoa > Chordata > Cladistia > Polypteriformes > Polypteridae > Polypterus > Polypterus senegalus. The sequence goes on from NC_053159.1 coordinate 166,169,117, forward strand.
TCATGCTAGAAAACCCTCAAATAAAGCTGAATTACAACAATTCTGCAAAGATGAGTGGGCCAAAATTCCTCCAGAGCGCTGTAAAAGACTCATTGTAACTTATCGCAAACGCTTGATTGCAGTTATTGCTGCTAAGGGTGGCCCAACCAGTTATTAGGTTCAGGGGACAATTACTTTTTCACACAGGGCCATGTAGGTTTGGATTTTTTTTTCTCCCTAAATAATAAAAACCATCATTTAAAAACTGCATTTTGTGTTTACTTGTGTTATATTTGACTAATGGTTAAATGTGTTTAATGATCAGAAACATTTTGTGTGACAAACATGCAAAAGAATAAGAAATCAGGAAGGGGGCAAATAGTTTTTCACACCACTGTATCCTCCTTAATAAAGAGATACGTGTCTGTGTGTCCGTCCAGTTGCTGTGTCTCTACCATTCAAGCAGATGGCGCATTACAAACATTTGCAGCAATCAAATGCATTGCATTTGCCATTCTAACAGATGGTGCATCACTTGATGCATTACACACATTTGAAAGTATTGCATGTTTGTGATGCAGCATTTGTTGGTTGCAGACTTAAAGAATTTTGGTTGGGTTTTGTTAATTCTCTCAGAGAAAAGTCAAGCAAAATGACACCTTTTATTGGCTAACTAAAAAGATTGCAATATGCAAGCTTTCGAGGCAACTCAGGCCCCTTCTTCAGGCAAGATGTAATACAGAAACTGAAGTTCCCTGTGTTTATATTCATACACTAAGACAAAAAACAACATTGGTAGATCTTTAAATGTAAAAAATTAATAGGTTCATTCAGGCTAAGATTAATTTAACAAGAGAGAGAAGAATGTATGGTCAAGATCTTTGGATAAGATAACTGTCCAACAAAGTCCTTTGAAGTTTGTGATGAGTTTTTCAAAACAATATGGGTCTGTAGTCAGGTTATCTGTGTCAGTCTGAGAGATGCAAGCAGTCCTCATACCTGGCTATAAATCATCAGTGCAATGTCTCCTCCGTATAAAGTGATTTTAATTCATTCTGTTCTATATATAATGCAAAACAGACTTTCTTGAAACCCGCGTAATTATTATATTATGTCATTTTGTCCTGATTCTTGTCTTAAATTTTTTCAGACATCATTCATTATATCATTTCCTCTTCACAGACCCTTTAAAAGCCACCAGAATTACACCTTCCATTAAGGTGTAATGCATTACACACATTTGAAAGTATTGCATGTTTGTGATGCCGCATTTGTTGGAATAATAAATGCAATGCATTTTATTCCTGCCTGTGTTACAAAATGCATTCCAATAGATGATGCACTGCAAATGTTAACTCTGAGGTCTAAATTGACTACTCAGATTTCCACCCGTCTTTGAAGGGCAATAAAACTAGTTAAACTAATGTGTCTCAAAAAGTTTATAAAATACTTGGTACCAGTTTTATTTTTAATGAGTGTTAATATTTTTTACAAATCAGTATAGTTCGGTCATATTTAATCATAGTGCATAAGGCGTAGGCATGGACATGATATTTAAAGATTAAATGGATATTTCCTTTAAAGGGTTTTTAAAAAATTTGGGGGAGTTGATTACAATTTACCGATGGGCTATAGGCAGTTTTTTTTTCTTGACCAGTAGAAATGATATGATTTGCCATTTCTCACAGGAAAGCTGTCCAGTCAAGAACTGATGAGGACTGATTCCATCTCCCACCCCTATTACTGCATGAACGTTTTGCCCACCAGCTGTGAAAGCAGTGCAGTCCAGCCTATAGACTTAATGCACAAGCATTCTTTTCCATATCTGGGCTATTGTCCTGATTGTACATGATGATGAGGAGCATGCATGGAAGAAGATGTCTATGAAAAACTATGTGCTGAAAGGCTTTAGCCAACTTCTTCAAAGAACCAACCTTAGTCCCGCTAACTTCTACCTACTGCATAAGAACTTCTGTCCCACTCCACAGCAGTCTGTGGTTGATAAATTTGGTCCTGCTACACCTTTGACATGGGGGGCAATCTCCTGTAGTATTTCACATCATTTCACATTATGTTATCATATTTTAATTAACTAGTAAATGCTGTCCAGTCTTGATCCTACTTTTCTTTAATAATGCATAAAACAATGAATTTTTTGTATTATATACTTATGCTTGAGGGCTTTGTTGATCTTTCATCTGTTAACGTCTAGCTCTGATGTCTAGCCTATAGTCAATGGCTACAGCTAACATGCAATGGGAGCTTGGATCAGTTTGGCTGGTCATTTTTGTCTTTGTTGCAGGAGTTAAAGAGAGAATGAAGGGAATAGGCGATTTGGTGCAGGAGCAGGTGGAGGTTGCTTGATATACAGCACTGCTAGTTCAACACAGGCTTGAGAAGCTGAACGTCCTGAGTGCATAGGTGCATTACAAGGCTTGGTATACATCTTTAAAGCAGACATTTGAAAGTGTCACTTGTGTTCTGATTCCATTCCATGTTTTTAAGTTTTTATTCATAACTAGTTTCTTTGGGCAGAGTTTTGAATCCACCAGCAATTAAAAAAATTTATGTACGTATATACTTATTTTTTCTAGCTCATAATACAGTCATAACCTTCACCCTGTTATATTTCTCACTATGACAAAGATAATCCATCAGATGGATTCATTTTTAGAGCAGTGATTATCATTGAATGTTTGCAAATAAATACAGCACCATTCTTTTTAAAAATAACAATACTTATAAAACTTATTTCTCTAACATATTGAGTTGTTAACTAGGAAATAGGGAATTTTGTTTTCTTATTTCATTCATTTCTTTTTTTAGTTCTTGGTATTTAATATTTTTCTGAAATTGCCTGAAGTTAATGAACTTAGTTTTTTGTTTCTTATCCAGGTGTCTTTATTCATTTACTTGTCAAAGATGTATGCTTAATTCAAGTTTGTTATATCAAACCAGAAAAAATGTTTGTGTGTGTGTGTGTGTGTGTACATATATATGCATGTATGTACAAATATGTATGTATAAAATATAAAATGCAAGTGTAGACTGTCATATTCAGCGCACTGAGTCATCTTAGCACCTGCCTCATAAATGTTTATATCCATCTTTGCCAGGAATGAACATTTACTTCATGACGGTGACAAAACTGGAATGATCAGGATTTGAAGTCAATCAGTTGTGTTTATTATGAGGATATCAATGTTCAGTGCAGTCTTGTGGAATGAGGCGTGCTCTAATTTAACACCTTTTAATATTGATACAGATTACCTTGACTTCCTTGTAAGTGAGCACTCAGTGCAGTTTTGGCTTATCGCCACGAGTCAGAGTGATGCTGATTTTCAGTAGCAAGTGCAATTTACTTTTCCAAAGCTTACTTTGAATAAATAATGAAGTGAAATTTAGATATACAAGGTGATGACATGGATGAATAAGACTCGTTTTTGTTAAGGTTACGACATGGATGAGTAAGAACATTCCCTTTTAATGTTATTACTTGTCTCGGTGTCATCTTGTTTCACCCTGATTAATGTGGGTTCATTCTAAATTTTGTGACACATTTTCTTTTTTTTTTTGAGTTTCAGACAGGGCCTATATTGAGTAATTAGACATAATATGATTGAGAGGTAGCTTTCTTACAGAAACCATATCTTTCTTAGCTACATTTGTTTTCCATAATAAAAATAATTTATTACTAATACAGGTCAAGTCAAGTTGGGGAGCATGCCCTGGTACAGTGCATTTCCACACCCACTATACGACGAAATAACTTGGGATCCTGGTTGGCAACCCCCCAGGCAGACACGTGGTCCAGTCCCACCCTCCGGAAATGACCCTCTGTCTGCCGCAGCCGGGTGTTACGCGGGCGACCCCTTTGACTGGTCCAACCACTCGGGTCCCCAACAATGAGGATCTTACGAGACGGATCACCCTCTGGGAAACGCGCCACATGGCCCTAGTGCTGTAACTGACGCTCCCTCACAATGCAGGTAATGTGCCTCATTCGGGAGTCCATGAGCAACCGCTCATTCGACACAAAGTCAAACCAATGGTACCCAAGGATTTTCCGGAGACACACAGTACCAAAGGAGTCCAAGTCTTCGTCTCAGGTCACGGGATAGCGTCCATATCTCTCAACCATATAGGGAACTTCAGTTTCTGTATTACATCTTGCATGAAGAAGGGGCCTGAGTTGCCTCAAAAGCTTGCATATTGTAATCTTTTTAGCCAATAAAAGGTGTCATTTTGCTTGGCTTTTCTCTGTAATATCGTATATATTTACATATAACTCGAAACCTGAAAAATTGATCATAATTAATTATTTTTTTTACATCTTCTTGCCTCCTCCAATCTCGCATCAGTTTCTCAGACGCATCGAATTTTGTTGCAGCAGCACAGTTACCAATTTCTTTCACTACTAAAACAATGTTTAATTCATATTTTCTTCTGATCGAACGCTCCATCTTAGATAAGGGATGCTCTTACGATAAAGGTGTATGAGAGTGTGAGATACGAAAAAACACAAATGAGTGCAAACGTTGCTTCGGAATAGTTCAGGTATTACTGTGTGGTCACGTAGGCACAATTTGGGGGGGTTAGAAGCACACGCTGATACAGCACATCACCGCACTCACATAGTAAATAAGGCAGTGTGCTCTGTGGTTACTCTCCCAAGTGGGCGTTAGCATATCATAATCTCTTGGACCAATAGCATTGACTTATTTATTTGTTTTTTTTATTTTATTATACTTTATCATATGACCAACATTATAAAATACCAGAAATCTATACTAATAAAAGGCAAAGCCCTCACTGACTGACTGACTGACTCACTCACTCATCACTAATTCTCCAACTTCCCGTGTAGTTAGAAGGCTGAAATTTGGCAGGCTCATTCCAGCTTACTTACAAAAGTTGGGCAGGTTTCATTTCGAAATTATAAGTGTAATGGTCATAACTGGAACCTATTTTTCTCCATATACTGTAATGGACTAGCTCGATGGCCGTGGGGGGCGGAGTTGCGTCTCACATCATCACGCCTCCCACGTAATGACATCAACTGACTGTGAACGCAGTATGTAGAACAGAAGGAAGAGCTCCCAAAGAGCGCTGAACAAAAACGCATACAAGCTTATTCATAAGTGCAGCTACTGCGGAAACAAAGCACGGTGTAAACCGTAAGTTTAAATTATGTTTATGGGCACTCTCCCGCTGCCGTTTGTCATGCCTTCGTTGAATACTTTATTAGTGAGATACAAGTTTAATGAGAAGTCACGAGGTATAAACGAGACTTTGGATCACTTTGTAACGGAGTTAAAATTGCTGTAGCGAGAAACTTTTAAGTGCCGGGTCTTAGCTAACATTAAACGAAGCCGTGGACATCGCAACATCACACAAGAGAGCAGCTCACGTGAACTGACTGAACGCAGTACGAGTGATCACTTCCATGCATCAAACCTGTTCAAAAAACGCATTACACATTTGACAAGGTAGGGAAAGAATATGCTCCGAGCTGAGCTCCACAGCTAACGCGGTCTTGCGGAAGCAACTTCGTCACGCTGCCACCAAATACTCACAGAAAAATCCACAAGTTAATACACACGCTGTCTCTAGATTTTCTCCACACTCAATTTATTCCTCGCATGCCCGTTATACCCTCTGATCCCCCATTTCAATTCAGATGCCTCCAATTTCCAGTAAGGCTCTGCTTCGCGAAGTAATAAGTCTCAGGGGCAGATGCCACAAAAAGTTTGCCATTGATTTCAGGCAAGATTGCTTTTCTTCTGGACAACTATACGTTGCATTCTCAAGAGCTCGCTTGCACAGCTTCGTCATATTACAACCGGACTGCTGAACTGACAACGTGCTATATAAAGAGAACTATAACAACCGTAATAAACAAACAATAAAACAACGGAGAACCTGTGGATTAAATATAAAGGCAGCTTTCTTGGCGAAGCAAGGGAAAACGATGGCCTTATATGTCGCTCGTTTATAAAACAGCAGAGAAGCTGTGTAAAGGCTGCTTCACAAAAAACCAGCGGAGCACTTTATATGAGCAAGCAGTCAGCTAAAGAAGGGAATCAATAAATAACTATAATCGTAATAAATGAACAAAAAATAGCGTGCAAGTCGCGGATTAAATAAAGGAGATGGTTACCTAAACAGTACAGTTAGTCTCAAATAGATACACAATACAATAACTATAGCAATCGTATTAAACGAACAATAAAACAGTACAGAACCACAAAGCAAGGAGAAATGATGGCCTCATATGGCATTCGTTTATAAAGCAGCGGAGATGCTATGTGAAGGCAGCTACACAAAAAAACAGCAGAGCGCCACACTCTGAATGTTTTCCTCACATCACCGTTATACCCTCTGATCTCCCATTTCAATTCAAATGCCTCCAATTTCCAGTAAGGCTCTGCTTCGCGATGACAATAAGTCTCAGGGACAGACCCTACAAAATGTTGCCATTTATTTGAGGCAACATTGCTTTTCTCCTGGACAAAACTATATGTTGCATTCTCAAAAGTAAGCTCAGTGCATAGCTTGGTCATATTACAACCAGAGTGCTGAACTGATAACGTGGTATACAAAGGTCGCTGCGAAGCGCGGGGATTTTGCTATATACAGTATATATAATATGTAGATATGTGTATATATATATATATATATATATATATATATATATATATGTGTGTGTGTGTGTGTATGTATGTATGTACAGTATATATATATGTATGTGTGTTTATATATATATATGTAGATATGTATATACTGTATATGTGTATATAAATATATGTGGATATGTATATATATATATATATATGTGTTGTCACACATGTGCGATTAGGAGGCAGTCAAAGAGCCTAAAGGTGAGTGAAACATCGCGAGATAGAGGGTTGTCACGTGGTACTTACCCAAATCTCTTTTGATCAACAGAAAACCTGAAGAAAAATAATCCTCCACTTTAGGGTTCCAAAATGGCTGCGACGACGTCACTTCCAGTCAACCATGATGACGTCACTTCCGGCTCCATCAATTCACCTCACTTCCGTCCAATCATAATGACGTTGTTTCCGGTTCCTGTTTTCAACGCCACTTCCTGCCAACCATTTCCTGTACCATAATCCTTTTCTGTATAAAGCCGCCATTTTGGTTAAAGAAAACTGTTCACTGTTTTATTTTTGAGACTCTGAATCACTTACATTCATTATTGTCTGGGCGACAATATATGGGGACGGTCCCCAAAACTTTGTTTTTGTTTGTGCTGTATTCTTTGGGGAAGAATAATCACCACAGTGTGTATATATGTGGATATGTATATATATGTAGATCTGTATATATATGTTTATATATGTATGTGTGTGTATATATATATATATATATATATTTATCTGTATGTATGTATGTTTATATCTATATATGTATATGTGTGTGTGTATGTATGTGTGTATATGTATGTGTATATATGTTGATATGTGTTTATATATGTATATATATGTAGATGTGTATATATATATATATAGATGTGTATATGTAGATATGTATATATGTTTATATGTGTGTGTGTTTCCGTGTGTGAGAGTGTGTGTGTGTATATATATATAAATATGACAGTAACACTCATAGCAGTGACAAAACAATTACATTGACAATCATGTTACGTTATTTTTAAAATGTTTCCTTTTCTTTTTCATAACTTCTTTAACACACTACTTCTCCGCTGCGAAGCGTGGGTATTTTGCTAGTTATATTATAAAATCCAGTCCTGACTTATCCACGGGAGAACTTATCTGCGAGTATATATGGTAATCAAAAAATTATGAACATGACATCACAGCATAGGACCAAATTAGGCCGTCTTTATTTCAGGTATGGCATTTCAATTACCATTACTCTCGATGCTCCCTAAAATGTGAAATAATATGTAATTCCCAACCTCATGAAGTGTGTTGTGCTGCACTGAAGTAAAAGTCATATTAGGGTGACATGAAACTTCACATCATCAGAGACTACTCCACATCAGATTTAATGCTAATGTACCACACAGTTCCATCTCATCCTTCTAGTATTTTGTACCAGTAACATTCTCTAGTAAATAAATAACAAGAAGTTGACTACAAAGATAAACTCTACAACAATGTTAGCACATTAAGTAAAGCCAAAAACTAACTTTGTCAAAGAGTTTAGCTTTTCAAAGCTCTTTACTGCTACATAATTCCATTACTGCTGTCTAATACACTTTAGGAACGTTACCCTAGCAGATATTTATGCATACAGCATATTGTACTATTGTATTTCCCAGCTTCACAAGAGAAATTCTCCAGATCAAACGATCTCAGTCATAATGCCATTGGTTAATTAGATGTATCACAAGTACTCTGTAAATAAGAATTTTTCTGTATACAATGTTTTCCTAGGGCCTACTATAATCAGTTCATCACTTGATCTGCTTACTGTCCACACATACTACATGCAGTCCTTGGAGGTGTTGGTGTGAATGATTTTGCAGCACAATTCCATACATATAGGACACAAGGCAGAAAGTATTTCTGGACCGGAAGTCAGTCCATACATTTTAGTCGTTTCATTTTAATATTGATCCGTAATATTGAAAAGCAGATAAATACTTCATATATCTTTTTTAGTCTATACAGAATAGTAGGTTATAAAAAACAGCTCACTTTTTCTTTTAGTTTTCATTAAACAACATGTTAACATTAAAATGCCTATTTCTTCAGCCACTCCATGTTCAAACTGCAATGTTTACAACTGTCTTCTAAGTTGTGTCTGCCTAGGTGGTGCAAATTATGGATCGCAACTTTCTTTAAAAGAACAATAAAGTTTATGACCATATAACAGCAATGGACAATATACTGCATATTTGGTTATCAAAAAGAACAAAATGCATTTTCAACCAAACGTGCATATTGCAGTCTTTTGAAGCAACAGTTGTGGTGATGTAGGAGCAGATCAAGAGAGGACCCTTCTAAGGAGCAGAGTCAGTAAAGTTGAATTTGAATTTTAATAAATTTGCAGACCTTTCTGAAACCCTGTTTTCATTTTGTCATTATGAATTATTGAGTGTAGACTGATCACCAAAAATAGCAAATTTATCCATTTCCAATTAAACTTACACTAAAGTGTGCAGTAAGTGAAGGAGTCCGAATTTAATGCCCTCTTCAGTCTTGTGCACTTTCTTTTTCCCCCATGAGTCAGAAAGTCCTTAAAGCATTGAGTGTAGCTGCTCCCAGAGTCATTATTCTTTCTAACTTATTTATGCAGTTATTCATCAAAGTGTACACAGTACTAAAAACTGTTGCATTAATATGAATAATAATAAATACAGTAGATACAGAAACAGCCCTTAAACTTTAATTGCCTGATAGCTTATTCCAAGTGTCTATGGTTCTCTGTGTAAAGACAAACTTCCTAATGTGAGTACAAAATTTACCCTTAACAAGTTTCCAACTGTGTTCCCATGTCTTAATGAACTCATTTTCAACTCACAGTCTTGATCCACTGGACTAATTCCCTTCATAATTTTAAACACTTCAATAATGTCTCCTTTTAATCTTCTTTTGCTTAAACTGAAAAGGCTCCACTCCCCTGTAGCCCTGGACTCAGCCTAGTCGCTCTTCTCTGGACCTTTTCTAGTGCTGTTATGTCCTTTTTGTAGCCTTGAGACAAAACTGCACACAGTACTTCACATGAGGCCTCACCAGTGTGTTATAAAGCTTGAGCATAACCTCCTTGGACTTTGTACTCCACACATCAAGGCGCTATATGACCTCACATTCTGTTAGCCTTCTTAATAGCTTCTGAACACTGTCGGGAAGATGATAGTGTCAAGTCCACTGAGACTCCTAAATCCTTCTCCTAAGGTGTACTTTTGATTTTCCGACCGCCCATTGTGTATTCAAACCTAACATTTTCACTTCCTATCTGTAATACTTCACATTTACTGACATTAAATTTCATCTGCCACAAATCTGCCCAAGCCTGTATGCAGTCCAAATCCTTCTGTACCAATTTAACAGATTCCACCTATCTTGGTACGACTCTAACTGGAGCTCATTCACAGGAATTTGATACTAGTGAAAAAAAACTCTGCTTGTGCATCAAATATTATTTTTCATGTTTTTTATTCAATCGACATATTTAACAAGATAGAAAATAAAAATAAAAATGTAGTTTATCCAGCACTTTAGCACTTTGTGATTTAATGTACACATTTTCAGAAAGGTAAACATATTATTAACACATTATGTTCAAGTTCACAAATAATCTAACAGTCATTACTTTAATCTTTGATTCACAAATGGAACAGTTTTTTACTGAAACGTAAGAGAGGTCTCACACCTTTTTATTGAAAAATATGATTTTAATAGTATTGTATCAAATACAAAAAAAAATCAGTTAAAGGTAACATAAATAATGAAGAAAACAAATTTATGGAAATATCATGCAAAAACTTGATTTTGAATTACATCAAAAAACATAATTAAATATAGCATAGACTTTTCATGGTTTTTAGCCTGCATATATCACATTCAAAACTATTTTGGGTAAAATTTAATATTGATTGTATTTTTGGTTTGGTCTTGCTATGATAATGAAAAACATTGCTTTAGGAAATGGCTCATATGAATGTAGACATGTCTGTGTGCGGAACCATCCAGGCCATGATCCTTGTCTGTGTACCACTGTAATAAGAATAAAAATACAAAAAAAGATTTGTTAAGAGCAGGAATCATTCTGAAAACAACTACATGATTTCTTAGACCTGCAATATATACTTAAACACATACTATGCTTAACCTTACGCTTATTTTGTGTACAGGTCAGTTAATATGAGCATAAACGTTTCACAGCTGTCATATGAATATACAGTTATTAGAATATTTAAAACTAAGGGGTTTGCCCCCTGCTTGCTTTGCTCACCAACCCTCTCGGCCTGTGCTACACGCCAGCCACCTTGTGTCTCTGCCTGCTTGCATTGTGAAGAAGGGGGCTGAACTCACCCCAAGGAGATGCGGTCGCTCCTCCGAAACAATGGGAAACAAACAGTTTTTTTTTTACCTCCTCTTTGCTCAATCAGCTGCTGGTTGCTGCTGCTGAAATGCCGTGTGATCTGCACCTTGCGTGGTGCTTCGAACATTTAAAAGCCTGTACAGCAGCTGTCCTACTCTTTGTCTTTTATTTCCAGCCCCAGACGTGGTTAAATCTCTTCACACAAAGTCTCGTCCTGCAGGACATGAGTTCTTGATATTTTCTAGTTTATAATTTAAAAAACAGAATAAGAATCTGAAAATCTAACAACATTGCATTAAAGTTCGATATATTCTGAAAAGAATGATACCAAACATATATATGTAGGTTTTAAAATAAGCCTGATTTAAAGCGTAACAAAAAAGTCACATAAAATGGTTGCACAAAATTGTTGCACTTTTAGGCTTAGGATTTTATATACAGGTAGTCCCCAGGTTACAGACATCCGACCGCTGCAAGGGGTGGCGATTTCGCTGCTCGCTCAGTGTAGTGTCCCTCAGGTGGCTCCTGGCAGCAAGCGGTGACCCGTGGTCCATAGTCACTGGGGCCACAGCTATCGCTTGTGTGCAGGACGATGGTTCGCTGCCCGCCCACTATGCCGCCGCAGCTACTGCTCCTGACTGGATGCAGGCTGGATGGAGCAGAGGGGGGCGTTTCATTGCCCGCCCAGAACACACGGCTGGCAATGCTGCAAGCAGGGACCTGGTTGTGGCTGAATGGAGGCCATTGAGGGTGAACGGGGAGGCGGGGGTAGTATTTTAGTGTGCCTCGGATGGCTGCCTGTTGAATTGGGGTTGGGCGATTCACTACCCGCCTTTTGTTCGTTCTTGGTGGGCAACGCTGTAGGCAGCATACTGCAGTGGAGGTGACTGTGTGGTGGGTGAGTGATGAACCCCTTGCCACCCCCAGTCATTCTCAATAGTAAGCCTGCTTGTACTGTTGTACATAGCAGGAAGTTGTCTCTTGTTCAGTACATCAGACGTGTTGACGACGGGTGCCTTCCTGCTGTAATAGAGTGTACACTGCTGTGCAGAAGAGCTCATCTTAACCTTTTGTCTTCACCCTTCAAGAATGTCTCTGAAACACAAATCTGATGCAAGTGCTGGTGATACAGTAAAGAAGGGAAAAACCATCACCATGGAAAATAAAGTAGAAATAATAAAAAGGTCAGAGAGAGGTGAAACTCCATCATTCATTGGCAGAGCACTTGGTTACTGTCGGTCAACAATAGCATTTATTGAAATAACTAAAATAATATACCTGTTCCGACTTACGTACAAATTCAACTTAAGAACAAACCTACAGTCCCTATCTCGTACGTAACCCGGGGACTGCCTGTATAGAGCAGATCTGTATAGTGAAATACATGGCTAGCAGTCTGAAGCAGTACTGGATGACACTGTCTGAATGTTGAGTTGACTCGGTGTTTACGTGAGCATCACCCAAAATTCTACAGACAGTCTGTCTAAGCTGTACCTGTCTGTGGGGGTCTTGTGCATGACTTCAGAAGAACACACTGCACTCAACTTGCTTCTTATCTTTGTTTTCCTGGCCAAAAGTTGATAAACCCCACCCAGAATTGAAGCTACACAACCGTAATAGTTTTTTCACATAGTTTTGCTCTGACATTTTAATGAGAACTAATCCAGGTGGTTTGTGGTGTGGTGAGTGCAGCAAGGTGCTATCAGTACATGCTCCCAACCTCCTCCTCCTCCTTAGTCAAAGTGTGCTTAATAATTAGCTGAAACTGCTTCATGTCCCCAGACTAAAGGAGTACTGTTCCTTCTGAGAGTAAGCAGTGTTGCATTTTATCCATATGGGTATCAAAAGTATTTAAAATAAAATATAAGGGCAATCCCCGGTCATTACATGTAAAGAGGAGAACATTTCAGAGCTTGGAATTTTTGCAACAACGCCAGTTAAGATAATTTTTCTCAGCGCTCCCTTAGATTGATGCCAAGTGTTACATTAATCCAGTTATTTACTTTTTAATCTTTAAACAGAAAGACCTCATTCTCACTGGTATTAAAACTTCTATACGTTAAGTATGATAATATATCAAATACCATTGTTTCAAAATCAACATTTTCATCCACAAGTGCTTTTGAAATCTGTGCAGCTTGCTGGAAGTGGACATTATCTAAATATGACAAAAAAAAAAAAAAAACAGATTAATGGACTGTTAGTGCTAGTATAAAGAGCATAACAGATAAGCATTTTAAAAATCATAATTTTTAATATGGTGTTTTCAAAAAAGTATTAAAACCCCTTCACTTTTTTCACATTTTGTTATGGAGCAGCCTTATGCTAAACTCATTTGAAAATATTTTTTTCCTCATTAGACAGCACTAAATGCCCAGAATGACACAACAGAAACAGGACTGTAGGAATTTTGACAGAATTATGAAAAACAAAAAAATGAACAATATCGTTGACACAGAGCTTTTCCACTGATACTTGAAATGTGACTAAAATGCAATGCGTTCTCTTACTCTTAATTGAGATGTTTCTACACCATTTTTGGGGTTCACATGTGGTCAATTAAATTGAATAGATATGTTTAGGAAAGGCACACACCTGTCTATAGAAGGTCCCACAACTGACAAAGTCTGTCAGAGCAAAACCAAGCCATGAGGTCAGAGGACTTGGCAGCAGGGCTTAGAGACAGGATTGTGCTGAGGCACAGGTCTAATGAAAATAATAACTGTAATAATAAAAACTCCTTTCAAGGTACCCAAGGACACTGTACAACAATATACATAACATCAAACAGTCCAATATACAAACATAATTAACATGAAAAACACAAGTAATATTTAAAAGCTAGGTTTAAAAAACAGAAAGTGAGGTACATGTATGGACCTACAAAGGCAGGGCATTCTATAACCATGGCCCTGATACACTAAAAGCCCAATCACCCATACTACACAATCTGAAAAGTGGAATGGATAACAGCAAGGAGTCAGAAGAACAAAATGAACACGATGGAGTATATGAACATAATAAAGAAAATAGGTGATGTGGAGCGAGACCATGAAACTAAAATCTGAAGCTTCCGCACTGAATGCGTAAAGGTAAAAGTAGCCAATGTAATTTTAAAAGTATAGGAGTAATAAGCGGCCAAGGTTTTAAATGTGTAACTGTAGCAAAGTATAATCTGTCATCTGTAATTTTGTTTTGTTTTAGTTATGAACGTCCCCAAAATGAATTGTTCTTGTAAATAGTCAGTAGTATACCGATCATACAGGATGTTGTAGTACGGGCGTTAATTAATGTTACACCTCACAACCTGTAGGCACTACGTTTCTTGGCTCAGCTGCCAGAAACACGGTGGATGCAGTAAGGGGTAGGTGGTGTTTTCAGCTCTCCCCAAACTCTAATTTTTATTTTATTTGTCACGTATATTATTTGGGATTGTTCAAGTGTATATTAAGTCGTGTAATTTTCCAAAGCCCTTACATGTAGTTTTTGTACGTTTACTTTTGAAATTAAGAAAAAGTTAATGGTTATTTTTTTAAAGAGTGGTGAACAGCAATTTAATGTATTTCGGAATGATGTACAAAATTACCATATGTATATTTTGGGTTTAAATTTTTATTTTAAATCTTATTGTTTTGTATTAATAGTTGTGTTTATAATTTGTAATTGATTTGATTTATTATTTAATAGGCATAGGGGAGAAGCTGTTGTGTGATGCCCTTTTCTCTTTTCTTTTTCTTTCTGGAAAGGTATGCTACTCTATTTTTTGCTAAGAATACATAAGATTATAAAGTTCAAATTTTTTATTGCGTAAATCTAAGTATATTGTAAATAATTTTTGCTGGAATATTTGAATAATATTTTGTAAATAGTTTAATATGTAATATGTTAAATGTGTTATTAAAGGAAAACAGAAGCATGTTGAATGCTGTAAGGGGCATAGGGAAGAAGCTGTTGTGTGACGTCCTATTCTCTTTTCTTTTTGTTTCTGGAAAGAAAAATAAAAAACTTCTGTTTCACCCCTACGTGCCTCTGGCTCGATTGTCCTTGATACAACACGGAGAAAGACAGATTTAAGTCGACTACATAAGCACCCTTGCTGCTGAGTTTTGTAAATATTGTAGCTTGTTTAGGCTCCAAGCAGGGACACCAAACAACATTGGGTTGCATTAGTCAAGTCATGAGGTGACAAAAGCATGAATAAGCGTCTCAGTTGCAGTATCAACAGAGTAATGGACACAGCCTTGAAATTTGTATAAGGTGGAACCAGGATATTTAACCTGTGCAAACAATGATGTAATAAAGCCTGGAATTTTTGCTGAAATATTATCTATCTATATATATAATTCACTAAGGCAAGACACCCATGGAACGCACGCCGGAAGGGGCGTGGATTCACTAAGCCGCCGACAAGTAAGACACCTATGGCGCACGCAGGAAGGAGCCACGCACACCAACTCCAAGACCATTGGATACGACGACAACTCGCAGAGCCACGGCCATCAACTCGGACACGACGACACAGAAAAAATGGCGTATTTTATATTTGTCTGTCGTAGAGGCCACGTTGACTGTTTATAGAGGCATGTTTCTCATGGAGGTGAGTCGCCATATGCAGCGTGTAAAACAGTTTGCGAGGGGTATCCCATGGGATCCTTAAAACAATCTTTACAACTGAGGTTAAAACACAATGAAGTTAGCAGTCTTTAAAAACCGAGTTTTCGGTTACGACGCACGACCGCGTGCACCATTGCAAACTGTTTTACACGCTACATACAGCAATTCGCATCCACGACACACATGCGTCTTCTTAGATGCTCCTGCAGGAACACGGAAAGTCTACGTGAGTCACAGGTGCATCTGGACTGTGCAAAGACGACAATGACTCAAGTGACGAGTTGGAGGTAGGCACATGAGCGATGGCGGTCAGCCACTTTTCAGTCACAGACGATTGTGTGTTGGTTTGTTCGCCGCATAGTTACAATGTTGCTTTTCTTGCTGATTTATTACATTACCGATTTTTCAAATGTAAATTTTCTCCCTGTGCTTAAAAATCATTAAAAAACCAGCCTGATTATGTGGCGTATAGTACGCCGCGGGTTGGCTAGTTTTACTTAAAGTGCTTGGAGATGCAGTAATTAAAGCCTCATATTTATCACTATTTAGTCTGAGAAAGTTTTCAGAGAACCAGTATCTGATGTCAGCCAAACAGGCCACCAGAGCAGGAATGTTTGCATAAGCCCTGTGCGTAAATAAATCTGTGTATCATCATCATAACAAGAGGGAAGTCTGGGCATCTCCGCTCAAGCTGCTGCCCCCACGACCCGACCTTGGATAAGCGGAACAGGATGGATGGATGGATCATCATAACAATGAAAACATAGACTGTGTCCTCTAAGAGAGGAAGCTTATAAATGATAAAGAGCAGAGGGCCAAGAACTGATTCTTGAGGGAACCCCTAGAACAAATAAGATGGGTCAGACCTAAACCTACTGATGGCAACAAATTACTGTCGGTCCCTACGGTACGATTTAAACCACTCAAGAGCATTTCCAACAAGATTTAACTCATTCTCAAGTCTAAACAAAGAATGTCATGATGTAACCCATCAAAAGCAGCAGTAAGGTCTAAAAAGATTATGAGTGTTTAAAGAGGATTATTCATTAGTCACCCCGATAAGTGCTGTCTCCGTACTGTGATTGGCCCTAAAACAAAGTTGAAATTACTCAAACAGGCCATTTGAGGAAAGATGGCCCTTTCAAATGGACCACAACAGCATGTTCTGAGATTTTACTAAGAAAAGGAAGGTTTGAAATAGGTCAATAGTTTTTAAAATCCTTCGGGTCAACACCAGGTTTTTTGAGGACAACTTCTTCAGGCTGGAAGGGACCAAGCCATTATAAAGAGATATATTGATACGTAATACTGGTGATAAAATTAAGAAGAAAAGACAAAGCAGCCTTAACCAAAGAAGAAGGCATGGTGTCTGAAATACATTTAGTTGGCCTTACAGTCATGACTGGATGAACGTCCAATAAAGGGTAACTAGATAAAGAGCTGACAGGAGATGGACACACATTTGACTGAACAAATCTGTTCTGGTCTGGGGAAAACTACAGAAAGATTTCTGCACCATTAAAGGTTTACAAGAGCACAATGGCCTCCATTTTTTTAACAAATACAACTCTTCCTAGAACTGGCTGCTAAGCCAAACTGAGCAATCAAAGGACAAGGGCCTTGGTAAGAGAGGTGACCAAGAACCCAATGACCACTCTGGCTAAGTTCCAGAGAACCTTCGTAGAGATGGGAAAAACTTCTAGAAGGATGACCACCACTGTAATACTCTACTGATCTGGGCTTTATGACAGAGTGGCCAGATGGCACTTGAAATCCCACTTGGAGTTTGCAAAAAGGTACCTAAAGGACTCTTAAGAAACAAGATTTTCTGGTCTGATGGATCCAAGATTGAAGTAAGAATCATGTCTGGAGGAAACCTGGCATCACTCATCACCTGTGTAATAGCATTCCAGCAGTGAACATTGGTGATGACAGCATCATGCTATGGTTTTATTATTTAGCAGCAGGGACTGAGAGCCTAGACAGGGTTGAGGAAAAGCTTAATGGAGCAAAGTACAGATATTTCCTTACTTAAAAATGTCTCCAGAGTGCCCTGGACCTCAGAATGGGCGCATGGTTCACCATCTAACATGAAAATGACCCTACACGCAAAGCAAAGACAGCACAGGAGTGACATAGGAACAACTCTGTGAATGTTCCTGAGTGATCCAGTCCAGAGTTGAACATATCTGGACTTAACTGATGATAGCTGGCCATTGATGGTCTCCATCCAACTTTACAGAGCTTGAGAGGATCTACAGAGAAGAACGGCAAAAATCCCCAAGTGTGCAAATCTTGCCAAATCAAACCCAAGAATACTTCAGGTTGTAGGAAGAGGCTGAATGAATGGTTTAAAGCAGGGGTGGCGAACTCCAGGCCTAGAGTGCCACAATGGCTGCAGGTCTTCATTCTTACCATCTTCTTAATTTGTGAACAGTTTTTGCTGTTGATTACTTCTTTTAATTAACTTAACTCAGGCCCCATAGTTGTTTCTTTTTCTTTAATTATCAGCCAAACAATAATGATACACAAAACAAGTCACCACATAACCAGCTCCCCTGTGCCCATTACACAATATCTGAAATTAAAGAGAGGTGATGGTCTTGGTAAGGCTGATCTCTCAGGTCACCAAAACATTTTGACGGTGCTCTTAGAAAGAAGAGAAAAACAACAGTTTTGGAAATGTGTGCTGTGGCAGAATGAGAGCAGCAACAAGCTGTGGAATTAAATAATGGGTTTGATTAACAGGAAAAATTGGCTTTTCATTAAGAAAGTGATTGGAGTGAAATTGGTTGGAGTTTGAAGCCCCAGTTTAGCTGGTCATCTGTTAGCTCGTTTCACATCTCATTTCTGCTTGGCTGCCATTTAATGAAGAAAAGAATCAATTCGTTGGGCTGAACTCTTCTAACAGGGCTATTAAAGTGATGGGGAAAAAGTAAATTAGCAGTGCAAACTGGTCACTGATTAGGAAAAGGGTTAGAATGAAAACCTGTAGCCACTGCGGCACTCCAGGCCTGGAGATCGCCACCCCTGGTTTAAAGGCTTTAAATACTTGTCTCAATGTCATATTTTATTGTTAATAAATTTGCAGAAATTTCTAAATTCCTGTTATCGACTTTGACATTCTGGGGTTTTTAGCGTTGCTTGATGAGGGGAAAATCATTTGAAATGATTTTAGCATAAGGTTACAAAGTAAAATGTGTAAAAAGTGAAGGGTAAAGTAATAAATTGGTTGTTTCAACGCTATTTCAGTCTTGCACAAGCAAATATTTGGTGCTCTCTAAAGTGCCATTTACCATCTGCTGTTCCATGGATCAGGAGGTAGTTAACAGATTTGAAGTTTGCTGCTCTCTCGGTTACTGTTGAATTCTGTTGAAATAAAAAAATAATAGCTGCTTTAAAACTAAGCAAACAAAAGTTACTGTAAAAAGTATTACTGAATGGGTGAAACAATGAGAAAAAATAGCATAACATGGTGACAAGAGAGCATTTGATTCTCACATAGTCTTTGCAATTTACATATGATTCAATTTTTGCCATCCATTAAAAAATTCAATCCTTTCAACATCTTATATCTAGAATGATTCAGTTGTGAAAAAGATGTTATTAATATTTAAGGGTTGTGAAGTTTTTAGATATAAGGTCTTTTTAAAAGGAAATAAAACATAATTAAAAACCTTGCATACAGTACATACCTGGTAGTATGCAAGATTATCTGATTTAATAGGCCTTCCCATATAACGTTCAGTATAGACTGCATCTGCAAAGTCAAATAACATAAACTGTTAAATGCTGTATATAAAGGGCAGTGTCCATTGTGACGTTTATAGCACAACATTGAAGAACATTATCAAAAACCACGGTATGCTAAAAATCAGCATGTCTACTGTCAGTCTGTATGGCTACAGATTTAAATTTGAAGTAATTTCAGTCACAAGGGGTATGGAGGTTGGAGGGGGCGATCAGTGCCCACCTAGAAGAGTCATAGGCCCACCCAATGGTGAATCAGAGAAAAAGGTTTGACTTATTGTGCTCTTAAAAATTACTTGTGCGCTTTGAAGTTACTTTCTTTCTTTTCCGGCACCTCCTGACTCAACGGTACGAGGAAACTCCCCAATATGACATATCATTCAACTTGTCTAGATGTCTAGTTATGCAAGACATCAATCTTTTTCGGGCTCTCTGTTATTTTTGACCTTTTACACCCAAAACAAACCATCATTGTTGGGCCATTTTTGAACCATATTTTTTTTGTGCAGGAAATTAAGCCTTTATGATAAAGAGTAAAACAATAGCTCTCTTGAGCAAAAATGATCAGAAGGACTTGAAGCTGCATAAGCCACATCAACTGACCACAGGGGTTCACCTCCTCTTACTAATTTTTAGAAAACGTCTAAAAATTAGTATCAGTAATATCGGCACATGAGAGTGTCATTTTATATTTCGAGGTTGCTGATCACGAACAAGGTAATATTTTTGATATTTCTTTATATTCTTTACCAAAGGTCCTAGCCCTCTAACAGCCATTCCCAGAAGGCTAAAAACTAGAAATGTTAAAAATAAGCAAGTGCGTCCATGTCCAATCACTATTCATGGAGTGGATGTAGAGGTGGTCCACTCCTACAATTACTTCAGGGTCTATATCAGTGACAGGCTGGACTGGTTTCGCAACACAGAGGAACTATATAAGAATGACAAGAGTAGGCTGGCTGTACACCTTTAATATGGTAAGTGAAATGTATGTGATGGCCAGATAGATTTTCTACGCTGTGGTGTGCTGGGCCAGTAACATCACTTCAAAAGAGACCCACTGAATCAACAAGCTGAATAAAAGGGCAGCTCAGTTATAGGACACACTCTGGACCTCCTGGAGGTCATAACAAAGGAGAGAATTAAAACAAGGCTGAGCGCCATTATGAACAATCATCTCTCGGACACACTAACACTGAGGATGTTCAGTAAAGAAATCATTCAAGAGAAGTGTATCAAGAAACGAAACGGGGGCAGGCTGTGCTCCTTTATACCAACAGCAATATGCCTGTATAATGACTAACTTAGACTGTGTCTGCCAAATCAGATGTTTTCTTCCTTTTTAATTTTCTTTTCTTTAGTCATTCTGGTGTGTTCACACAGTATCTATCTATCTATCTATCTATCTATCTATCTATCTATCTATCTATCTATCTATCTATCTATCTATCTATCTATCTATCTATCTATCTATCTATCATTAAGTAAATCGTTTAATTTCTTGTGAACACCTAGAATTAGGATGGCTTACACCAACTGAGATCTTAGTCAATTACATTTTTTTCAATATTAGTTTGGGGCTAAGTCTGTCATAAATAAAGTTATTGTATGTTTATATCAGGATAAGCCATAAGACCTCTTTGACATAGTCATCATTTTTCATGTACTGGATAAAAAATATTCTGTAATTAGTCAAAGTACTCCTTAAGCTTCATAGCTTACTTTAGAAAAGAGAAACCACACTGAAAGAAGTAATTATCAGAATGCAGAAACGTTTCCTGTGTTCTAGTATGGAATAGCTTAAACATAATAAATCTGTGAACAGTACATCTCATTGCTTTGTTTTAATTATTTGTTTTATTCCAGGTACAAACATTACTTTGAATGACATCCCTTAATTGCCTTACGTATAGAATCACCTTCATTATGAAATTCACACTATCATGTGTTTTTCTGCTATGTATACATAAACACAGGCATAAATGCCACAGCTTATACTTAGTAGCTTGTTATATAACTTTTGTATATTTCCTTCATTGTACATTATAGAATTCTTCATTACACAGCCCTATTGACAAACACCATATGGACTAAATATCAAACACAGGTTGTAATGTATTTGTATACAGAAGAGGTGTTGCAGAATGGCAGGGATGCTGAAAGCAGGTAAAGGGGAAGCCCACAAGCAGCACATGAAATCGTAACCTTTGAATACCTTTCATATCATAAAAAGTCATGATGTGTTTTACAAAACAAACAAGATTAGAATAAAAAGCATCATTTAACATAATGAAGGAAAATTTTTACTGAGTATAGAAAAAGAAAAGAAAGCAATAGGATTTGGTTTACTTGCATGGATATGGGATGTGCAATAAATAAAGACATTTTAGTGTAAAGAAGACCTCTCAAGACATTACACTTGATTAATTAGCTAATAGCTATGTAGTTCTTTTAAGTTCTATTAAGTAAATCAGTTAATTTTTAGATTGTCACGTAAACAACATTTATGTTTTTGTGTATTTACGTGTACACATACTTGCCAAAATACACTGCACAACGACTTTTTTGAAAAGTCTTGCTTCCTGAAAAGTTTTTGCTGATTGTGAAAGGTACCTACTGGGTATGCACAAATATAGTTTTGGTTTTACTGCATCATGTATTTAGTCACATTTATGTTTCACATAAGCTATAAAATTCAACAGAGTTAAAAGTGTTTTGCTCCTGATTTTCTTTTGTATTCAGTGTCTGGTTCATCATATTGCAGTGTCCAAAAGTAGTCAGCAAGCACTGACAGATTCCAGTTGCCCTGGTATTGTTTCTCCATCGTAGCAATGTCCTGGTGAAACCTTTCACCGTGTTCATCACTGACAGCACCGAGGTTTGCGGGGAAGAAGTCCAAGTGTGAGTGGAGGAAATGAATCTTGAGTGACATGTTGCACTTCATTGTCTTGTATGCTTTGAGAAGTTTGTCTACCTGTTGAATGTAGTTTGGGGCTCTGGAATTGCCCAGAAAAGTGTCAACAACGTCTTTGAAGGCTTTCCAGGCAACTTTTTCTGGCCCAACTAACAGATCTTCAAACCGCTTGTCACTCATAACATGTCTGATCTGGGGGCCAAAAAAATGCCCTCTTTGATCTTGGCGTCAGTTATTCTTGGGAACTTCTGTCTTAAACAGAAACCTTTGCCTTCCTTGCTCAGTGCTTTCATAAAATTCTTTATGAGTCCCAGTTTTATGTGAAGAGGAGGCAAAAATATCTTTGCCGGGTTGACAAGCAATTCATGTGCCATATTTTTCTGTTCTGGAACTAACTTTTTACAGAGTGGCCGGTTCTGTCGAGAATTCGGTTAAATCATGATGTCGGCCTCGAAACACAGAAATTTTCATACCTGGTGACAGCAAGCACCATTCCTGTAGTCTTGAACCCAGCAGCTCGGCTTTTGCTTTTGACAGACCGAAATCTCTGACCAAATCGTTCAATTCGGACAGTGCTATCAGATGTAAATTGCCTAATGAGCACGGTTAAACATCCAGGTCAATGACACTGTTATTACCCTGCATTGCAGTTTCTTCATCTGGTTCGTCTAAGGTCCAATCCTCTGGTGGCTTCGGAATTGGAAGACTGTTGTCATATGGCACGGGTCTCATTGCTGAAGGCAGATTAGGATATTCAATTGACTTCTTGTTTTTGGCAGAGAAACCAGACACATTAGTTAAACAGAAATAACAGTCCATTACATGTTCTTTCTATTCTCGCCATATCATCGGAACAGCAAACGTCATCATCTTTCGAGTACCTCTGAGCCAGGCTCTCAGATTGACAGCTCACGTTGCACAGCAAACATCACCGTCCATTCCTTGTCTTGATCACCAATTTTGCAGCCGAAATACAGATGATAAGCTTTCTTCACAAGAGCTGTCATCCAATGTCTCTGAGGCGCAAGTGTATATTTTCCACAGATATAGAAGAATGTATCGCGGCTGTTAAGACATTGACGAGACACATCTCCCTACACCGAAACATCTATAGCATCAAGCTCACTTACTGTTATATTGCTACAGCTAGTATACTTTACCATACTGATACTGTACATACCAAATGAGCAGGATCGGTGTATGCAAGCCACCTTTATAGCATGCTGAGACAGCATCAAGCTCGTTCAGACCTGCCCAGGATGTCAACTTCCGAAGAACAGTTTCCAACCTGGCCTGATTCCATGCCTGGTCATGCCCAGGCTGCACAAACTGTTGTTGATAAGTCACTTACAGGAGTGAAAATGTTTGGATACAAATATAAGAAAAAATCATGACAAAACTGAAATGGTACATGATGGGTAAATTTTGATGTGATATTCGTGATCAGCACCCAAAAATCTATAAGAAACACCCAACAGTGTTCAAGAAGCAAAAACTGTGTTGTGCAGTGAAACTATATGCAGGGTGTAATATTGAATTTCTATCTGTCTATTGTAGCATCAAGTAAAAACTTCTACTTCTGCAAAACTTTGCAGTTATTTCCAGTGTAGTTTAATTTTCAATACACGCTGATAAAATTGTAGATTTTCTATATATAAATTTCTAGGAAAAAATGAAAAGTGAGACAACCTTAGTACAATTTGCCATTACCAGCTGAAATAATACTAAATTAATAGTGCTTCATATCCGCTAGATGGTAGAAACTGGTCAATGGTGCATCTTATTGAAATTGTTCAAAAGGAATGGTACTCATATCTCATTCTTATTGTTTATATATAAATAATGGTAGGAACAAACCCAGGACAAGGACGCTGGTCCATTGCAGGGTGAAGCCAGCTAGCATACTCTGTATTTACAGTGAGATGGACAGACACCATCTCTCAGGCAGGTTATGCCTTAACCCAGTGCCCTCATTACTGATCATCCACCATAAGGAAAATGGATTGTGATTTTATACACTCATACAATACAGTATACTGTATTCATTAATATTTAAAAAGACATCATGTGCAGATTTGTGCACAATGATTTGGTATTCATTATAAATTATGTGTTTCCTTACCGTAATATTCCCACTTTGATACCGGTGCTACAGCTATACCACACTTGAACACACCACTGCCAGATCCAAGAACCATAGAAGTAACATATCCACCATAGGACTAGAAGAAGAAGAAGAAGAGGGAAATGTTATATGTTGTTAAGTAGGTAGGCTTCATCTTGAATTGATAGTCGTATGAGTTACAGACACCTTTTGAAAGGAAAATAAATTACATTGGCATTCACCCATTTGAGTGGGTGAGTTCTGATATTTCCTTCACATACTGTATAAATACGCAAAGGTTTATTATTTAAGTTTATTGGTGCCACTTTGCCACACATATTTTAAATCAGTAAATATTTCTCTAGTAAATTGAAAGTGCTTATAGTTGGAAAATTAATACTTTTTATTAACATTGCATGCAAAATTATTCACACTTTCACCAGTCTTTTGTTAAAATATTTTTGTGCTTTTTGTTATTAAATGATGTTGATTTTCTGAAACACATTACAATGAGTGAAACACGGTTCAATCAAGGTATTAAACTGTAGTACTAAACAATCATTAAAAATATCTGCATAAAATATTTTGGTTTCTTTTAAGCTTATAAAACAAATTATTTAGAGTATGTTATTTAAATATTATACATTCCGATTAAATATGGTTAATGTATGTATCATACCGTAAATATAATTTCTAACTGATGTAATTTAAAAACCGAATTTCAAATGAACAGCTGAATTACATATTGTCCTAACTTGAAAGATATATACAGACTTACCCAGCCCCAAATGGCGACCCTTTTTTTATCAATAAAGCCCATATCAATAAATTTTCTGAGGAGAAAAAAAAATGATACATATATATATATATATATATAAATACATACACACACACATATACAGTATATATATTTAGACATTCAGAATATTCACCGTGTCCAGCCACTTGATAAAATTTCGCCAACTTTATATACAGCTAAAAAAAATAGCATTGCTTAGAAATAATATAATAAGATTTTTATTACCTGCAGAAGATAATGCATTTAAAGAAACACAATGATTTGTTAATTTTTACTGGAGACACAAAATTTCAATGGCTTACAATGCTCTTTATGTGGCAGTTCATCAGTTATTCATTCTAGAATATTTGATTATTCTTTTTGAACACTCATGTTGTTTTGTGCATTTTAATTATCAACACCTCCTATTTTGTTAGTTATTGTAATCTTAGACAGAACACTTATACTGTACCGTGCAGCTGTTATTTGATCCTCCACTTCGTACGTTCCTAGTCGTCTGTACAGAGCATGCATGATTTTGTCACCCTGGTAACCACTACCTCTTCCGTCAAAACTTGCTACAATAATTTTTTCCGTACTTGCAAGGTAGCTTGCCCAGTTGAGCCGGAATCGGTAATCTACTTTCTGACTGCATGGTCCGGCATACCTAAAAGCATTTCAAATGAATGGTTAGTGTATACACATCCATAAGTAAAGATCTGGTGTGTGAAGTATTGTAGGTTACACACAGTTTAAAGACAACTAAGCTACAATTTAAATATCTGCCAACTAAATGACTCATTAGGAAAATGTAGGAAAGAGTCTGAAATCAAAATTGTTAATGATTATTATAAACTAGCTGTGTAAGCCCGTGCTGTAAAAAGCCCAGGCTGCTAGAAAC
This sequence comes from Polypterus senegalus, assembly GCF_016835505.1. Classification (NCBI taxonomy): domain Eukaryota; kingdom Metazoa; phylum Chordata; class Cladistia; order Polypteriformes; family Polypteridae; genus Polypterus; species Polypterus senegalus. Next base: position 166,195,200 of record NC_053159.1, read on the forward strand.
TATTGAAATCATCAGAAAAAAATAATTGAAATGCAGATTCAACAGTTTCATTTTGCACACGAGCTCGCCCCCTTTGTCTATCAGTGGGTAAGTGATTTTCTCTCTTGTTTGTCTTTCCTTGTCTTTGGCAACAGAGTCGCTCTCTTTCAGCTTCATGCTGTAGCCTTGTACTTCTGTCTTCTTCTGACTCATTAACTTAGAGCTGCCTTGCTGGCTCTTTGAGCTTCATGCTGTAGCCTCACACTTCCGGGCTGGACAGACAGAAACACACACTGCCTATTGTTTATATGTAGATGTTTATATATAAGATAATAGACATTTTATATGGCATCAAAATTCCTCGCCATGAAGGGTTGTGATTATGGCTTTGAATTTCAATCCCTGAGGTTGTGGGTTCAAAACCCGCTACTCACACTGTGTGACCCTGAGAAGTCACTTGTCTTGCCTGCGCTCCAATTAGAAACCCAAAAGAAATGGAACCAACTGTATCAGAAATGTTGAAAGTTGCCTTGGATTAAGGCAGCAATCAAGTAATATTTAACTTGTCTACCTGTCTGTTAACATTACGCCTAAATTTCTGTTTATCATTTTAATCTTGACATTTCTCCTATTGTTTGTTTTTTTCTTTATTACTTTACTTCTTATTACTTTTATTATCTTATTATTTTTTGTTAACTTACTCTGCTTTTTACTTTCATTATTATTACTATTCAAAAGTTCAATGGATTTAAGCCATAAAGCTAAATTCTACTGAAATATCAATCATTTTAAAAGATGATATTTTTCTGTTTTTGTCAAGATGCATGAACTTTAAAGTGCAAAAACACACTTAATATTAAAGGTCTCAGGACTACAAGTGGGAAAGAGTGATATCATAGCTCATTGTAGCCAGATATGCTGTAGTTTTCCTGCAGGAGAAGCAGTTAAATATGAAACATCAATCTTGTTGAAGAAGAATTGGATTGGTCAGCTTTTTTACTGTTAAATATGGTAAGACCACTTGAAAAGTGAGAATTTTGATTCATAAAATTCCTATTCCTTTTAAGCTACTGAGTCACCACTGATTCTGAAGGACAGTGTATTATAGTGGTAGGGAAACTGAACAACGCTAAATGAATTCTGGCTAACATCCACTTGATATACCAAAGTATGACAATAAACAGATTATCATTAATGTTCTCTTGCTGATTCCAATCATGAGCTGTCTTACACTTATAATGGCAGGGTGTTTTAACGGTGCATTAAATCCTTTAGATGCAGTATCCGCTATAGTTGTTGCAGCTTTTGATGTTTCACCACGCATAATCAAGATAATTCTCCCTTTTTTTGCATGTGCACCATAGTAACTCAAAAAACGGCACCTTTTATTGATAACAACCTGATACCCTCTGTAAAAATTGAAGTGGTCATTCCATTGTTACCTCAGACATGCTCCTCAAAATATTAAACACTTTTAATCCATCTATCTTTGACTCAATTTGTTAATATCAACTTATTAAAATTTTATTCATTCACTTCTACACAAACTAATATTTTCATAGAGAACATCTGACCATATCTGTGGGAAAAACGTATAAGTCAAATAATATAATCTGTTTTGCAGATTAGCAGGACATCAGAAGCAATGATCAGAAATATGCAGGATTCAGGGTTGATTTGTTTCGAACCTTATTTTGTTAAACTTGATTTGCTTGCATGGAATGTTATTTGATTTTACTAAAATCAATAAATATGCAGGATCACTGAATGCTGAGCTTTAAAAAATCGACTGTCACTGAAAAGAGAATTAAATTTACTGACTGCAAGTGAAACTGAGCGGCCATTCACATGAAATTCTAAAATGAATTGGTGTTTTGCCCTACAGTGATCCTATTTTCCCCATCATGTAGACCTTAATAAAATGGCTTAAATTCCATATACTTACCACTTTGTTGTTAGGTACCTTAGCAATCCTATTCCCTTCTACATCTGTAAACCCGGGCAATTAGAAAGAGTAAAGGAACAGACTAGAGCTAAATTACACATTTAATGATGTTTCATTAATAAGCAGAATACAATGTGAATGTATTTATGGCCTAAGTAACAGCGCATCTTGTCTCCAAAGGCACTTCTCAGCTTATCTTTAGTCCAGCTTGCTTTGCTACCACATGGCCTTAGAACAGAATATAGAAACAGGCCAAATGCCTGTCTCAATATGGCTGCCAAAACAGAGTTGTCTTCATCATCGTCATCTACCCAATGGCGAGAGACAGAGGTAAAGGCAAGGTGACCAACAGTCAGGCCCGTCGCGACAAGGCAAGCAAACCAAGCAATTGCTTGGGGCCCCGAGCTGGCCTGGGGCCCCAAGACAATGACTGGTTAAGAATAAAATGCAGCGACAAACTGTGTGAGCGCCCCATTGATAGTGAATGCAGTAAAGTGCAATGACACTGTTATCCTCGCTGACAGCAGCCAGCCAACCACGCGATCTCTGCTGCCGGCAAAATACAAAACTTCCTCGGCAGTCATGAAGCGGAATTATGCTTCAGGAAGCCAAAAAAGAAAGAAGAGAAAGAAAGTAGGAGGATAAGAAAAAACAAGACAGTGGTAAGTGATAAATTACACACATAAAATAGCTCTACTTGTCTTGTACAAACGGTGCAATTTTGCAGCAGGTAGGCTAGCAGAAATATAATCCCTCGCTATATCGCGCTTCGACTTTCGCAGTTTCACTCTATCGCGGATTTTAAATGTAAGCACATCTGAATATATATCACAGATTTTTCGCTGGTTCGCGGATTTCTGCAGACAGTGGGTCTTTTAATTTAGGTTACACGCTTCCTCAGTTTGTTTGCCCTGTTGATTTCATACAAGGGACGCTATTGGCGGATGGCTTAGAAGCTACCCAATCAGAGCATGTATTACATATTAACTAAAACTCCTCAATGCTATAAGATATGCATCCCGCGCGGAGCTTGATTGTTTGCTTGTCTCTGTCTCTCTCTCACCCTCTCTGACATTCTCTGCGCCTGATGGAGGGGCTGTTTGCACAGAGGCTGTTTGCTTAAAAGATACTAACACTCCTCTAAAAAATGCCGCGGCAAACTTAAAAGCACAAGTATTGATTTTTTGATCGTTTGCTTTTCTTTGCGAGCGCTCTCTCTCTCCCTCTGAAATTCTCTGCTCCTGAAGAGAAGAAGATCTATTTGCATTCTTTTAATTGTGAGAAAGAACTGTCATCTCTGTCTTGTCATGGAGGACAGTTTAAACTTTTGACTAAAGGGTGTTATTTCATGTCTAGAGGGCTCTAATAATGTTAACAGTGTGGGAGAGTTTATAAGGGCTTAAAATATATAAAAATAACTACACAAACATATGGTTTCTACTTCGCGGATTTTCGTCTATCGCGGGGGGTTCTGGAATGCAACCCCCCGCGATCGAGGAGGGATTACTGTATGGCTATGCTGTGGTTCCTTTGCGTGCGTGCGGGGGGCCTCCATGTCCATTTTGCTTGGGCCCCCCAAATTCCTTCAAACGGCCCTGCCAACAGTCCACCATTTTTACACACAAATCACAAGCCAATGGAGTTTTGTGGTACAGAATAGCCTTTGATTCAAAACCAACCAATCATAAACAGTCATACTTCAGACCAATAGAATTAGTCCAACTGTCCCTTCCTGGACCATTTACCAATGAAAGCACTCACTAAAATTCATCCCCATTGCTTTTTTTAAGTCAGGTTATGGCTTATTCACTCTAAGTCCAAGCACAGCCACCCTTGCCAGATTGGTTTGATACAGGCTTCATCCCACTCTGACTCTGAGCCAGTCCAAGACACTGATGGAGGGCTGGTAAAGCACCGCTGTTGTCATCAGTAAAGTAAAACATGCCTTCTGAAACACTATCTATCATTACATTTGTTCTGTTCATTTTACAAATAAAGACCTACAAGATATTTATCAACTTGTATGCTAGATATCACTCCACCATATATACCTTTCCAAACTGCTCATGGGATGGGTATCGACGATTGAGACTAATATGACAACTGAATCAATTGGATGTAGTGCTGATGGCAGCCCTGAGTGACTTGTGCCTTACTCTCTATAATAATTTATAAAATCAATAAAAGAAAAAAGGATCCGTTTATTTTTAAATAAAATGTAGGAGAAAACAGCATTAATCTTCTTCTTAAAAAAATGTACTCCTTCTATAAAATGGGCAATCTGTTTTTAACTCTTTATTTAACACTAGCTGTCCCCCGCAGCTTCACCTGAGTAAAAATGAAACAGGACAGCAAGAAGGGTGCTCCCTGGCTCCCTACTCCTGATGTCACGCTTCCCCCTGGCCTAGGCCTGCAGCCTCTGTCTCAGATTAGCGTGAATATATTGCTCCTGTAAGCAAACTATCATTCTTAGTGTGATGAGAGAAGTCGCAAAATTAAATCCGTTAAGTAGTCCTCTAGTTCGCTAGCTAAGCAGATAAAAGATACATCCCGAGGCTGGAGCGTGAGTAAGGAGGGCCCTGCCCCCTCCGCTCAGCCTGCTGCGTCTCTCTCGGATTCGTGCAAATAAATTGGTACTGCAAGCGAACTATGATACTTAGTGTGATGAGAGAAAACACAAAATCAACCGGAATATTCAAGCAAATTATAGAACAACACCCGATCTAAATCCGTTAAGTGGTGCTCTCGTGAAAAGTGGACAGACAGACAGAAAGACAGGCATTGGATTTTATATATATATATATATAGAGACATTTCTACAAAGTTCCACTAACACCCAGTGAGTGAGGTTACTAGCATGAAGCACTAGCAACCTCCCAGGTTTTTAGTTTAACCCTTATGTCATTAAATAAATTCTACATGGCAAAACATTTTGGACCCAGATGAAAATTTCACTGACTTAAACCCACCATGGGAGCAGCTTTGACTACCTTGTCCAAAGTCTCAAAAATGCCTCTTCCCTAATAAGAACAGGCGTGGCCACTACATAAAATTCCTCTGGATGAAAATATTTCAGAATGAAACGTAGCCTGTGGTCTTGCACTATACAAACGGGGAATAAGTGTGTAAAATTTGGCACAGACCTGTTCAGCAGTGAAAATTCTTATACTGGACAAACACTCACATTCAATTTTATATATTCAATACTTAGGACAGAGTTTATCAGCTTTCTTTAGGGTAGAAGGGTGGCATCATGGAGAGGATTTGACAGTAAAACAAAAGGGCACAAGTTTAATCGCCATCATTGACTGTGTTTCTAAGTTAGGTGCTCATATTGCTCACATTGTACCATGCCTGTTCACTGCTCTGAAATTTTATTTTTTATAAATTAATATATTCTCTGCATTAGGTGTAGAATGATCAAGTGATTAGCTTTGAAAACATCATGAATACAGTATGTACAAAGTATAATTAAACTTTGTTTTATGAAAAAAGTAAAAAATTATGAACGGTGCATTAGTGAAGAAATCCGTAGTTTTTATTTTGTTTAGGTTTAAAGTTAGGATGAATGAAATGCACATTTATTTTTAGTCTGTATATTTCATGCTCAAAAGGTAATTTGTGACAGTGTACTAAGTCAAATTTAAGAAAGCAGTTTGCACTTTGATAAGTGCTAAATAGGACCTTAAAATGCATGCGATAATTCATTGCTCAAGGGTAATCAGAATTTGTCAGAACTTACCACTTTTATGAAACCTGCAAATTGATGAATAAGAATATAAAATGGCCCACTTCATTGCTTCCAGTATGAAAATGAGGCTGAATTGTATTAAGCAGGTTTGGCAATGTTCTATTGCACTTAACTCTTTGACTTTTTAGGAACTAAACACTTCTTTTTATGAATAAAATAAAAAATAATTCTTTGAAGTTTTCTCAGTATTCTGAAGTACCTATCTTTGTGGTACACACTTTAAAATAATAGTTGTTTAACGGCATTATATGGTTCCTCATAAAGCCGCTGCCTGACAAAGCACCATTTCATTCTGGGAAGGGTACTTTGAATATGAATTTGTTTTTTCGTGCTTAAAAAAAAACTTCCTAATATGTAGAAAAAAAATCTTTAATGTATTGTAGGCTACTCTAGCAGGAGACTAACATATTAAGAAAACCTGGACTTAGCCTGTTATTGTTATAGTGCTATTGTATGCACCAAGAGTCATTTTACAACCCCGATCCATTGGTATTTCAAAAATCTGTTACTATCTGTTCATGGTTATTTATTGTATGAAGTCTGTCATGAATCTAAATAAAGGTTCTTTCTGAATTACCACTCTGGTATCTTTATTTTTAAGAGTGTAGTTTTTAAAGTAACAATCCACCTTCACTTAAAAGTATTCTCAAACAGTTTAGCTCACCTAAAAAAATGTATTATGGTTTTTGTCATATATGGTTGTCAGTTATGAGTGCCAGAGGATTGTCTTCCGGACTTATCTGAGGTATGTTGTACTACCCCGGTATGAAAGGAGGTGCTTTCGCTAATAGTCTGGTCTCTGTTTTCTCCCACAGCATTGAGAAACTGCCCTTTGAGGGCAACGGAGCCAGAGAAGCTTCACTCCTTCTGGTGCATGCAGGTGTAAAAGGGAGACGTTACCAGAAGATGGCGTCTCATTTGGACTTGACAGTGTGACTACCAAGGACAACATCAGATGAAAAGTCATTAAGAATACCACCAAAGTGGCTTAGAAGGCATCAAGCCAGATGTTTATTGTAGCACTATAGCGTGAATGTTTTCCCCTTTAGGTTTCCTTCATATCAGTACAACAGCATAGGGGCATATATTGTGAAATGTATTCTAATATCTTCCAATGGAAAAAAAATCCTTAATTTATTAAATGTTTTAGAGTCTGTTGACTACACCCCTCTATTCAGCAGTCCTTAAACTGCGTGCACTGTTTTTAGATGGTCTAGGTCTATTTATCACTGACACCACATACAGAAATGTTATTATAGTACTCCTTTCTTACGTTGCGATGTTTTGTCCTTTGAAATTCAGCATGGAGTCATTTACTGTTACTTTTATCTCTGTGTACTTCAGGGTCAGTATTCTTGCGTATGTACTCAGTTTTATTTATTTATTAAGTACACCTTGTGATTCTTCTCCTATTCTTTCTTTATTAATTGCTTTTATTAATAACAGAATAGGAGATAAAATATTACATAAGATAAAACATTAAACAAATCAACACTACTTGTCTTTCAATAATAGTTGGTTCTGTAGACAGAAACAAGATGCTGTAACCCTTCAACTAATATTTAGCACACCAACACCTAACCTTCATGTTGTCTTTGACACTAATCAGTCATAAACTATTAACTATTCATGGTGGCTCTAAAATCGGTACTGACCCCTACTCTCTTTTCTGTTTCTTTTTCCGGTTTCTTTGTGGTGGTGGCCTGCGCCACCTCCACCTACTCAAAGCTTCATGATGCTCCAACAATGATGGACGGATTAAAAGGAAGAAGTCTACGTGACCATCATCATCATCAAGCCCTTCTGTGAGAATCCTAAATCCAAAGAGGACTGTTTCATTTATGTTAGGTAGAATGCCCAGAGGGGACTGGGCGGTCTCATGGTCTGGAATCCCTACAGATTTTATTTTTTCTCCAGCCGTCTGGAGTTTTTTTGTTTTTTCTGTCCCCCCTGGCCATTGAACCTTACTCTTATTCGATTTTAATTAATGTTAATTTATTTTGTTTTATAATTGTGTCTTTCATTTTTCTATTCTTTAATATGTAAAGCACTTTGAGCTACTGTTTGTATGAAAATGTGCTATATAAATAAATATTGTTGTTGTTATTTGCCACTTATACAAATCAGGCTGTTAAACAGTAAATCATACGGTTAAAAGAAAAAACAAAACTATGATTTTTTTTCATTACAGAGTATAGAGATAGTTCATACATTTATTTCAGATATAACTGACTACTGCAATGCTTTATTAACATTCTGTTAGTAAAACTTATTTTCTTATGTCTCTTCATTGACCTCCTCTTCATAAAATATAAAACCTCCATTAGAATTCATTAGAATTAAATGTCTTTGAGCATGAAGTATTCACTGTTGTTCTTGGCATTTGTAATGATGTAAATGTTGTTGCATTGTTATCTACATTTCTTTTTCTGTACTACATCTCTAAATCTTTGTAAGTGCTTCAAGATGGCCTTTAGTGAAACAGTAACAGTCATAAGGAGAAGCAGGGCTGACTGACATTGCACACATGGAGTTGTCCCGTATGGGGTCCAGGCAGAGTTCTCCTTCTTTTGCTGAACGACATTCAAGAGCTTCTTTGTAACCAAAGCATGCTTGGTTTGTAACTGGCAGGAAATGCTTAGCTGTGACTCCACAGAATGAATTCCTGCACTGAAACAAATGCTCTATCGCAGAATAAACTGAATTCTATTAAACCTAAGGTATGATGCAGATTCAATGAAACAGCTTAAACTGGACGTGCTGGAGTTCATGGCTGAGCAAGCAAACTCAAACCAATTATAGAACACTTTGGGATGGTTGGTCATTTACCATTTTTTTGACATTATGCTTTTAGGCATTGTGCATAAATCCCTCAGAAAATAAATGTGTGGAATGGTACACTACTTCATGTAAATTTCACTCTAGTGATAATGCAGGAAATCTTGTAGTACAACTGATTATACTGTACAATGATATACAATCAAGTACATTACCTTATATAATATTTATTATGTACACAAATAAATGTACAATAAAATGAACAGGTGATTGAATCAAGCAAACAAGTTAAATATGATTTAATCTTAAACTAAACACACAGTGCCAAATGAAGTACACAAGCTACATGGTGTCACACACGTGTGCATGGGAGGCAGCTAAAGGGCTCAAAAGAAGGTAATTCCCAGTCAGACCAAAGGGAGGCAGAGTGCATTAATCCTTTCTCTTATCTCCCCACAGACCAAATGTGGGAAATTCCACCTGGCTCCAATAACGTTACTTCCAGTTCTGTCCCAGGAGATCTCACTTCCATCCCAACAGAAGAGCCCACCTCCTAATAACCTCATTTCCAGTTCCTGTCCCAAGATCCCTCCTCTTCCTGCTTTTCAACTTTATATCCGCCATGTTTCCTAACCTGTTCAGTTCTGTTTTGGACTCTTCTCTGTAAAGACCATTTTTCTCAACCTTTTAGCATTTGCAGCCAATTCTCAAGTATACGGGCAGCTGCCCCCAGACCTCTTTGTTGCGTCAAGGCTTGATTATTTACCACAATAAATACGAGGTGTGATCAAAACGTACAGTGAATATTGATGCAGCTCACCATCCAAGTGCAACGCAAAACAATTCAATCCAGGTTCTGACAGGTCCATCTTAAATCCGTATTTATTTGATACCGTCAGTTCAAGTGTGTTTTTCAAATTTGTCGTTAATAATTAACATGAAATTTTGTTTCAAATTGCAAAAAGCTTAGGTAATCCATCAGATGTTAAAATCGGTTTATGGTGACACTGCACCGACAATTAAGACTGTTTACAAGTGGTTTGATCGAATTTCGTAATGGATCTGACTCAGAAAAGATGAGAAAAGATCAGAACATCCTTCTACATCAATAACCAAGGAAAATGTTGAAACGGTTACATTCTTCATCATGACAATGCTCCTTGTCACACATCCCTTCTAGTATGACAATTTCTGTCAAATAAAAACATTACGCTGTGTCCGCATCACCAAATCTGGCACCGTGCGACTTGTGGCTGTTCCCTAAATTGAAAATGACTATGAAAGGCAAACGATTTTAATCCATTCAGGACATCCAGGCAGCCACGACAGCCCAACTAAAGAAACTCTCAAAAAAAAATTTCCATAACTGCTTCAGAAAGTGGAAGGAGCGTTGGGATAAGTGCATTTTAAGGGGAGGAGAGTATTTTGAGGGTGACTAGTAGTTGTAAATCTTTTACTACAATAAACGTTTCTTTTTTAAAAAATTTACCATCTTTTTTGATCACACCTAGTAGATAGATGGGTACTGAAGTGGCTTGATGCTTCAGTTCATGTCAACCTTTACATATCTGTTGTGGCCATAAGTGCCAACTTTTCAAAATTTCTGCTGGTGTGTATTTCACAGACGTCCATATAATCGAGCCCACTGCATTCTTTCTCCCCTGATCTTCAAGCCTTGTTGCAATAACTAGCACTTTGGCGGACTGCCTCTTTGCTTGTATCATCTTTGCTAGAATCTGAACTTTCTGCAGTATTTTCGGTTTATCTGAATTGTGCTGAAGTAAACGCAATTTCACCTCATGATTGACTTATCCATGTTTTGACTCTTTTTGTCCCATAATTGTTTGTCATGTTCATTGCAGTAAGTTCTCATTAAGTAAATGCCACAACCCAATTACATGCAGTGTGGCAATCATAAAAAAATGCAGTTATAAAGTTGCATTTGATGCATCTCAATTTTTGACTTACATATACAATGTTTTTTTTTCTAAATTTGCAAATTTTATTACATGACATTATATTTTCCGAAATTGTGTAAAGTCCAGATTTTGCATGTGTGTGTGTGTTCATTTCTTTCTTTTTGTCATCCAGCATATGCTCTGGTAGGACAAAAAATCTAAAAACTCAGCTATCTAACTAGACAAATTAAATAATTTCTATGGCAGTTAATTTTGGATGCAGGTCAAACCATTTTTGTTGGATATGGAGATGAGCAGTGGAACAAACTGCACCAAAAACAATCGGCCTGGAGCCTGTAACAAGACAAAGACGATGCAACTGTCAGAAAAAGATAGGTCCTTTATTTTAGAAGTTTTTATTGTACAACCCCAATTCCAATGAAGTTGAGACGTTGTGTAAAACGTAAATATAAACAGAATGCAATGATTTGCAAATCCTTTTCAACCTATATTCAATTGAATACACTACAAAGACAAGATATTGAATGTTCAAACTGATAAACTTTATTGTTGTTTTACAAATCTTCACTCATTTTGTATTGGATGCCTGCAACACGTTCCAAAAAAGGTGGGACGGGACAGCAAAAACTGGGAAAGTTGAGGAATGTTCAAAAAACACCTGTTTTGAACATTCCACAGGTGAACAGGTTAATTGGAAACAGGTGTTTGTCATGATTGGGTATAAAAGGAGCATCCCCAAAAGGCTCAGTCGTTCACAAGAAAGGATGGGGCGAGGTTCACCACTTTGTGAACAACTGTGTGGGCAAATAGTCCAGCAGTTTAAGAACAATGTTTCTCAATGTACAATTGCAAGGAATCTAGGGATTTCATCATCTACTGTCCATAATATCATGAAAAGATTCAGAGAATCTGGAGAAATCTCTGCACGTAAGCGGCAAGGCCGAATACCAACACTGGATGCCCGTGACCTTCGATCCCTCAGGCGGCACTTCATTGAAAAACCGACATCATTCTGTAAAGGATATTACCATGTAGGCTCAGGAATACTTCAGAAAACCATTGTCAGTTAACGCAGTTCGTCACTACATCTACAAGTGCAAGTTAATACTCTACCATGTAAAGCGAAAGCCATATATCAACAACACCCAGAAACGCCGCCGGCTTCTCTGGGCCCGAGCTCATCTGAGATGGACAGACGCAAAGTGGAAAAGTGTGCTGTGGTCTGACGAGTCCACATTTCATATTGTTTTTGGAAATCATGGACGTCGTGTCCTCCGGGACAAAGAGGAAAAGGACCATCCGGATTGTTATCAGCGCAAAGTTCAAAAGCCAGCATCTGTGATGGTATGGGGGTGTGTTAGTGCTCATGGCATGGGTAACTTGCACATCTGTGAAGGCACCATTAATGCTAAATGGTACATACAGGTTTTGGAGCAGCATATGCTGCCATCCAAGCAACGTCTTTTTCAAGGACACCCCTGCTTATTTCAGCAGGACAATGTGAAGCCACATTCTGCATGTGTTACAACAGCGTGGCTTCGTAGTTAAAGAGTGCGGGTACTAGACTGGCCTGCCTGCAGTCCAGACCTATCTCCCATTGAAAATGTGTGGCGCATTATGAAGCGCAAAATACGACAACGGAGACCCCGGACTGTTGAGCAACTGAAATTGTACATCAAGCAAGAGTGGGAAAGAATTCCACCTACACGGATTCAACAATTAGTGTCCTCAGTTCCCAAACGCTTATTGAGTGTTGTTAAAAGGAAAGGTGATATAACACAGTGGTAAACATGCCCCGTCCCAGCTTTTTGGAACGTGTTGCAGACATCAAATTCAAAATGAGTGAAGATTTGCAAAACAACAATAAAGTTTATCAGTTTGAACATTCGATATCTTGTCTTCGTAGTGTATTCAATTGAATATAGGTTGAAAAGGATTTGCAAATCATTGTATTCTGTTTTATTTACGTTTTACACAACGTCTCAACTTCATTGGAATTGGGGTTGTATATAGTTCAGGGCTGATATCTCATGAAACACTCAATATTAATTTTTTAATCTTTTAAGGACAAGGAAAATATCATTCCAACAGTTCTATTCATCAGAATCGAAGATCTGCCTCTTCTCCTTTTTCATAGATGAAGAAATGCAGGAATGAAGTCTACCTTGTTAACATTTAATGAGGAGCTTTCAGGAAGAAACCCTGACTAATATTTTAGCAAAAATTGCACACATTTTGACCATACAAATGGATATTGGAAATGTAGACTATGCAACACAAGTTACGTGAGAATTTTTTTCTTTTTTTCATGGATGGTTTATTCAATTTGTTGGGCATTATCCAGTGCTGATCCCCTATCAACACCACAGAGTTTGACTATTCAATATTTATTCCTCCAAAAATTAGTCTCAGCTATCTCTACAAACTACATAGGGTAACATTTAAAAAATGTATGTAATTTTTGGGTGGAGTTTTCCTATTAATAAAATGGCCATATGATAACAGCTATGTCTCCAGCACAGAAACTAATAATGCCACTAATGAGTAACCCCAAATAAGAAATACTGCAAAGGAAGTAATAATAAATATAATAGTATTTAATAAATAAATAGTATTTTGCACTTCCTGTGCAAATACTGCACAGGAAATAATAAAATTAAGAGTGATAGCGCTAATAACTGTAACCTGTAACTCGTTATTTAAAGCAGTCTATCAGAAGAGGATACATCACAGTCAGGCATTTAACTGTATTTTTTTTTTAGTTTTTCTTTCAGCTGGTTGCCACTAATGAACTAAGATTCTCCTTGATATGATTTGCAATGGTAAATTGTAAAGGACTGTATTATCTAACAAACAAGTTAATCTTTTTTTTTAAATAATGTCTAACAAAATCTAATTTTAAAATGTTTAACCTGGAAGGAAGATGCATAAGCCAGTTGTTGTTCAGGCAAATTTATGACCCTACTAGATCAGATAAGAAGTTTTGTACTACTCTGGGGTAATTCATTTTGTGGTAGGGGTTTGAAGAATCTGCATCAGTCTGGAGTACTTTCCCATAACCTGCACCCCTGCTGCTTCTGTAATGCTCTGAAACGGTTTACTTATACAGGTAAAATGTGTGAGCCGCTGGAAGGAGGACATGTTTTAGAAACATGACCATTCCTTCCCTTCTAGGAAGATAGCCAGGGAGAATTCAGGTATCTGAAATGAAAGGACATATTGGTAAGGGATGGAATGGAAGGTGAGTTGTGCCTGAGGTTGGCCTACATGCCTACTGGTCCAAGCGGTGTGACCTGGACTATCAGGCCAGGACCGAAGATGCTTGCAGAGGCCTTCTGTGTCTCTGCTGCTCCATTCATACAGATGGCTACGCTGGTGTCTCTGCCATCACAAGCATAGAGGGACCATGCTGTGCCTCTACTATTCCATCCAAAGGGTCGTGTACTTGTCAAACCAGTCAAACCAGTAGAAACCAGTCAACATACTAAGACAGAGAACCACTTGGTGGCCTAAGTTAGATGAACTAACTATTATAAAGGTTGTATTGGTGTTATTGTCACAGTCAGTTTACTCTGCTTATATTTTGGTCACAGCTGGAAATCTTAAGTTAATCTACTGTACTGTATATATGAATAAAATGCACAAGTTTCTGTCCAGGTTGTTCTGGTACTCTGTCTAATTACCTGTTGTTATAGAATTAAAAGCAATGCGTAAGTTTTGAACTACAGTGCAGTCAACCCTGACCAGACTGTTAAGAATAAACATACAAGGACTATGGGTGGGATTTGGGGTATTCTATGAAGGTCTACAAAGTAAAGAGTCTGAAAGGGAAAATAGAGTCACCCCAGGACTCCACTACAGAAAAGTGGTCAACTGACCTTTGTAAAAATACACTAATACTTCATGTGGTTTAACATGCATGTACTTTTATCTTATAGACTATAATAAAATTTGTCTTGACAATTAACATCATTTTAAAATAATGTGAATTACTTGACAACACATGACTAAGGTCTTTCATCATTATTATTATCTTTATACATTTTTTTGTCTTCTCCTGATTTTTTTAAAGTATAATAAACACTGCATTCAAAAGAAGCCAGTCTGTATAATAATTACATATTGAAATGGTCTAGCCACTCTATAATATTTGAATATACTATATATTATAATGATAATGTAATAAATACTTACACATCAATTAGTAATGGATATTTTTTGGACTTGTCAAAGTTGGGTGGCAGTGTCATTTGATACCATAGTTCTACCAAAAAAGAAAAAGAGAAATATATATATATATATATATAGTATATCCCAATATATTTTTCCTTTAAAAATAAAGTTGATAGAATAGAGGAGACTGGTACGTCTGTGTAATACAGGTCACTGACAAAATAAAGGTGTCATAGCAGTTTTTAATTTTTATATAAAAGGATAGTCACAACAATTATTCATTTTGATATGAGAGAGAAATTAGTTTTCTGTCACTGGAGGTCTTTCTTTATCAAAGGTAAGACCATTCTGAAGCCTACAGCTCACCTTTAAATAAAATAGTCGCTATTATATCATATGCTAGAACAAGCTATGCATGTTCCTAGTGCCCTAACAAAACAATTAAAAAATAAAATAAAATTGCAAAATGTTACAACTACCATCTGAATAACAAGAAAGGGAAGCTCATGAGTAAAAAAAAGGAAATACAAAATTATTGAAAGCAGGTGCTTCTGAGCAAGTATGATCATTGGGATAATTGAGAAGTTACAATCATATTTTCTTTAAGTTTATACCAAAAAGTGCACGGCATACCAAATTTCTCATTCTGTTGGATATAATTACTGTGCCACTTATCAATGTTTTATAAGGAAGTGTAGTTAAGACGATGTTGATATGGAACATAGAGGGAAAAAATATTATACTCTTGGGGCAACCGTGAATGGAAGCATATACTTACTGTTTGTAATAAATGTGCACTGAATCAGGATGCAAGGAAAAACTGGATCACTTAAGTGCAAATGATGGCCTAAGGCAGGAGCAGGAAGTTTAATCAAGAACAGACCATTAGTTTTTTGACTCATAATCATACTATTATCAGGCTAGGAGACTAAACCAAAAATGCAGGTAAAGTGGAGCTAAGAACAAAAGGAGGAGCAGAGGAAGCAACAAAAAATCTAGCAGGTGAGCCAGGCATGATGCACACCAAAAGGTGTTTCAGTGACAGGTTCTTGTGGCTTTGCTTTGACATCTTTTTTTTACCAGAATGGTGTAAGCTCACTTATTAACCCAGTCACATGGGATGCACAAACCAGTGTGTTTCTTCGTGCCGATCCCAAGCCCGGATAAATGGGGAGGGTTACGTCAGGAAGGGCATCTGGTGTAAAATTTTGCCAAATCATTCAATACAAATTGTCCACACCGCATCGGTCGAGCCCCGGGTTAACATTGACCGCCACCAGTACTGTTAGCCAACAGGGTGTTGCCAGAAATTGGGCTACTGTTGGCCGAAGAAGGAGAAGAAGAGGGGGGAGACGTGTTCGGAGGCAGGAGGACAGGAGGAAAGTAAAGAGAGTGGAACTAAGGGTAGGACCTTTGAATGTTGGCAGTATGACTGGTATGGGGAGAGAGTTAGTAGATATGATGGAGAGAAGAAAGGTTGATATATTGTGCGTGCAAGAGACTAAATGGAATGGGAGTAAGGCCAGGTGGATTGGAGGTGGATTCAAATTGTTCTATCATGGTGTGGATAGGAGGAGAAATGGAGTAGGGGTTAATCTGAAGGAACAGTATGTCGAGTATTTTGGAGGTGAAAAGAATGTGATTATAAAGCTGGAAATTGGAGGTGTGATGATGAATGTTGTTAGTGCATATGCACCGTAAATTGGGTGTGCAATGTGTGAGAAAGAAGATTTTTGAAGTGAGTTGGATGAAGTGATGAACAGTGTACCCAAGGGACAGAAAGTGGTGATTGGAGTGAATTTCAATGGGCATGTTGGTGAAGGGAACAGTGGAGACGAGGAGGTGATGGGTAGGTATGGTGTCAAGGAGAGGAATGAAGAAGGTCAAAGGATAGTGAATTTTGCCAAAAGGATGGACATGGCTGTGGTGAATAAGTATTTTAAGAAGAGGGAGGAACAGAGGGCTACGTACAAGAGTGGAGAAGGTGCACACAGGTAGATTACATCCTATGCAGAAGAGTTGATCTGAAGGAGATTGAAGACTGCAAAGTGGTGGCAGGGGAAAGTATAGTTAAGCAGCATAGGATGGTGGTCTCTAGGATGACGTCGGAGATCAAGAAGAAGAAGAGAGTGAGGGCAGAGCCAAGGATCAAATTGTGGAAGTTGAAAAAGGAAGACTGCAAGGTGGAGTTTAGGGAGAAGGTCAGACAGGCACTGGGTGGCACTGAAGAGTTACCAGACACTTGGGAAATTACAGCAGATGTAGTATGGGTGATAGCAAGAAGGGTGCTTGGCATGACATCTGGAAAGAGGATGAAGAAAAAGGAAACCTGGTGGTGGAATGAGGAAATACAGGAGAGTATACAGAGGAAGAGGATGGCAAAGAAGAAGTGGGATAGTTGGAGAGATGCAGAAAGTAGACAAGAGTATAAGTAGATTAGGCGCAAGGTGAAGAGAGAGGTGGCGAAGGCTAAAGAAAAGGCATATGATGAGTTGTATGAGAGGTTGGACACTAAGGAGGGAGAAAAGGACCTGTACCGATTGGCTAGACAGAGGGACCGAGCTGGGAAAGATGTGCAGCAAGTTAGGGTGATAAAGGATAAACATGGAAATGTACTCACAAGCGAGGACAGTGTGTTGAGCAGGTGGAAAGAGTACTTTGAGAGGCTGATGAATGAATAGTACAAGAGAGAGAAGAGGTTGGATGATGTGGAGATAGTGAATCAGGCAGTTCAACGGATTAGCAAGGAGGAAGTAAGGACAGCTATGAAAAGGATGAAAAATGGAAAAGCCGTTGGTCCAGATGACATACCTGTGGAAGCATGGAGGTGTTTAGAGGTGTTTAGGAGATGGCAGAGGAGTTTTTAACCAGATTGTTTAATGGAATCTTGGAAAGTGAGAGGACACCTGAGGAGTAGGAGTGGAGAAGTGTACTGTTGCCGATATTTAAGAAATAAGGGGATGTGCAGGACTGTAGTAACTACAGGGGGATAAAATTGATGAGCCATAGCATGAAGTTATGGGAAAGAGTAGTGGAAGCTAGGTTAAGAATTGAGGTGATGATTAGAGCAGCAGTATGGTTTGATGCCAAGAAAGAGCACCACATATGCAATGTTTGCTCTGAGGGTGTTGATGGAGAAGTTTAGAGAAGGCCAGAAGGAGTTGAATTGTGTCTTTGTGAACCTGGAGAAAGCATATGACAGGGTGCCTTGAGAGGAGATAAAAAGTGACGCCCCAGACAGATTGGGGAATCGAGCTGTGGACAGTGCTCTACAGAAGAGAGAATGAGTGAATGTGACTGCTACAGGTAAATATGAGGAGAGCACTCAGCTACAAGGCTGGATGGCACACCTGTGTTTGTTGTTTTTAAAAGTTTCTCTTTTGGCATATCAGCAGGGAAGCCTATATAGAAGTATAGGAGGCTGTATAAAAAAGGGAGGGCTGAACTGTCAATTCTGTTTGCTGTCTTCATCTCCATGTTGGTGTTCTCTACAGTATATTCCGGCAATGTTAGCCATATACAACATGGTTAACATGCATAAAAAACAAAACCAAAAGAAAGAAAAATCTAATCCTTTGAAAGAGCATTCATTGTCACCAATGGAAGAGTGAGGAATAAAATGGATCAGCAATTTTTTTTATCATATAGTGTGTCACAGACACATGCGCATAGGAGATGGTTTATAGTCTCAAATAATGTTGTTTCTCAGCCAAACCAGGAGGAGGCACTGTCATCTAATCCTCTCCTCCTTTCTACCTCTGCAGAACAACCAAAGAAACCTCCCATTAAGGTTATTTCTGGGCTACCAGTCCTGCCTCCAAATCCTCCCAGAACCCTCTTCCTGATGATCTCACTTCTGGTTCCAGTCCATGAATTCCCACCTTTTCCTGTCTGCTAAATATAAATAGAACAGCCTTCCTAATAATAATAATACATTTTATTTATTCATAGGCACCTTTCTAAACACTCAAGGACACTGAACAATAGATAAAACACACATTATAAGCAAAACTAAAATACACAATTTAAAATCAGACAGAGCAATTGTAGTCAAAGAGAAAAGCAAGTCTTAAACAAATGAGTTTTAAGTTTAGATTTGAAAAGTGAGAATGATCCAAAATTTCTAAGCTCAGATGGTAGTGAGTCCCAGAGCTGGGGACCCATGGTGGTAAGACGGATGAAAGGGACAGTCAAGTGGATGGAGGAAGAGGATCTAAGGGTGCGGCAGGGAATGGCAACATGGAGGAGGTCGGACAGCTGTGGAGGGGTGAGGTTGTGGATAGCTTTAAAAATTAACAGAAGAATTTTGAATTAAATGCTGAACTTAACTGGAAACCAATGAAGCTGCTGTAAGACGGGCGTGATATGGTGAATAGAGGGGGTTCTAGTAATGATGCAGGCAGTTGAATTCTGGACCAGTTGAAGCTTATAAAGAGATTTGCAAGAAAGACCAAAGAAAAGGGAATTGCAATAATTCAAACGAGATGCGAAAAGGCAATGAACAAGGATAGCAGTGGTGTGAGGAGTGAGGGAGGGGCAAATACGATTAATGTTACGCAAGTGGAAATATGCGGACCGGGAGATGTTATTGATGTGGGACTGAAAGGATAAAGTACTGTCAAGGATGACACCCAGACTCTTAACCTGTGGGGAAGGGGAGACAGAGGACTTATCAATAACAAATGAAAAATAATCAGTTTTGGATAATGTTGATTTTGTACCAATGAGCAGAACCTCAGTTTTGTCACTATTTAATTTAAGAAAATTTGAAGAAAAGGATTTAATTTCTGCTATGCAATCAATAAGTGAGGAAGGTGGAAAGGAAAAAGTAGGTTTGAAGGTGAGGTAACAGTGGAAGCTAATGTTACATTTATGAAAGATATTGCCAAGGGGAAGGAGGTAAATAATAAAAAGGAGGGGCCCCAGGATGGAGCCCACCTGAAGTAACAGCAGTGGGTTGAAATGTGAAAGTTTTAAGCTGAACAAACTCAGTGTTTAATGTTAGTTCAGTTCAGTTTCTGTAAAGATATGTTTCTTTTTCTGCCAAATTTTCATTATACGGGGTGGCCATCCCCAAACCTTTTCTGCCTTTTCTGCTGATTTTGTTACAACTGTTTATTATAGTTCCATATACTCTACTATTACTGTATATACTTTTGTTTCATTTTGTTTGTTTAATTAGGGGTCTTCTTGTCTTCCTAGAGAGTCGTGGCCGAGGGTCTGTCTGAAAACAAGGCCTGTTAAAGCCCATTGAGGCACTCCTTGTGTGATTTTGAGCTATACAAGAAATAAATTGTTGTTTTACATGAACAAGCAGTGGGCATATTTAAGTTTAATTTTTTTTTTTTTGAATACATATTGGACAAAAGTATCTAAAGTTAAACATTGTTTGCTATGATACAACAGCAAGCATTTGTATCTTTGGACCATTTGTTCCTGTTTTCTCAAATATGTGAAAACCATTGATGTAAATCACATAGCATGTCTGTCCCAGTCAAACAAGCTTAGCCTAACAGACCTCCAGAGTCGTCCACACCACCTGAGGCAGCTTTTTCCTCCATCATCATCAAAACGCCAAGTAAGAGTAGTCCTTATAAAGAAGAACATGGTGTTGTGTCTTTCCAATACAGTTTCAAACATTTGTAAAATTAGTGTTAGGGAATAATTAACCTGTTTTGGTGGTCCGTGGTGAACCAATCTTAATTAAAGTAATATATGTGGATCTTTCTTTTATTTTGTCAGTTACATGTATTACACTATTTCATATTAAGGAAATATTTCAGCTATTGTGCATGTAATAATGTAATGTAATGAAGTGTAAGTAAAAACAAAACATGAACATTGTTCAGAATGTATGGGATGAGCAGATATTATCTATTAGTACACCTAGTCTTAACATTTATTTAAATTATTTTTATTGTTATTCTACAACCTATTGTTTTGAAATTTTTTTGCAAATGATGATTTCTAAACTAGAGAGTATTCTTATGATCCTGAACTGGACAAAGCAAGTTTGAAAATAAATCATCTGAAGTACACATATGCCCTTTGCTGATTCAACTTTGATATATTTATTTAAATTAAAAGAGTATATTTAAAAGATAAATGTAAGCACACATACTGAGTCCTGCCACTTGAATGGTTCCCCGTTCGACTTTTGGCATTTGAATGTCCTTTAGGATTTCTTCCAAGTCCTTGTTCTCCTCAAGGATGAGAAGTTCTAAAAAAATTCCACACAAAATATTATTAAATCACTTTGGAAGTGACTGTCACTACTCATGATATCTTTCTTTCCCTTCCTTATGACCATTATGGCACATAATAAACCCACTTCCTCTGTCATACAGTACATCAAGAAAGACTGACTGTTAAATTTCACTTTGCCAGTATCCACAGAACTGTAAGAGCTTTAACAATTTCTTTTGGGTGTGGCTGAATCAATCTTTTAATCCTTATTTTCCATACTTTCCCCCTCAGAATTTCCACCTCACATAAACATCTGCACAGCTTTCCATTCTGATGACTTGGGTATTGAATTCTCCCACAAATCAGAACTCCCCCTAAACTGATAATCCTGTTCATGAATGGTTGTTACATTTTTCTCTACACAGAAAATTATAGATACACTGAATAAAGGAGTGTGGTAAGTGGTAGTAGTTTGGGGAACTTCAGAGCTTGAGGAATAGTAGAGGTTAATGATCAATATTGGACTGATTGTCAGGTTTTAATTTTCTAATTTGGCAAGAGCAGAATTTGCATTGGGTTTACAAGCCAATTCCTTTTCATATCTGTTTGACAAAAGTAATCTTTCATTGTAAACGAATATCCGTTCAAAGCCTAGATACAAGACCATATTCTACACGTATGGCATGTTAACATCTTATCATGACATTGCCTATAAGTTGATATTCATTTACAGCACATTCTTAAAGTGTGCAACTTCAGTGTCGTACATAAATGGTCTATGACTTGCCCTGTACGATGTGGTTTTTGAAGCATGTCGTCTGGACCATTTTATTTTTGTGTTAGAAAAAAATAAGCTCTGATATCACCCAACATATTCTGCCATTCATGAAAAGCAAGATCAATGAGATGGGATCTTTTTATTTATCACACTTCAAAAATAATGCTTTATTTGATATGCTATTTGTTCAGTCAGACTATCATTATCTTTTAGTAAGATTCTGATGACTAAAATAAAGAGCAGTGCCCTTATTTATCAAAATGGTAATAACTGGCTCAAAACATTACAGAGTGACTGACACAAATCTGGTCCTACTCATAGGCATAAAAGGATTTTGTCAGTTTTTCTAATTTAGAAAACTACTCCTAATGTCACGAGTATTTAGGGAAACTCATTAGCTGTCCTTGATTGCTAGGAGCTGCCAGACTATGGCATTCAGACAGAGATTGGCCTGCACATTCTGGGAAAGGTGAAGTGTTTTGCAAACACTGGACAACAATTAACTCATAAAAGATTTTGATGTGGTGGAGATAGAATAATATTACCAACAAATCTTGTACTTCACATGATTGCTCCATCTGCATGGTGAAGATATAGATTGTCAGCCAAAATGAAAGCTTTGGAAACATTACATTTTTTGGCCACAGGGAAAATGCAGCTTCACAGAAGCAATGATATAAGTATGTCCCAACCAACCATTTCTTGAATATGCACTAAACCTTGAATGCCCTTATAATGTGAGAAGTAATTCACAGATTTATACAATACCTTTCTTTATCACTCCATGTTAAAGCAAGCTGTATTCATGTATTCACAAGGATGCATATGTAACTCATCAGCAACATCGCAGTATCAACACACAAGAGAACATTGATACAAACTGTATTGTACAGCTAGGACACTATCCTGAATAAAAGCGGGGCTGGATGGGTGATTGACAGAAAAATGTCACACAGTTTTGCATTCCACAAACACCTGGAATATTCTTGTTATAATTTATAAGCTGGGGAAGGTTTGAGAAAGAAGGTGGAGACTCCTGGGGCAATGGAATAATAAATAGAGCCTCACAGAAGATAAGAGGGGATCACAGAGATAGACAGACATGTCAGATGATTGTGAACACTGCAACAATGAACATAACTTCAGTAACAGCACAAGAATAACTGTGGCCATTTCAGTATAACTGTTACTTTACGAAGCCTTTCCCATGGCTATAACAGCAGAAAGGTGATTCTTTTAAAAGTACAGCTGTAAATTATTTATTTTTAAATAAATACGGCCATTATTGGGCTTAACTCTCATTTAGTGTGTGTCACTCTGGTCTTCCATATTGGTGCTCATTACTGTATTATTGTTGATATTCTTGAAATTTGCCGAGTTCAATGCATGACTCCAGCGTGCTTCACGAGAGTGCCTTAAGCCTTTTATGTGAAAGTAATCATGTTCCTTTGAACGTTATTATTATTATCATTACTAGGGGGTTCGCCCCCTGCTCGCTTTGCTTGCCAACCCCCCGGCCTGCGCTACGAGCCAGCCACTTTGCGTCTCTGCCACTCACATTGTGAAGAGGGGGGCTAAATGCACCCCAAGGAGACACAGTCACTCCTCTTAAAACGGTGATACAATGGGAAACAAATACAGTTTTTTTTACCTCCTCTTTGCTCTATCAGCTGCTTGCTGCTGTTGCTGCTGCCGTGCTGTGTGATCTGCATCTCACGCAGCGTTTTGAACATTTAAAAGCCTGTACAGCAGCTGTCCTACTCTTTATCTTTTATTTCCATCCCCAGGTGTGGTGAAATCTCTTGGCACAAAGTCTCGCCTTGCGGGACGTGAGCTCATGATATTTTTTAGTTTATAATTAATTTGAAAAACGGAATAAGAATCTAAAAATCTAACAATATCACATTAACGTTTGATAAATTCTGAAAACAATGATGCCAAACATATATATGTAGGTTTTAAAATAAACCCAATTTAAAGCGTGACAAAAAACATGACATAAAAAGTCACATAAAATCGTTGCCCCTTTACTCTTAGGATTTTATATATACCTGTATATATATATATATAGTAGATTTTCTTTGTGATGAATTCTGAGTGTTAGTATCGGAAAACTAAAAAATAATCATCATGATTTCCAAGGAAACTACCAAATGCCTTCAAGAGTACCATTTTGCGGTTTGGATACCATATACATTGTCATGTGTGAACTCCTACTCCTTACTGGGAGTAAAAGTAGGAAACTTCATTAACTACTTTTCATGTCCTATTCTGAGGTAAGATAAATTCTTAATCCTAGTCAGACTTTTAAGGCAACTGCTAGGAATAATTCTGAGATGCTTGATAAATACAGGCACAGAACACCATTTAAGAAACATACATGTAGGAATCCAGAGATTTCCAAATTTTACCTTGAAATATTCAGGCAATGAAAAATGTTTAATAGGAGCATATATACTTCTGGGCACTGCGCCATGTATAACCATTTTTAAAGAAGCATGTTCTCTTTTCTGTTTTTTAGATTTTTTGATAATTACATATTAATGTTATTAAATAATAATATTGAGATTTGGCCTCTGGCTTGTTACTATAAGTTACTACACATATTTTTTAATGGATTTTTAAATTTAACATATGCTGCTGTCATCACGGACAAGAGCTTCGTCACATCTCAACTGCTGATGAGTTGTGAAATTGAAGGATGTCACACAGAGGATGTAAAGGATACCTTATACCTACAACATTTGAGAATGTTGGACACTCTGAGGAACATAAAGTGGGATGTATTAAAAATCCCTGTACTCCGCTAGTAACTCTGATCATTACCGCCAAAGGAGCTATCTCATACTTTGAGAGAGGAACAGCTCATCCAAGGATGATATATAGGAGTGAGAATAAAAATAAGGTGGAAAGGACGGCATTTAAAACCGGTCAACCTCCATATAGATAGATATGTATCATCTATAGACATATGTAGTTTAAACTATAATACTTTAGGTTACCATAATATACAGTAGAATTAATTTATTGATACATGAAATCAGATACCCTTGCATATTTAAGAAGTTAAGGTTATTTGAAGTATAAAAAATGCATTCACAAAAAAGTAGAAATTTGAGCTTATTGTCTCCAGTACCTTTTCCAGTGTTGTCATTAAGAGTATAAATAGGAATTCCAGGTCCTGGGAAAAAGAACACATGTTGGTGAAGATGACAGAGAAAATGCATTTTTTATATATTGGCAGACTGAGTTTAAAATTAATTTAGGAGTAATACAAGCAGAGCTAAGCAATAGTCATAAACTTAAACTTACCTGAACAATCCATTCGGTAATATTTTGCATTTTTGCTGAAGTATGCAGAGTTATATTTACATCTTTCTCGTCTTGTGTTACATGTCATACACTGTGGCTCGGAATGAGAACTACCAATTGTAATTCTGTTTCATAGAAGGAAATTAAAGAAATACAAATTACTCTTATGAGATATATAGATATGTATATATATTTACTGAGTATATATATATATTGAATACATCATCAGAAGCAGTCACATTTTTACAATTTAAGTTTATTTTTAAATATACAGAGTACAGTGAAATTCTTATTTGTGTGTTTCACCAACATGTCGGCAGTATATTTTTAACATTCAATTACTATTGCAATTTACATTTTCTGTGAAAAGGAAATGCATTTAAAAACAGAAGTAGAATCCCATTTTGTCAAAAATAAAACATGCATATTTGGTTTCTTAAAAATCATTTTTGTTATATAAATACGGTGAACACACTCTGTGAAAAAATACAGTATTTTTTGTTTATTAAGTAATTGGAAGTTCATTTTTTAATGCATAACATTCTTACTTGTAAAGATTTCTCCCTCCAGGGGTACCTCCATCCTGGTTACTAACATAATAACTGTGAGGAGAGATAAATATTTAGAAAACAATTAGTAAAGATTTAAAACTAGAAAAAAAATGTAAATTCCCCAAGTAAATGATTTTAATATCTGCACAGAGCTTAGTTTATTTTGAGTGAATGTTTGAAATTAATTCAAATATAGCAGGAGAATTTGCTAACATTTTGTAATGGAGCTTTATATCCTGTAGTATATTGACAAATAATAATAATCATTGAGTTAGGAGGAGTAGAAAACATTAGATAAGGTGTTTGCGTGTTCTCTTGAGATCTCCTGCCAGGGTTTATTTACTAAGACCCAAGACCACAAGCAGGTGACCCCTCATAAGGCAGCAGCATGTGATCAAGATCAGAAGCTGTAGTGGTAAAATACATTTTTCACTATTTAAGACTTGATTGCAGCATTTGGAAAAAAATACATTTCAAAATTACATTATTCTTTGTTTTCCAAAAGTCTAAATGATGTTTGTTGCAGCAATAAAATACTTTCATTGTTAATAACATAAAATCATATAATCTTTGTGAAGTACATACAGTGCATCCTGTGTTACTTTCACAATGTAAATGACTTCCCATTCTCCAGACGTAATCTGTTGTGGTTCCTAAAAGCAATCACATTTTTGTTAGTTTTTGTTTTCTTACATTACATAGAGTTTTTGATAAATTGCTTTTTGTCTGAGTATATACAGTGGATTCAGAAAGAATTCAGACCCCTTCACTTTCTGCACTCTTGATTGCATTGCAGATTTACTTTTAAATGGATACATCTGCCATTTTTGGAATAACAAGAATTGACAGGATTAGGAATGAGTACATTAGAGGGGCGACACATGTTTGATGTGGCCAAGTGAGAGGGGTTGGATTGAGATGGTTTGGGGACGTGTAGAGGAGAGATGAGGGGTATATTGCGAAAAAAAGGCTGAGGATGGGACCTCCAGTCAAGCGGAAAAGGGAAAGTTTATGGATGTGGTTAAGGAGGACATGAAGGCAGTCGGTGTGGCAGAAAATGATGTAAAAGACAGGGATAGATGGAGACTGGTGATCCGCTGTGGTGACCCTTAAATAGCAGCAGACCAAAGAAGAAGACATTTTTGCCTATCAGTCAACACTCACTAACCCGTAATAACAAAGTGAAACATGTTTTCAGAAAGGATTACAAACTAAAAAAAACTTCTAAAATTGGACTTTCTCATTCATATTCAGACCATTAATTCAATACTTTATAGAAGCCCATTTGGTAGCCATTACAGCTTCCATTCTTCTTGGATGAGTCTCTCTACAAGCTTTGCACACAAGGATATCTTTCTGGTTATTGTTGTGCAGAAAGGTGAAGCATTGTCCCAGTCTGACGTTGGGTGCATTCTGGAGCAGGTTTTCTTCAGGCACCTCTCTGTATTTGGCTGCATTCATCCTTCCTTCAATTCTAACCAGTCTCACTGATCCTGCTGCTGAGAAGCACCTGCACAGCATGATGCTGCCACTGCCCTGCTTCACCTTAGGGATGGCATTAGGCAGGTGATGAGCAGTGCCTGGTGTTCACCAGACATAATCCTTGGAGTTCAATTTTTACCTCATCAGACCAGAGAATCTTTACTTCATGCTGTCAGAGTCCTTAAAATGCCATTGGGCAAACTTCATTTGAGTGTGGCTTCCATCTAACCACTCTACCATAATGTGTGATTGATGGAATGCTACTGAGATTGTCATTCTTCCAACAGGTTCTCCCAATCTCAGCAAAGGTCTTCTGAAGCTCTGTTAGAGTGACCATGGGGTTTTTGGTCACCTCGCTGACCAAGACTCTTCTTGCTCGGTTAATCAGTTTGGCCAAATAGTCAGCTCTATGAAGAATCTGGGTGGTTCCAAACTTCTTCAGTTTTGCCATTATTGAGACCATTTTGCTCCAAGGAACACTGAAAGCTTAAGAAATTGTTTTATCTGCTTGATCTGATCGATGCCTCAGTACAATTTGATTGTGGAGATCTACAGAGAGGTCCTTCCACTTCAAGGCTTGGTTTTTGTCCTCACATGCAGTATGAATTGTGGGATTTGATATGCACAGGTGTGTGATTTTTTAGGTGATGTCCAATCCATTGATTTTGGCACAGGTGGACTCCAATGAAGTTCTAGACACACACCAAGGAGAATTAAAGCAAACAGATAGACAACAATTCAGAGTGCCAGAGCAAAGGGTCTGAATACTTACATATAAATGACAGATTTCAGTTTTTAATATGCAAACCTTTCTGAAAACATTTTTTCACTTTGTCATTATGGGTAACTGAGTGATGACTGATGGGCAAAAATTGGTATAAGAACACAATAAAGTGCACAGAAAGTGAAGAAGTTGGAATATTTTCAGAATCCACTGTAGATAAAAACTTAAAAAAAAGAATTTTGTAACCAGATTTACTTGAATTGTCATCCTTCATAAGAAAGTAAAAACTATTTAGACAAATCCCCTCTGTGTTTCCTAGATATGATATGTCACGTATTTTAAGGACAATGTAATTGTGCTTCACAAGCTTTAATCCACAATTTAATTGCAAGATGGGGTGCCGTCTGTATTGAGTTTGTATGCTCTCCCCCTTCTCTCATGAATTCCCTAACCTATGCTCCAAGCACCTAATATATTACGTAATGCTCATTTGTGTGTTTAAATTAAAATGTAAAAAATCTGTGCTTTTGTGTGCCTTGGAATGGACTTGTTCCTCACGTGTGTCCTGTGTTACCAGGAAAGATACTGGCTACACACAAATTATTCCTACTTTTATAAGTCTTTGTATTTATAAAGCTGTCAGTCAGTCAAGCAGGTGGTTGCT
This sequence comes from Polypterus senegalus, assembly GCF_016835505.1. NCBI lineage: Eukaryota > Metazoa > Chordata > Cladistia > Polypteriformes > Polypteridae > Polypterus > Polypterus senegalus. Next base: position 166,223,442 of record NC_053159.1, read on the forward strand.
GTGAATATAGTTGTAAAAAGACATCTGCAAGCAGGTATGGATTAGCTTTTTTGACGCTTTAATTTCCCTTGTGCTACAGTAGTTTTTCTATTCAAGAGAATGAATTCCTTGGGGTGGCAAAAAACTGAGCACTACAGTGGACAAAAATAGAACAAGGTGCATTACGCGTCTGTTGAATGTACAAACCTCAGCTATTGTTACATCTTTTAATACCACAAAGAGAGCTGCACTTCAGCAGTACAAGCACTACAGGGAGAGGGATATGTATATCATTTACAATGATTCTATAAAACATGTTTTATTGACCTTGACTCAAAGATTACATCTATTTTGTGGCATATCCTTGCATGAATATCCATTCATCCATCCTCTTCCGCTTATCTGGGGTCGGGTCGTGGGGGTAGCAGCTTAAGCAGAGAGGCCCAGACTTCCCTCTCCCCGGCCACTTCTTCTAGCTCTTCCGGGGGAATCCCAAGGCATTCCCAGGCCAGCTGGGAGACATAGTCCCTCCAGCGTGTCCTGGGTCTTCCCCGGGGCCTCCTCCCGGTTGGACGTGTCTGGAACACCTCACCAGGGAGGCGTCCAGGAGGCATCCTGATCAGATGTCCGAGCCACCTCATCCCCTGAGCCCCTACCGGATGACTGAGCTTCTCAACCTATCTTTAAGGGAAAGCCCAGACACCCTGCGCAGGAAACTCATTTCAGCCACTTGTATTCGCGATCTCGTTTTTTCGGTCACTACCCATAGCTCATGACCATAGGTGAGGGTAGGAGCGTAGATCGACTGGTAAACTGAGAGCTTTGCCTTACGGCTCAGCTCCTTTTTCACCACGACAGACCGATGCAGAGCCCGCATCACTGCAGATGCTGCACCGATCCGCCTGGCGATCTTCCACTCCATTCTTCCCTCACTCGTGAACAAGACCCCGAGATACTTGAACTCCTCCACTTGGGGCAGGATCTCACCCCCAACCCTAAGAGAGCACTCCACCCTTTTCCGGCTGAGGACCATGGTCTCGGATTTGGAGGTGCTGATTTTCATCCCATGATTCTCATGTGAGTTGGGTGGTGGCCGAAGGCGGGGACCTTGGCGGTCTGATCCTCGGCTACAGAAACTGCATGAATATGAACAGAGAAAATAGAAAATAGCAAGGTGTCTTTAAAGTTTTGATTGGATGTTTGAATTTCTGTTTAATGTGGCTTGTCCTGGAACACATGGTACTGTTTTCTCGATACTTTTTAAAACCAATTCTTGAAAAAAATTATGTCTCATTGGAAAACATTTTCATCACATTCTCATGTAACAAATGGCAGTTGGTTATCCACATTTTGCAGCTTATGACTCCCAAATCTGTGAACACAATTTGGTTACATTCCCTTCATGTTTGCTTTATAAACAAAAAACGTAAAACGTTGAATGTGGGTGGTTTAGTAAATTTTAAAGAATATTCTCTTACCTTTCCAGAAGTCAGATAATGTATATGTTTATAGCCATTCTTGCCGGAAAGTATCTTGTAGAAGCTTTCATTATCTCCGGTGAAATGAGGTGGAAATGGTGAATACTGAAATGAATTCAGAAAACATAATCATGTAATAAATTTAAAATATGACTCATTTGGTATTCAATTGATCTTTTCTTATAAATTGTTAATATCAATGCAAACTACAAGGTCTGATAATTACTGGAATAGAATATGTTCCTGTAGTATTCATTCATTTTCCAAATCTGTAGCTACATTCTGGATCGATGCATTATTTCTAATGTTCATTTTACTTTGAAGGCTGAAGCCAGAGTACAACCTCTTAACAACTTTACAAAATTATGAAAAATGTATAAAACTATATTGAAAGTATTATGAGCTTTTGATGTTGAGTTTAGGATACATTTTCAGTGTAACAGTGTAACAAATACGCCTATTTATTTTATATGTATGTTTAAACAATTATTTAAATAATTACTAGCAATAAAAATTGTGCTGCAAACCATAATGGCAACCCAGAAAGTGTGTATGTATACATAAATAAATATGCTAAATGGGAATTATTGTTGCAAATAAACACAGAGCATCAATCAAAAATGCATTTTATATTAATTCTGTTTTATTTTGCATTAGATGGCTTTCTGTATACCAAACAAATGAGCCTACAATTATTTTCTGTACGAGGGACGTTCAAAAAGTTTCCACGCTTTTTTAACTCTATTTATTAAGAATTTCAAAAACAAATTACATCACTTTTCTACATAGTCACCTTTATTTGTGATGCAATTTTCCCAGCATGATACCAACTTTTTAATGCCCAGTTACTACTCCCCCCGCTTTCACCATTTCCAACGAAAATGTAAAAGTGCGGAAACTTTTTGAATGTTCCTCGTACATACAGTAAATTAATAAATATACACACACCTATACAAGACAATACATAATTAAAAGTTTGTAACAGAGTTCCTTTAGTTAGAAAATAATTTTTTTTATTTCATCAGAATGACAAATTACAAATAGATGTACCAAGGATATACAGTAAAATGCAAGAATGGAATGAGAATGTGATTTTCAAGAATGTGCTTGTTTTAATTGTAAAACATTTTCTGGAATGTATATATTTAATGCCTTACATTACATTCAGTAATTTTACTATCGTGTTTTGCTATTAGGTAAAGTTTGTGAATTTGTTGGGCGGCATGGTGGCAAAGTGGTAGCGCTGCTGCCTCGCAGTTAGGAGACCCGGGTTCGCTTCCCAGGTCCTCTCTGCGTGGAGTTTGCATGTTCTCCCGGGTTAGTGTGGGTTTCCTCCGGGCGCTCCGGTTTCCACCCACAGTCCAAAGACATGCAGGTTAGGTGGATTGGAGATTCTGAATTGGCCCTAGTGGGTGTGTGTGTGTGTGTGTGTGTCCTGCGGTGGGTTGGCACCCTGCCCAGGATTGGTTCCTGCCTTGTGCCCTGTGTTGGCTGGGGTTGGCTCCAGCAGACCCCCGTGACCCTGTGTTCGGATTCAGCGGGTTGGAAAATGGATGGATGTGAATTTGTTGCTTTGAAAGCTCTCTTTTCTTTTGGTGTCTTTGGTGTTCTTCCCCAGTACTGAGCAGCTGTTGTAAATGATCGGTTTACATCCTCACCATTCTGCCTTATCATACTTGGTTTAAGTAAATATTAAATGTGGATGAGGGTTACGTACAAATTACAAGATGTATTTTAAAATAAAAATGTGGTGAGTATGCACGGTAGAGAGCTAAATAGAACTTACAGAATAGTGTGGCTGTTGTTAAACAATAACAGTAAATTTTACATCCACTATAGTATAGAAACATTTATAGAGCTGTCCTTTTACTTACCTGTCCTAGCCAACCATTTTGAACTTCTTCAACAAACTGCCTTGTCTGAGGAAGGAAATGGAATTGTTTAGCACAGAGTATTATATTATTAAAAACTTGACTGTGCCGAACTAATCATCTTTAATCTCCTGTAAAGTAAATATACAAAATCAGTGAATCCAATTGGCAAGTGTACATAACACTTGTAAAATCTAGTCTATGTTTAAAAAGATTTAAGAATTTATTTGGCCATCTGTTTGCATAAGATGCACCATCTTCCTGGGAGTCAAGAATTTTGTATTTGTAGTTCACCGATTGCTAGGTAACCCATAACATCAGTAGGAGAAAACAGTAACACAGATTGAGGTTTAGTTCATTCTAACAAAGGACATTTTTAGAAAATTCAGGTTTTGTTTGAAATGTTTTTTTTCTCCTGTGCTTTTCAGAGCCTTTCTCACTGTCATCCAATCTGAAACGCTTAAAACACTTACGTCTTTTCATATTGGGCCTTAAAACACTTACGTCTTTTCATATTGGGCCTTAAAACCACTTACATCTTTTCATATTGGGCTTGTGTATTTGTCAGCGAAGAGTGGTGTTTGTCTGTTGCAGTGTGAATTTTAGTGTGAAACAAGCCTAAAAACAAAAGCAAAGCATCATAAAAACTGTGGGCCTTTCATTTATTATTCTCATGATTATTCTGAAATAGTCAATAATATTGTGCATTTCTAAGAATTTTACCAAATAAATGTGTTGCTTTAATTCACAGGAATGTGCCTTATTCTTCAACCTACTCAAATTTTATGCTTTATTTAAGGTGTTTGTAACAGCTGAAGAACTGCATCAGTTTTGTTTTGAAATAAATGAATGCACAAAATTATGTCAGTCTAATGAAAAAATACAATAAAAATATCTAAGGGTCTGACGGTTAAAAAAAATCTGTAGAGAATTACTTCAAATGTTGGGGAAATAATAATGTTTATACATTAATCAAAAGTTGGCTTGGTTTCTTGTCTTTTATTCAGATTGGGATTAGGAAGGCAGTAACATTATAGCTAAGACAAGATCCTGTGGTCTCGTGGACAAAATACTGAAGACCATACATTGGGTTAGCTCAAAACTGGTTAGTGCTGCTTATGAGGAATTTACTTATTTTCTCTATCCATATGTGGGTTTACCTATTCATCCAACTCATAACATGTTAGGCTGATTAGCAACACTAAATTGGCCTGTTGTAGGTGAATATGTGGATGCGTGAAAGCAAAGGACTGTTACCCTGTCTAGTACATTTTCATGTCTCGTTCTTGCAAACCTTCACTGGAGGTATGTCCATTCAGGAAATGCATCTACTATATAATGAAACACTAAGGTCTGTTTGTCCACACCATCTGAACAATCTGATTGGTCAGTTTGGATTTGGTGTAATTGGTCAGCTTGGCATTGGTGATTCAACGAAAGAGGATGTTCCAGTGTGACACGCACAAAGAGCAGTAAAAGTGTATGAGGTATACTGAGAGAGTCACCCTCAAAGACAGCAAGTATAAAAGTGGACAGGAGGTGAGAAATGCGATACGGAAACAAAAACAGAGCTTGAGAAGCCGGCTTTATGGGAATGTGCCCGAGAAAGGGAGCGCTGGTGAAAAACACACATGCAAATATCGAGGAAAGGTACTGAAGGTGCATGTATGGCAAGATACTGCAAATATTGTTAAATGATTCTATTACCTGTCTTAGAAAGGTAGCAGGACTAGTAAATAATAATCCGTATTGAAGACATTGATTCTTGGTACACTACATCCCCAAACTTCATGGGGGTTCCGTTCCTAGAGCACCCGTGAATTGTGAAAAACCGCGACTTTTGGATGTGGTTAAAAAATGCCTTTTAAATGCCTATTTTTTAGTTTAAATCCTAAATACAATATGCCCCCAAAGCACTTTAATTTCATTGCAAACTCAACTTAATACATTAATACATTACCTAAAAAATTACCTTAATACATTACCTAAAAACAGAATGTAAAGGTAAACCCGTATACTGTACAGTACTGTACTGCTATGTCTCCCGCGGTGCTAGAACGTAAAATACCGATGTTACCACTATACGTACTGTAATTCATGCAATCGCGTTTTCTTTGGTATGCGCTGTCGTTTTCTTTGTTATAATCAGAGTAAATACATAATTTCATTTAATTAAAATACAGTAAAATGTACGGGTACTCACCAATGATGAATGATATTAATGATGAAGATAAAGTAGCTGTGCAGTAGATGCAGAGGATTTAAAACTGCTCGGGTGGTGCCTCTTCTTCAGGTGCTTCAGGAGAAGTCCTATCTTTGGACTGGTCTTCTTCTGGTAGGGTTTCATGCTGGCTTTTCTTTATTGGTTTCAGGAACATTGTGATGGGAAGTTGCTGTCATTGTTTCTTCATGGTGGCGAGGAGCGTTTTATATGTCTGAATGGCAGCATCGATGCCATTATTAACTGTGAGAGCCCGAACCATATAGGGATCCCATGCTTCAATCATCCCTTGTAAATTACTTCTGAAAACAATCAAACCATCCCTTACTGGCTTGAAAATCTTCAGGCTCCGATGCTGTTAATGGTCCTGGTTGCGGTTCTTCAGTACCTTCTACATTGTCTCCTGTAGCGAACTGCTGGTACAATTTACATGCTTTCTCATGGATGATGTTACCGTCCAAGGGGATGTATTTCTTCCTGAAGTCGGTGATCCACAATGCCAAGACAGATTCCATCCTGACGATATTTTTATACCTTACGGTCGTTACCTTTTTGGCACTATCACAGAAACGTACAGATACAGTACTCCAGATTACTGCTTCGTTCTTCTTTATGTAGCGTACGGTGCTTTCATTAATGCCTTAGTGGCGCATTACTGCAGCATAACTTTTTAGTTCCTGGAGCAAATCCAGTAGTTCAACCTTTTCCTGGAGTGTTTTAAACTGTTTTTGGCGCTTAGGCTCAGAGCCAGAAGCCTTAGAAGGCACAGAGCATTTCAACGACATCTTGTGTGTTTAAGAATAACAAAATGAAAACAATAACAAAATGGAAAACACGAGGACACTCAGCTGGAGATACGTCACAGAGCAACACTCAGTCAGCAGCAAGGAGAAATGAAAAACACTCTCGGATTGGCTACTTTCACCATCCCAAACTGCGTTTCCCTCAGTAGTTGCTTCCCGTTCTCTCTAGAGCACCATATTGCCACGGAAAAAAGACATAAAAAATTGCGGAGGATATTTGCGCATTCTGCTAACAATTAATAGTTAGGTTCTAATGAAAAATCCGCGAATAACTGAGTCTGCGAACCCTGAACCGCGACTTTGTGGGGGTCTACATACAGCATTAAGAACTGAGTCATTTTAGAACTATTTTATTTTCATTCCTTAAATTGAATCATTTTGAGATGACTCTCTTGTCTATAGGTACAAGCATCAACTGTATGTTAGCCAGCTTAAGACGAGTGAGTAGCCCACCTGGTCCCCCTCCTTTTGAGTATATCCAGAGTAGGACAGAAAAGAACTGTTGATCAAAAAGTCCAGTTCAAGAGTCAGTGCTGTGATGCTTAGATTTGAAACTGACTGTTTCTAGCTTGTGTGTCTCAATGATTTTTAGAGTTATATCACCTGGAGGCATGTGGTCTTCATAACCGACAAGAAAACTGCTGTGCCTCAAACTCAATGATTAAACACGTTATTATGTTAATCAATCAAACGTGCAAGAGCAATGCAAACAAACCTTAAACATAAATGCGCATTACATACCTGTGAGCAATTCCATTTACTTGCAACATAATCACATATTTGAATAATCCCATAGTTCTGACTTCTGTTCGTCCACTGTACTGCAATGCGTTCATCTGTCACCCAGGTTACTGTGTACATATAATGGTCACTACAAAGACATAATATTTAAAAGAATTATTTGAATTGTATTACAAAGGAGTGTAAGAGCCAAATCTTTTCAGTTAATGTTAATGGTAAATTCATATAAGTTTTTGCTTTGTTTAAATTTAAATAGAATGTAGCTTCAACATACAGTAGATAATGGAATATTCAGCTTTACCCCCTATAAAACTAAAATGTTTAGCTCTGTGTGATAATGGAATAACTCTCAGATTATAGTTAGACAGCCAGAAAGAAACAAGAACTGTTAGGAAGATAGACGTTAAGGGCATATCATTTTGTGAGTGTTACGTTACATTAAACTTACTATTCATTAGTACTATTGAGTCCAATAACACACAGAAACTTTAAGAAATGTAACCTAGACACTTAAGCCTTAAATGGAACATCATAGGCAAGAACTCTCTTCTTTTTTGGGTGTATTATCAACTTTATTATTTATTTTTTGTGTGAACTGATTGCCTTAAATTTCACTAAAACTTTTAAAACGAAGACACTAGGACTGTGGCTGTTTTTTTTTGTACGAGTCATACTATCTGCTGGAATGTTTTTCTGGTAGCTGCATTTTGAACTGTTTTGAACTATTTGGAAACCTTGTGGCAGAATATATAGCAGAATAGAAATAATAGACTTTCTGATGGGTTTTTATTGAGAGCAGCACTGGGCAACACCAGACAATATCAAAAAGTCATTTAAAAAGTATTACTTTACTCGTATTGCTTAATTCATGTGTCAGGTCACTCAGTCGTATGCACACAATGTTCCTGAACACATGTATTGTTACAAAAATATCATTAAATAAAAAACCTACAAAAAATGCTTATGAACAATAAATTATCACACTCGGCATTTAAATTATAGTCCACCTGTAGTAATTACATTCTATTATATATTTTATTAATATTATCTATTATATTCACAACTGGAGTACCTTGGCAATACTTTGTGGCAATCTATAAAAATGCACAGGTAAACTGATCCTCTTCTTTTTGAAGCATCACAGATATGCACAAGTACAAGGTGTATTCTCTTCTTGATAACGTTTTCACTCGCTTTTCTTTAATGTTAGTTTTTAATTGTACCCCTCTCTCGGTGCACTCCGCATTGTTGAAATTACAACATTGTTATTCAATGAATACATTGTTATTTAGCTGGACTTGCAACCAGTGAAGGGGAGAGGTTTTTTCAATTTAAATGTATTTTCCTACAAGTGGCTAATTTATAACTATTTTAATAAAAATCCATGTGTTTGAGATGTGGATTATGCGACACGAGTAACATGGTATTTTTTTCATGGTCGTTTTGGGTATTGTGTGCTGTTTTCCAGCATTGGTCAACATGGACGCCTATACTTTCAGAAATTTTGTTATCTCTGTTCTGCATGAAAACATGAACTTATTGTTTTCTTTTAAAGTTGCTTATGAATGTGATAGTTTATATTGTGAGGTTTCTGAACTCTTTTGGGACTCCCCCCAAAACGGGACAGCATGCTGAAGCTCAATTGCCACAATTGTGGAGTGTTACTTGTCCATCACCGAGGCAACCACAGGTTTGCAGCACAGCAACTATGTAGGAAGCAACTATGAGCCAATCGTGGTCACGTTATGAGCGCCTGTCACCAATGGCTGATGCAAGGAACATTAAAAATGCATGGAACAGTACAACTTGGCCACTGACCTGTTCCCGACACTGCCCGTTTGCTGTGTCTGTGTATTGGAGACTGATAGATCCTGCTACAATAAATAATTGTGCTGTTCCTGTTTCAAGAAGAATAAATCTGAAGTACTGAGACTCAGCTCTGTGTTTTGGGGTGCAAGACAGTGACTCATGCGTCACAATATATTATTACTATTATCTAATCAATCATTTGAAAGAAGGCCTTTTATATGAAGAAATCTATAAAGTCCAGTAATGATGAAATATATGTTCAAATGCAAATACATAGGATTATTTCATTGGCTGCATCATTATCTAAAGATATAAACTTAAATACAGATAGATTATAACTAGATGTATACAGAGGATTGTATGCTCTGAATAACTAAGGAACACAAAACATTCCACCATCACCAAAACCAAGAAGAAAGAAGGTAACCAAAATTTTTATCGTTATTTTTTTTTATCAACTGGCTTGGGCAATATGCTTTCAGATTAGCTAAAAGACCTTATCCCTGAAGGATGTGAAAAGTCTGCTCCTAAATCTGCCAGGAAATATCAAACCACCAATATGTCTTGAATCTGGACCAAGTCATCTTTCAGTGAAGCCTTGTTAGAGTCTGCCAGGAAACGTCTTACTAATCTAAATCAAATGATTCTCTTCACCCTGACAAGTAGCAGTGCTACCCGGACATTCTGCTATATCGCTGACCTACCAACATTATTATGGAGAATTAGCCCCATAACTCTGCAGAAGAAGCTCATTTCATCCACTTCTATTTGCAAATGACTGGTTAATCAAAAGCTTTTCTCAAGGACTTAGCCCCCTTTTTACCACAATAGTGTTTTGCAGCATTTGAACAATGCTTTAGTCGACCTCATGAAAAAGATCCAAAGGTACTTACATACCTCCATTTGAGCTGTTGTTTACTGCAGGGAGTAAATCACACATTCTCCTAAAATAAAGACATTGATCTCAGATTTGAAAGTTCTAATCCTGACCCTGATTGTGAAATACATTACTGCAAATTGCAATAAAACAATATTTTATACGAACAGCAGTTGCAACTATCAGGTCCTCAAACTGAATACCCTTTAGGCTTCAAATGCACCCCTATATCCTCATTATAAAAATCAGAAACATTAGAAGAGGAAAGTCGTATATCAAGAGTATGAACACAACACTCTTTTCATGAACGAAGACACTGAATATGACCCCATAAGCCCATTCTTGGATAGTACTCTGTAAAACCTAGGGGGGTTTTATATATTCATAATCTTTTTAAAACAAGTTATGAAGCATTTATAGAAATGACTAAAAGCCTTCCTTTAATCCTCAAATATCTATGAAATCACAAGGAGCTGGTATACAATGCTATATTCAGGTCTCAATCCCAATACCCCAGCAAAAGCTAACCCAGTGAGGATGAGAAGTAACATCCCTCAGTAAATGGAAGACATCTTCTTGTCTTCCTAATACTAATGGCTGACAAGCTTGAGTAACTGCTTCCCCTACATTTTTTACATCTAGTGCTTCCAGAATTTATGGCCTGATCTTATCCTCTTCTCATATCTTGCACTACAGAAGTGTTTAAGTGATCACAGTGACTTCAGCTACAAAAATAAATCCGACCCCATCCCAAAGCTTTCAGCACTACCTTCTCCAATGTGACCATAAAATTTGCATCAGAGTTCTTCTTCAGCCTCTTATTGATCTCCTTTTTACAATCAACATTTCTTCACCCTTGAAAAAAACTGCCCTGGTGACATCCTGGCTTCCCTAACCTAGCAAATGCTTTGCCAGAACTTCTTTGAGGCCCCATCTGAAAGACATTCTACATGGCCTCACCAAAACTGCTACCTCAGATTGACCTTCATTTCTGACAACTGGCTTTTTTTTGATCTGTCAGTACATCTCCACTTTAATTGTGTTGATCATTGACCATTTCCTCAAAGGTGTTCAGGAATATTTATTAACAATGGTGTGTTTGCACATGGTGCTTATAATAGACATCCATAAATAGCACAACAATCCAGTAATGGTAAAGATTTCCACATTTGGATTCAGTTCAAACTGAGAAGTCAAACAAAATGAAACCTTTTATTGGCTAACTAAAAAGATTACAAAATGTAAGCTTTCTAGGCAACTCAGACTCCTTCTTCAGGCAAGATGTAATATAGAGACTGTAATTCCCTGTGTTTATAATGACACTAGGACAGATACAGCATTTGAAAACCTTTAAGTGAGGCATCTTAGAAGAATAAGATGTCATTGTCCAGGTGTCCCAGTTTCTTCCTCCGGGTACTCAATTCCACGTAGTAGCGGTACATGTCAGTGTCTTGTATATCTGTAGTAATAGGGTGTTGTACTGTGTTATCCATTATGGATGTAGTGAGAAGGCAAGCAAAATAACACCTTTTATTGGCTAACTGTGCAGATTACAATATGCAAGTTTTCCAGGCAACTCAGACCCCTTCTTCAGGCAAGACATACCACAGAGACCGGAATTCCCTGTGCTTATAGACAGATACAGCATTGGAAAACCTTTAAGTGAGACATCTTAGAAGAAGATGACGTTGCTATCCAGGTGTACCAGGTTCTTCCTCCAGCAGTAGCAGTAAATTTTGGAGTCAGCTCTGACAGGTAGACTCCATCTAAACACCTAACTCACTGTTTCTAAAAATGCAGAGTACTCTGAATTGGTGTTATAGCTAAACAAAAATGACTTTGACTGAAAGAGATTCTAACTAATGTTAAGTAATGTTAAGGTGAATTTCTTATCTACTGTTAAAAATGTCTTTGCTTAGCTACTTGTAGAATGTCCTGATTTCCTCTTGGTTTTCAGCTGTCAGGAAGCTCCTGAGTAAGAAAAATAGACATCTGCTTTCAAAGATAATGAGCAAAAATATGTCTGACTATATCTAGTGAGTATTTTTGAATCTCACACTCAAGGTGAGGCTCCTTCACCATTAGAGAAGTTACATTCCATGGCTTTGTCACCAGTGATATCCTGCATCTGAGTCTCACTCAGCAGGTGGTGAATCCAAAAAGTGGCTCCACATGGCTTTTTTTTAACCCAACTGTGCTACCTGAGTTACCAGTCAAACCTCACCTCTAGGTCTGCTTCCAGGAGTGAGAACTTAAAGCATTTCTAGAAAATCATTATGAGAGTCTGTTTTTGTATTATTGTCTGTTTTTGCCTGGACTCTTATCTTAGAGCAGTGTGTCATGGGTGTTCCAAGAGTATAAGGCTCCCAGCAATATACTTTAAGGTACATTTAGGCACACTTTAAGTTTAAATTCCTAAAAGGTAAAATTATCATCATGTACTTTGAAAATGCAGTTTACCTGGCGCCAATGATATCTGGTACAGTCACTTCTGAAATCACATGAGAGGTAGTTTCCACAACAAACAGTTTCACTATAGGGATAGTTGAATTAGCCTAAAAAGAGTAAATGAAACGAACATTTTAACCAACAATGATGAGTCACTTTCAAATATTGCTTCATAATTAGAAAAGCAATTTACTGTAATCAAAAATGATAGCTTTATTACTATACCAATTTATTTAGTGAACAAAGACATTCATTCAAAAGTGCAAAATGCAGTGGATTTATAAAGTATGCAGACCGCTTCAATTTTTTCACATTTTGTTATGTTGCAGCCTTGTGCTAAAATCATTTAAATTCGGTTTTCCCACATCAAGCAACACTCAATACCCCAGAATGACAAAGCGAAAACAGGATTTTAGACATTTCTGCAAATTTATTAAAAATAAAAGACTGAAACATCACATTGACACGAGCACTTAGACTCTATGCTACGACACTTAAAATATGACCCAGGTGCATCCCATTCTACTGATCATCACTGGGATTTTTCCACACCTTGTTTGGAGTCCATCTGTGGTCAATTCAATTGATTAGGTGAAGCTCACACCTGTCTATAGAATATCCCACAGGTGACAATGTGTATCAATGTGTATCAGAGTACAAACCCGAGCCAGGTTCATGAAGGATTTACCTACAGAGCTTAGAAATGGGGTTGCATCAATTGACAGATCTTGAAAAGGTTACAAACAATTCTGCAGCATTAAAGATTCCCAGAGCACTGTTGCTTTCATAATTCTTAAATGGAAGATGTCTGGAACAACAATGACTTCCTAGAGCTGACCATCCGGCCAAACTTTGGAATCCTTGGATAAGAGAGTAGGCCAAGACTCTGAAGGTTACTCCATTCGGTAAAAGAAATATGGAAGCTGACTTAGAGTTTGCAAGAACGCACCTTAAGGGCTCTCAGGCAATTAGAAACAAGATTCTCTGGTCTAAATAAATTAATATTAGTATCATGTTTGGCGGAAGCCAGACACCGCTCATCATCTGTGCAATAACATTTCAACATTGTAATATAGTGGTGATAGCATCCTGCTGTGGGATTGTTTTTCAGCATCGGGGACTAGGAGAATAGTCTGGGCTATGGAAAAGCAGTTCACAGCAAAGTATAGACATATCCTAAATGAAAATCTGCTTCAGAAATCTCCTGGACCTCAGTCTGGACTGAAGGCTTACTTTCCAACAGGACAATGACCCTAAGCACAACTCAAAAACACGCAGGCGTGGCTTAGGGACAACCTTAGGAATGTCCTTGAGTTGCCCAGAGCCTGGACTTGAACCCAATCGAACATCTCCATGAAAAACCTGAAAATAGCTGTCCACTGATGGTCTCCATCCAACCTGACAGAGCTTGAGAGGATCTGCAGGTAAAAATGGCAGAAAATCCCCAAATCCTGGTGTGCAAAGCTTGTCATGTCATACCCAACAAGACTTCAATGAAATACTGAGGAAAGGCTCTGAATACTTGTGTCAATATAATATTTCAATTTTTTTTTATTTTGAATACATTTACAAGAATTTCTAAAATCCTGTTTATGCTTTGCCATTCTGCTGCACTGAGCATTGCTTGATATTGTTAAAAAATAATTTAAACAATTTTAGCACAAGACTGAAGCAGAACAAAATGTGTAAAAAGTGAAAGGGTCTGAATACTTTCTGAATCCTCTGTAAATGTAGTATTGAAGAGATAACTGTAAATAGACACACAGTATATTAAGGATTCATGAGGGTCAATTAATTAGAACACAGTGGAAAAGAGAAGGTATCGTGAAAAATCCTGAAGTAAATAAAGAAATTGAGTTAACTAAAATATTTGTGTACAACAGTAGACTATTATGGAGCTGTTGGTGTGCTCTGACTCAATGCCATCAAGACAATACTGACATTTTTAGCATTCATTAGGCCCATACATTAGTATTTTGAAGCCAACACGTTTCCTTATAGACTGATGTTTTGTCTTTGTGAAATTAAAACATGAAAACATTATAGCCACTTCAATACTAAAATATTTTTCCAAATCAAAAATATCTGACATAATTATTTAGCAACTCTGATACTCACAACAACTTACTATTAACTGTTTAGCTATGGGCTTATGTAGATTCCCTCATTACACACTGTCAGTAAATTTAAAAGAATGATTCTGTAATCTGTGATATTCAAACCGATTCATTTTAAATTATTCTAAAGTAGGCTCATATTGCTACTATTTACTTACTTTTTACTTATCCTACTTATTGTAGGATTTGATTTAAGTAAAAAAAAAAAAGTGCAATTCTTTTGTATAGCTTATTTCATAAACTACTTTTTGTTGCTAAAATATATGAAGTGTATTTAATATGTAGGTAGACTACATTCATACTATCTGTTGTTTAAAAGTAAAAATTATGATACAAATATGCATATCATTGATTAGGCAACTTTAGATTTGCATAATGATTCCACAAGCAATCGATAAACATTTATTTGAAATTGTGCTTCTTACAGACATTGTTATAACAAGGTGGTCTGTTTACAAACAGCAAACAGTAATAAAATAGTATATATATATAAATATATATATATATATATGCGTAAAAAGTGCAGCATGGTAAGATACTGGGAGAAGTTTGGAAGTATATAGTATCTCTGAAATTTTAACCACCTTTGAATAGGAAATATCCATCCATCCATCCATTATCCAACCCGCTATATCCTAACTACAGGAAATATCACAAAAATATATTTTTTATCTGTATAATCTACATATAATATCCTTGTTTTATTACATATAAGAATAAACAATAGCATTATGTATTTTCACATATACAATTACCAAACAGAAAGAAACATTATTTTAGATTCATAATTGGAAAAGGGTACCTTTGGATATGGAATGACAACTGTTTTCGGGTATTGGTCATTCCCATAATATGAATATTCAATGCGCTCAACTGCAGTGTCATTTAAAAAGACATAGGCCACAAACTTCCCACTTGGTGACCACCATATTCCATATGTTGATGAAAATACTTCTTCTGTAGAAATAAAGTATCAATACATTTAATTTAAAAAACAATAAGAGATTATGTTTACAATTCAAAACTATCCACCAATATATTAAAGTGCCAAATACCGTATTTACCCGTGTACCACGCGCACATTTTTCCCCGAAAATTAGCATTAGAAAATCAGGTGCGCGTCATACACGATGAAATGTGCGCATCATAAATCAGGAAACTTCTTCTGCTTGGGCTCGTGCACTCGCGCTCTCTCTCGCTTCGCTTGCTCGCCCACTCGCGCTCTCTCTCTCGCTCGACAGTGCTCGCTCTCTCTCTAAATGCTTCTTATACAATCACAACGCGCGTCATACACGGGGCAAAACTTTTTTCACGATTTTCTTTGTAAAAATTAGGGTGTGCGTCTTACACGAGGGCGCGTGGTACACGAATAAATACGGTAGTTTTAATGGACCTAACTTTATGCTTATTAGTAATGACATACTGTAGTAGCCACTACTACTGTGGTTGCTGACCTTGAGAACTGCAATGCAGTTCTCAGTTTGAAAGTTCTCTCCCTGGTCACCATGTCAAACTGAGTACTCTGTCAGTTCCCTTGGTATCCTACGCTTTTTTAATGGATCTTTCTGAGAGTTGCTTTTTTTCTAAATCAGTTTTTTACTGAGTATATGTATATATAACAAATATATTAAGAATTACAACGCAGGTGTTTTAACTGAAGTATAAAAAAACACATAACAAAAAATACAAATTATAATCTGTAAAAAGAGTAAAATGCAAACAGTGACAGAGATGTAAAAACCTTCCCCCACCAAATACAAAGTCGTAGCAGCAGCAAATCCAAACAATTAAACTCCTTGCAAATCCTGCACAAAGTGACTCATGAAATGAATCGTGCTGTATCACACGTAACTGGTGGATGATTCAGGGGAGACCTCGTGATAGGTAAAACGTTCAACTAAAGTATAAACTAAAAAAGGAAAAGAGAA
Organism: Polypterus senegalus; assembly: GCF_016835505.1. Taxonomy (NCBI): domain Eukaryota; kingdom Metazoa; phylum Chordata; class Cladistia; order Polypteriformes; family Polypteridae; genus Polypterus; species Polypterus senegalus. Next base: position 166,239,714 of record NC_053159.1, read on the forward strand.
AGACACGGTATATCAGAAAGATTGACAAACAGATGTTCTATTAACCTCAATTGAGGAGAGGGTAGGAGGACACACTGATACAGCGCATTGCCGCACCCACCACATGATGAACCAACTCAGGATCTCAGATTAGGACCCGAGTGCAGCCATGCAGCAGGTGACACCTCAGCACCACACTCGGTCAGATGGAGTGGAACAGTGTGAGGTTTTTTATGGTGGCTGGAGTGCCAATTCTGCCACCAACCCCCAGGTTTTTCCCGCAGGTTGGAGGGCCTACATGCAGGGCTGGATACAGATTAATGTCATACCCAGGTCAACCTCCATGGGTGAGGATTTAAACTAAAATTTGTCTTCAGTACCACATAATTAAGCTTTCTCTTTTTCCATGGATGATGTAAGAAGAAATTTAAAAAATCTGTAGTAACCACATAGATGGTGTTTTCACAGACATCTTTAAACTTAATTGAAAAAATCTTTGGTTCCCACCTGCTTAAAAAAAATAATTATCACTGTGCAGAATCATTACATCTTGTCTGAAGAAGGGGCCTGAGTTGCCTCGAAAGCTTGCATATTGTAATCTTTTTAGTTAGCCAATAAAGGGTGTCATTTTTCTTGGCTTTTCTCTACATTCATAATGGCTAACACGGTACAACACCCTAGTACTACTGTGCAGAAGAAACTAAAAATGTCTTAATGATTACATACCAGTGGTATTTAGTCCCATTCTGATGAAGTGCTGCAAGAGACTGGGGTTACATTGAACAGAATATTCCAGATTATTTGGACCATCTCCAGTTTAAATATTGGTCACAACTGGTCTACTGAGGAAATCATATCCCTTGCACGTCATACCATCCTTCCAAACCTGAATTGTAAAAACTATAATGTTGTAGTACTGTTTATAGACTACAACTCAGCCCTTGACCCTGCTGTACCACCAAAGCTGACCACCAAGCATCTGAATTTAAGTCTTTGTCTGATCCTCTACAACTGGATTTTGGATTTACAAATGGGAAGACCCCTGGATGTGTGGATTGGCAGTATCACATTCTGAAGCGCTGATCCTCAACACTTCTATTCCACAGGGTTTGTTGAGGTCCCTGCTGTACGACCATCACCATAGAAATGATTATTAAAAATAATGAAACGGTGCACAAAGGGGACATTTACATTCTGACATTCAAATAAGAATTTTATTAAACTGTGTACAAAATAAACTTGTACTTGCACTTGAAATCACAAAGGGTTTCAATCTTGTATTGAGGAATTAACCATACAACCATGGGGTAGATTTAATTGTGCCCTTACAAAGGCAATGCAGTAGAAACCTGTTAAGTGAAAAAGGTGTAACAGACAGGCAAGCAATGCCAACAGGAGATGTTTGGTCAGTAATCACATCCAAATAAGTGAAACACTACAGAACAACTGTAAAAGACATGGGATGAGACCAAATCATATGTAAGAATGGTCCTGGTTCTTTGGCAAATCAAAGTTTTAGGGTCAGATATAACCTCTCACCAAATAATATTCTGAATTTCTCACCATTTCCAATGCCTCATTATGCAAAACTCCACTAAACAAAATGTATTATTAATGCTCATATCACTTTGCATTTCCTGTCTTCTGGAAATCTCAACTGCTAACAAATGACCAGTAAATATGAAATGCCATCTGCCACATTTTGCATGTGTCCTCTTTTTTTGGTGATAAAAGAAGAACTAATAAGTACAAGAAAAAAAAAGTTGAAGTTTTGTGGTGTCAGGATATGTGATATAGTGGAGGTCCGACAATGCCACACCACAATACCAGGTTAATATCTGGAACTGGGTATGATCTTTGTGATATGTGCACCTTTTCCCCATGTCTGCATTTGGTACTTCTGCCTTTTTTTTCGATTAGGTAGGGAGGTGGCTGACTTGGTCAAGCCTGATCCTAGTTGTGAGTGCCCACATGTAATGGCCAGTAGGCAGTTTGTTGACTCTGACTGTGTCTGGCTTGTCTGACTCCTTTTATACAATCTGGCAGTGGTTCTACAATTAGCTGTTGGACAGATATTGTTGTTTTTTATTTGAGCTAATTAGTTTCTACTCTGTTTTGATGTATTTGAACAAATCTGTATCCTCATATGTGATAGTTCTGTACTTAGTGGTCTCATCTGTTCTGGCATTGTGCCTTGTTTGTATTATTGAATTGCATTTCTGTTGTGACAATGTTGGCTGTCTAGCTCTGGAAAGAGGATTACTTGTGTTTCGTTTTATGTGCTGTATTTACCTATTTTTTGACGTCCATTGTACAAACAGCTTACCTGGAAGGGGGTCTATCTTTGAATTACCGTTCTTGATTTCTTACATTTGTTTTTCACTATAAGGCTATTTTTTGAGAGTTTTCTTCTTGTCTTCTTATGGCGTCCATGTTGGGGATCTATCAAAAAACAGGGCCTGTAAACGGCCATTCAGGCATTCCTTGCCTGCGCCACCACCACCTACTCAAAGCATCATGATGCACCAACATTGATGGACTGAAAGCCAGAAGTCTACGTGACCATCATCATCAGGTCCTTCCATGAAAACCCTAAATACAAAGAGGACTGTTTGACTTATGTTAGGTAGATTGCCCAGAGGGGACTGGGTGGTCTCTTGGTCTGGAACCCCTACAGATTTTTTTTCTCCAGCTTTGGAGTTTTTTTTTGTTTTTCTGTCCACCCTGGCCATCGGACCTTACTCTTATTCTATGTTAATTAATGTTGACTTATGTTTATTTTTTATTGTGTCTTCTATTTTTCTATTCATTTTGTAAAGCACTTTGAGCTACATTTTTTTTGTATGAATATGTGCTATATAAATAAATGTTGATTGATTGATTGATTGATTGTGTGAATTTGGGCTATACAAGAAATAAATTGTTGTTGTAATGCCGATGCAGATTACTTCACTTGTTCTATTAGCAGGCTCATCCATATCAATAATGATTCCTGAAAGTTCCTCCGTATTTTCACATCCACATTGGAAAATTATATGGGTTAGTGATTAAAAATCATATTTTGAAATTGCAGCAGTGAGAAGTCAAGCAAAACGAAACATTTTATTGGGTAACTAAAAAGATTACAATATGCAAGCTTTCGAGGCAACACAAGCCCCTTCTTTCAGGCAAGATGTAATTACAGCAGTTAATTCCTGACTGAGGCATTACATTAGACTGGTGAGTTCAAGCGAAACTCACTCATTTGTGTTGGGCTCATATAAATTCATTTCAATTTAATCTCCATATTTTGAATGGATATGTATAGTAAAACATTTCAGCTTGCAGAGGCATAGGAGTGTTTTATGCATATTCATTTTGACACCAAGTACATTTTCAGGCAAAATGAAACAAAGCATACTGTAGATGTGCAGAAGACAGTTTGATGTAGTCCAATAATAGGTGTGTTGTTTTTGTGTTTTGAACTAAGGTAACTGCTAAGCAATAACTAATTTTCTCATTAAAATTTTACTTCTTAAGAATGTACATTTTCAGTACGAATACAGAGTGAAACAGTGTAGGCATAATTATTTTTATATATAAAGCGTCTACGCGTGGAGGAGTGTGTGTCTGTCTGGCCCGGGAGTGAGAGGTGGAGTCTGGGTAAAGGGCTCCGCCACTGAGGAAACAGAAAACTGAACGTCTACATGTGGAAGTGTGTGTGTCTGTCTGTCCGGCCCAGAAGTGCGAGGCTACTACAGTATGTAGCTCAGGGAGCTGGCAAGGAGGCCCCAATTTAATGAGGTGGAAGAAGAAAGCAACTCTGTTGCAAAAGAAAAACCACTGAGAAAAGAGAGAGACTCTTACGCAAGCGATACGAGCACATCGGCAATACGGTATCCCTTTTACTTCTCCTCCCGGCGCTAATACACAAGGGAGGCGAGCACGTTGGAAAAACAAAACCTCCTAGGAGAGAGATGCCTAGAGTAGTTCCTTTCAATTATCTGACATCTCTACATTTCAGTTTTTTTCTGCCGATTTCAATAGTTTCTAAGACCCCAGGTTTTTTACAGCACGGGCTTACACAGCTAGTAATCTATACATATTTGAAAACTTTCACTGGGTTTAACTACTTTTTCAAGTCACACTACATTAGTATTGTTTGCTAGTGCTTTGAGTATTTTAATTGTTTAAGAAGACATCTGAAAACACGTAGTAATAATAATAATAGTAATACATTTGTATTGTGGCGAGCGCCCTCTTCTATGCGGTGGTGTGCTAGGGAGGCAGCATAAAGAAGAAGGATGCCTCACGCCTGAACAAACTGGTGAGGAAGGCAGGCTCTATTGTAGGCATGGAGCTGGACAGTTTGACATCTGTGGCAGAGCGACGGGCGCTGAGCAGGATCCTGTCAATCATGAAGAATCCACTAAACAGTATCATCTCCAGACAGAGGAGCAGCTTCAGTGACAGACTGCTGTCATCGTCCTGCTCCACTGACAGACTGAGGAGATCGTTCCTCCGCCACACTATGCGACTCTTCAATTCCACCCCTATGTAAACATTAACATTATACAAAGTTATTGTCTGTTATACCGGCCTCACACTCTCCACCTTGCATTTTTTAACTTGCACTGCTTTTTTATTGATCTTTAATTAATACTGTTTTTATCAGTATGCTGCTGCTGGAGTATGTGGATTTCCCCTTAGGGATTAATAAAGTATCTATCTATCTGTCTGTCTATCATTTTATTTTTTTTATAGTGCCTTGCAGCTATGCCAATATTTGGCTATAAATCAACTTACCCTCATAAACCCAGTCAGGAATTCCATTATATATTTCATTTTCCTTTCCATTTGTTGTCACCTGAAGGTAATCTTGAGATGGTTCCAGTTTTAAGTAAACATTGTTTTTCCAAATAAATGCCTTAATTAATATTGAAAAAGAAAAAACACAAAAAACTAAAATTAATCAAATCAAGCCAAATGTCTATTTTTAAGAAGATCAGAAAACATATGTATGCTTTATAGACACATTATCTTCTATGTGTTAAATTCTTGTATTGCTTGTACCCCTGGGCATTCATTGGTAACCACCAAATATCTGTATTTTGTAATTTTAGAATGCAATGTCAAAATTTCCTACTGTTACTACAACTACCTGAATTCAGCTTCCCACATACTAGCCAACCTTATAGAAGAGACCAGTTTTACTATTTCAGAAGGTTGCGTTTCGGGATATCACTTGCTTTTTAGCGCTTCAAACATAAAATGCCTAAACTGCCAAAAATGAATAATAAACAGTATGTGTTACCAATGTGTGCGCCAGCTGCAAGAGGTCTTCATTCTGGACTGAAACCCATGAGCTTACACTGCTGTGCCAGCCACATTTAAAAGAAACCTGCAACTTGTCCTACTTGTTTGAAGGGATGTTATGATTACTGTTCTCTTTAGTAAATTAAAAGGTCTTACATTAGGAAGACTATCTTACTATATACTATCTTATATAATGTCTTACATTAGTTAATATAGTTAAGACGTTGTCACACACATGCGAATGTGAGGCAGCTAAAGGGCCTGAATGGGGGTAATTCCATGCCTGACCACGGGAGGGCGTAGTGCATTAACCCTTTTTCTATTTTTCTGCAGACCAGTCATAGGAAATCCTGCCTGGCCCAGACGATGTCACTTCCGGTTCTGGCCCTGATGACCTCAGTTACTCTGTGTAGCTTTATAACTGCCATTTTGTCACCTCTACTACAGCTGTCATGTTATAATTAAACATGAATTGTTAGAATTGACACATACAGTACTTTTTAATGACAAAACAAAAAGGCTTTGTTAAAAGATGTGTATTTCTATACAGATATGAATATATGTAACCAAGTGACACAAAATGAGATATAATTTATTTAATAAGGTCAGTTTTTTTCACCGTTTTAATCTTTTATGGGTTTTTAACTCTTTACTTGTGACACTGTCATAATAATTTGAAAAAATAACTTGACTCTTCCAACATGTAAACATGGGACCACTGGCATATTTAGAGTATATACACTAGTACTATATATCTAATGAAAGTAAATCATGGGGTTACAATGGCACAAGCCTCACACCAAGGACACTGGGATTCACGTCCCGGGTCCTCCCTGCATGGTGTTTGCTTGTTCTTCCATGTCTGCAGGTTTCCTCCCACTCTCCAAGCACATGCACTCAGGTTGATTTGTGGTTGCTAAATTGGCCCTGATATGTGTTTGGTGTGTGGGTGCATGTAACTGTTTGTTCACCCTGTGATGGATTGGCACCCTGTCCAGGGTTTCTTCCTGCCTTGTTCCCTATGCTAGCTGAGATAGGCTTTGGCATCACCCATGAACTGGTCTGGTTATATGGGTTATAAAATGACATAACACTACAATATGCCATGTTACATATGTTAGTAGCACCTACTTACCAGTTTGTGTCCTGTTGGAGAAAACTCAATATATTGTATTTCTTTTGGTAAAATGTCAGATAGATGTTTCCTGAAACAAGTTAAGAAAATATTTACAATTATTACTTCAAGTTCTCTTTTATTTGTCAGATGATAAATATGCCCTCACAAAGCACCTGGTATTTTAAAGAAGAAAAGTCCACAGGTCATGCCCATTAGAACAGGCTTACACATACAACAAGTTATCTGCAACTACAGCAGTCCATTTTGTGAAGCACTTCACTTGCAGGGGTGAGAGGAGCCAAAACCTGGTAGTACTGGGCATAAAGAAGGAACGAACTCTGAGTGCCATTCTGTCAAAGGGGACATCCTTGAGCTCTCCCACATAAGGACAGTTTAGAAATATTATTCAACACCTCTTTGGAAAATTGACATGAGCAAATGTAATCACCACAGAGAAAGTGGCCCAGTTGTAAGATGAACCCTGGACCCCAGAGCTGAGAAACAGTGAAAGAATCAGTGGGCAACTGAGGCAACCTAAGTTAATGTACTACACAGGCTAAATTAGAATATGTGAAGACATTTTTCAGAAAGTGTTTGCAATCAAAGTATGAAGCTCACATTGTGAGACAAATTACTTAGGAATTGTAATTAATAAATTATATGGTGTAAGAGACAGCCGGCAGCTTATCCCGGCCGGGATGCCACTGCGATGGAAGGAATGGGGGAAGGCAACTTTTCAAGGACACTGCCTCCCCCGAAACGCTTGATGGTAGCTTCCCTGGACTGCAACAATGTCCCGGATTTCTGCAGAGCACTATGGGACATGTAGTGTAATACCACAGCCCTGCCATGGGTGCCGCCAGGGGACGCTGCAAGAGGACCAGAGGAGTTGCGTTTCATCCATAGCCCGGAAGTACTCCCAAGTCATGAGTACAGAAGTGTCGATTCACGATGCTGAAGAAAACTCAAGTCCTCCATCTGAACAAGAAATGCTGACAAGTCATGTGGGAGGAAGAACAGAAGCACTTTCTGGTCAAGGACTATATAAAAGACTGCTGTGAACCCAGCGAGCGAGTCGGACTGGGGAGGAGGTGGACAACATTTGCTGGGAGGTGTAGAGGAGAAACATAAGAGTATTGTGCTAATTATGTGTCTGTTAATTTGTGGCTGTGCTGCTTGAAGGCACTGTTACAAGAAGAAAAAGTATTAAAATACCTTTTGGTGCTTTTAACCTGTGTCCTGTGTGTCTGTCTGTTGCGTTTAAAGAGGCAACAGCACCACCTAGCGTTTTACAATGGTTATGGTTTAATTCTTGCTTTACTTAACTTACATTACTTACTTAAAAAACAGAAGAAATTTGACAAGCAAGAGGAGACCATTCAGTCCATCAAGCCAGTTTGTTTAGCTAATACCTAACCTGTCCCAATAGCTCATCCTGATTCTTCTTAAAAGTTGTCAAAGTTTCTCCTTCAGCTCAACATGACTCATTAGTTTGTTCCCACATCTCTCTGAGGAAAGAAGTGCTACCTGGCTTCAGTCCTAAATACATTTCCCCTTAATTTCTGCTGATGTCATTGAGTATGTATTTCACCCTTAAGCAGAAAGAATGTTGCTGGATGTACTTTATCAATGTATCAATTATTTATTTGAGGATTTTAAATACCTGGAATAAGTCCTCTGCTGGAGACTAGACAAGTCTGTCAGAGCAGGCCATGTCCTTAAGTTCTGAGATCCATATGGTTGCTCTCCTCTGCTCAGCTTCAAGTGCTGCTATGTCTTTTTTGTACTGTGGTGACGAGGGGCCTCGTGTATAAATGGTGCATACGCACAGAAATGTTGCGTAAGAACTTTTCCACATTCAAATCTTGATGTATAAAACCTACACTTGGCGTAAAGCCACGCACTTTTCCACGGTACCTCATACCTTGTTGTATGCAAGTTCTCTGCTTGGTTTTGCAGACTGGCAGCACCCAGCGCCAAAGCAGTGCTACTTTTCCTGTGTGGTTACTCCTTATTTTCCTGAAACAGCTTTATAAATACACTGAAACTAACCGCATATTGTTTATTAGTGTAATGCATCTGATTGTAATTAACCTGTAACAATATAATTGCCCAGGGAATAGCCATAGTATTCCAAATACCATAAGTGCTTTAGCATTGTTACTCTCACTGCACCTTCTTCTTCTTCTTCTCCTCTTTCAGCTCCTCCCGCTAGGATTTGCCACAGTGGATCATCTTTTTCCATATTACTGTCACCGCAAAACTCGGAGCATTTATATAACTGTATCTGAGTAGGAATCACGGCAGCAGGTGATCGGAAAGAGAATTATCGGTATACAGCATCAAGCACACGCTACCTCAGCCACAGCAAAATGTTTCAAAGCCTTTCCTGTCCGGACCTCGCGGTTCAGAAACAGTTTCATCCCAAGAACTATAAACACACTCAATCAAGTGCTCCTTGTAGAACTGTTTGTATTTATAAGTACAATCACCTCACTGTAAACTTGCACTACAGTTATAATATTACACAACCTGAGCCACTTTATAAAGCGCGTATTTACATACTGTATGATGACAATATCATTTTTAACATGAAATGCAGAAAAATATGTTTATTATATTATACAGATAAAACTTTAACTTCATTTAAATAATCTATATTCTTCACTGGGACTGGCATGAAGGATAGAATAAGTAAATATGTACTATGAAGATAGTTCAATGTTCCTTGAACGTTTTGAAGAATCTGCGCTCTAAGCTTACAGATGGCTTAACTTCTATTACAGAGCTGATTGTGTGGCGATCGGTTACTTGGAGAAAGAAAAGCAAAGACCGCAGGAGCGGACACACTAATATATATTGAATATAAAAACGCAGCGGCAAATTTCGACAAAAGTTAAATGCTTGTGTCATGAGCACGAGGCGGCTATGCAGTGTCCGCAATGGACGTGGCCATCCACCGTGCATAAGATACCATATTGACATTGGCGGGCAAAGGAGCCACTGATTCTTTCTCTGCCCAGGGCACCACAAGCCTAGAGCTGCCCATGAGTACTGCTGCAATAAATAATTTCATCGAAGGTCGTGCACAGTCGCTGCGCCATTAAACCCATGTTTAATAACGTGCTTTAACTCCTATCATCATGAAAATTATATCATGTATACATCTCAGTATTTTAGTTATTCGGAGAGCTGTAATATCACAAATGTAATGGATTCAGTGTTCAGTCAGAGGAAAAGAGCCGGTTTAAGAAGCAAGTAGTGATTCACACACATAGAGCACATAGAAGATCAAATACAAAACAAAGCATTTAACGTGTTACTTTAATTACGATGTGATTTGAGAAACTGGTTAATTAAACGATTTTAAAATGACGTTTATGATGTTCTACTGTAATGACAAAATAAACTATGTGATTAAAGTGGAAATTTCGAGATTGAAGTTGACATTTCGTGCTTTTTTCCCCACTGTGTGCCTTTTTTTTCTCTGTACCCTAATAAGCTTTCATATGACACTCAGACGGTGGGCTACGACTTGCCTTTTCACGGCAACTTTGATATCTGAGCTTTCAAGTTTCTCCACCACGCTATGTCACTCGATCAACTTCCTTTTGTTTATTATACCACGGTTTAATTAAACAATAGTATGTTTTTCCTTTGCCTCTACTTGGTATTCGCAGAAATTCTTAAATTTTCTCTGAGCTGAGCTTAAGAGCGATTTATATTAATTTGCATATTCAAAGAGGCATAATTCTGGGAGGAGTTGAGGCGGGACATAAGGCATGTGCATGAGAGTTACTTTTCACGCTGACCGGGATTTATGTAGCGGAAGAACGTGGAAGTTGGAGTACGCACAGATTCCTGCATCTGGATTTTTCTGTGCGTAAGCACATTTTGGCTTTTGTGCTTACGTCATGTTATAGTTCAAATTCTATGCACGGTGTTATGCATGAGGCCCCAGAACTGTAAACAGGGCTCCAGATATGGAGTATATACTTTATAAACAGTATATTCTCAAACTAGCTTAATGATTTAGGGTTGCATGCTTTTTTTAGTAAAACACGCTCAAGATGTCTTCACCTCCATTTTGAGCCTGAGCAGAGAGTCAGATTTGGGCAGAGTGAGTGGCCTGTCTAGAGGAAGAGGGGCCAGTGGGCTTGCAGAGAAAGAAAGGGAGTAGGAAGGAAGGTGAAAGTGGACCCCCCAATCCCACAGATAGACAGGGATCATAACTATCTATAGGAAGGTTGTTGTTTTCCTCATGTATTATTTTATCATTCCACTTCTTTATTGTGATCCTACCTCCATATCATGATCTGGCCATTGTTTTACATTTTTTACAGCTATTCCTTAGTCTCTAAAAATATTTTAATTGTTATTTGGATGGTTTGGGGGGCCCAGGGAATCCAGTGGTTAAGATTACGTTTTCAATAATGCATTTTTACCTAGAAATACTGTAAAATGAAATGTATTCTCCCATGGAACCATGTTGTTTTTCCTTATTTGTGCTAACATTTTTGGACCATTCTGTCAACGCTTGCTATGCCATTGCTAGGTGAGGTCAACCAGAAGTTCATGGACCAAGGTGTAAAGGTGAGCGTCAAATAAGTCCCAGCTTGTGGATATTTTAAAGAAAAGATTTGGCATTGTCTTCTATATTTCTATCTAATTTTGGCAACTAATGTTTTAGCTACTGCACTACAAGTTTTGTCTTATGTCTTGGCTCTGGCTACTTGAAATTACTTTGAACTATGGTTATGGAGTGTTGAGTGTGGAGTGTTGACCTTTGCCTATTAATAAAAACACAGCCCATCTGCTGACTCCAATCTTATTTAAATATGCCCAGTGTACCCTGTAATCTTTAATAAAACCGCAGTTTTACTGTATGTTTATCTTGACTTCATGTTATATTAATCATATACTGTATATTTTACACCTCCTATTCAACATTATGACTTTTAAAACATAAAATTCATTAAAAAAGAAGGCTATACCATATATTTAGCAGAAAAATAAAGAAGATTATGTCAAGTTTAATCAATCATTGAAAGTGTTTTATGTCAATACAGAAATTTAGATTATTTGTATATAATTTAGGCAGAAAAATATAAGGTAGTTTTATCTTTGAAGTACTTCATTTGTGCCAATACAGAGTAGAACACTGTGAAATAAAATAACTTTGTATATTAGGCTGTTGCTTTTTTCCTTTATTCAAAACATCAGGTAAATGTATTACTGTTACAGATATTTGTTAACTGTTTACAGACCTCTGATAACTCTTACAGATATTTTTGCAGCTGGAGCACAAGTGTCTTTTTCAGTGTCCCACAGTGAGGTGGAAGTTGGACCAGCAAGCATGTGATTTAAAATCTAATGCCTTTAGTACTACCATAGTGCCTTTTATATTTATATATTAAATAATAACTTACTTTGTCTCCAGGTCATAAAGTGAATATGAAGCTGTATATGAGTGCCTCCATACCTTTAAAGCAAGTAGCAACCATCTGTCAATTAAAAAGCATACTGCAATATTTCTCTCTATAAATAAAGTTTATAACAGTTACGGTAAATTAAAACTGCCATCATCTTTACACTTTATATTACATTACATTTTTCACTTTTAATAGACAAATAACAGTATTCATCTTTTTGCCAAAAAATTGCTTATGTATAACATATTTAGTCATTTAAACATCATAAGCATTTTATGTATGCTTGAAAATTGAAAGTAAATTAAGATGGAGTACATGATGTTGGGTTGTTGTCACGATGGCATTAATACATGAAGATATAAAAAGTAAAATCAAAATTCATGTATTTACCTTTTGGTAATCTCTTTGCAAACAAGCAAACTTTCGGTCAGCAGATACAATGTAATCGGAAGCATTTACATCTGTCTAGAAATAAATAAAAAGCAAAATTATTAAGAAAAAGAAGAAGAAACAACCATCAGCCAATTTGTGCAAAGGCTTATAACTTAATGTGAATCTTCTGAAACACTAGAATTCCTGTTTAATGCAGATGACATACGAAGAGTGATGAAAAAATATTTTGGATTTTAAAAAATTTGGATAAACAAATGTTGCTTCTGAGGGTCTTTATAGTCCAGATGCCACGGGTTTATAGCTGGCAGTTATTAGAATTCAAAATGTTCAAACTGGGACTGATCATGGTTTAATTCCAAGCTTAAACACTTGGCATAGTTGACAGAATGTGCAGTGTGGATGAGTGGAGTGTAGTGGCCGTGCTATGCTGGGCAGAAGATGAGAGCCAAGTTGGAGTGAGAGCTCAGCTCAGATCACCAGGAAGTGTTCCCCTTTCAGTGTTTAGAGATAGTGTCCACACGTCCGACTATAGGAATTCTCCTATTGCTCATATTAAAAAGAAGTTACTTCTGAAGGTCTTTGTAATTCCAGACATTGTGGGCTTGCAGAAGCCTGCCAATGGTTACCATAATGCAAATGTCCAAACTTGAACGGATCATGCTGTAATTCTTTGATGGAACAGCTATTCTCTAAATTTAGATTAAGCAAGTTTATAAAATTACCAGATGGATGTGTGACCATGCTCTGAGATTAACTTGTGGCCGGTCTAGTACTGATTCTTGTTTTGTGTCTGATGCTTCCAGAGTACAGTAGATTGTCATAAGCAATTTTAAAACAATTCACATACTCCATTTAAGTCCAATCTTCTCTAAGCCATTTTTTGTTTGCTTCCCCTGTTATCAGAATGACAGGAATTAAACATTTTGTTTAAGAAAAGCTAAAATAATCCTCTGGGTTTATATGTTTATCATTGCTATGGTTGTTGCTGTGACAGCAAATTTGATGTCGCAAAGCCGTAACTATAAAAATATTAGTCAAAATGGTGCCATACACTTTACCTTGGTATTGGGATAAATACCATTTTTTTGCACATTTTTATTTGTCTCTTGATCTTCTTTTTTCTGAGCTTTAAGATTTTTCCTGACCTTAATATGTTTTTGGTTTGGTGCTTATTGACTCTTTGATGATGAAGTTCTTTTGACTTTTTGAGTAAACATTTTGCTCTTCTCCTTCATTTTCTGAATTTTTTTTTTCAGCTGTCTTTTTAAGAAATTATTGTCCCAACTGCCCTTTTCAGGGCATTTAGCTGTAAAACTGCCTTAATTACAAAAATAAACAAACATGTTCCAGTATTGTGCTGCCAATATTAGTATTTATTAGTGAAAAGCAAAATGAGCGGGGTACATAAAAAAAAAAACAAATGAAAGAGAAGCCATTTTTTTGTGGAAATAGTTTAAAATTTCAAACCACATTTACATATTTCTGTTCTCGTTTATAAAGGGCAAGTGGCATGTAGGCCTATTATAAAACAGCTCAAATAAGCAGTCAGCACAGATTGTACAAATCATTTGTGAGCTGCTCTCACACAAAAAAAACAGTGGCAGTTCATTCACTTCGGTTCTGTTTTCTGTATTTCTTCTCGCTTTGTACTGCCTCTGCACTTTATCTGTGTCTGCCTTCTTGATCATCTCCTGTGTTGCCTTTCACAAGTGTGTGACAGCTCCCATTTTATATTTTTTACAGTTTGGTACAAAGCAAGCTTATCTTTTTTGGCAAGCAGCCTATTTACCTTAGAAAGTGATGTGAAAATATTGTCAAAGGTGACTTTTTTCCTCATTGCCTCTAAAAGGCTAAATGAGTTGTTTCAACACAATGGCAGATCATCTTCCCCTGGTAATTGAGGGTGATCTTCCTTGTGTTTAGTACATATTTCTTATTTACATCAGCATTTTGATGCAAGACTTGTCGGGTTTACTTAACATCATTTAAATGAAAGGGAATCAACTTTTCATAGGGAATAAATGCTCTTCAATGGTTCTGTTCTGCCCTGGGTTATAACATACTGTATGATGTTGTATTGTAGTGTCTGATACTGTATAACAGTAAATGTGTAAGTATGCTATGAGGCACAGTTTAGCTACAGAATAGTATAATTTGAGTATACATCTGCTGTCAAAACATTCTGTGTATAAGAGTTAGCGCAGGTGCTAGAAGTTCAGTATATCTGTGCTCAGATCATATATACATTTTCTTTTCTAAACAACACTTCATTCCTCGCCAAGTCCCACGTTCTATTGTTCTTTCCCGTTTCAGCCACAGTACAATCTCAGATGAGTGTCAGCATTTCCATGCAGCATAAGCAAATCAAGCCAAATGATTGTTCTTGAATTTACATACATTGTTGGTTCTGCTGTGCCGATGAAAGCATTGCGAGTGGGTCGCCTTCCAACACTGTGCTCTTCACTCACGGCTTGCTCTGTCCGCAGTGTGCCACCTTGCACATTCTCCTTCCCCTGTGTCAGTTTGATGCTGGCCGTCCACTTAATTTTCCAAATAGTGTGAAAACACTGGGATGCCATTTCAAGTGAGTTAATAATTTTTTAACCAAACTGAGATACCTGGCGTGTGGGCAGTTTTTCAGGTTTGTCTATTATTTTCTTCATTGTGCATATTGAAGCTACAGTAATGTGAGTGACACTTTTTCTGTGATTATCTCCTGGTTGTTTGTCAAAGACTGACATCAGTTCATACTTGGGCAGTAACATTCACTAATGTCAACAGCCGTAGCAGGAGAGGATTTAACAAGTTAAAAAGAATATGTAAATATGGTCATGCAAGAGCCTAAGGAGACAAACATTCTGATTCACATCTGGTTACCAGCATTTAATGTTCTTGCTGGTGACACTGTGTGGTATTTCAGGTAAAAAACAAAGATAAATATCATCATTCATGTGTTTTGAATAAAATTTGCGGTTTAAAACTAAATGGGCCTTTACATATAGGAAACGTCAAGGAAGGAGAGAAGTATTTTTGGGTATTTCTGACAACCGGCTTAAACCTCCTATATAAGATGCTATTTAATGCTGAACTGGTTACACCTCATACAATCAGACAGAGGGAAAAAGCAGGAGGGGGTCTGGAGACTTAGGTGAATATAATATACTAAAAAAACAAGCACAATACTACTACATTTTAAATGGGAGATCCAGACTTTGAAATGCAATCTGAATTCATCCATGTTACTGACTAGGAGGGGTTTTCACCATCTTGTTAAACGGTTTAAAAGGATGTGGTGGAGGGCTATGCAATGGCCAAGTTAAAACCCAGATCTTAATCCCATAGAAATGCTGTATGGGGGCCTTGAGGTGGGCAGTACTTTAAAAAAAATTGTGAAATATTACACCATTGAAGGAGTTCTTCAAGAAATGGACAAGTATTTCTCCATGTCAATATAGGAGACTGATAAATAAAAGAAACACAAGAAGTTATTTCTGCCAAAAAGGTAGCAACAGCAGCTTTTAAAGACAGAGGTGTACTTATTTTTATCCACAGCAGACAACTGCATTTCTGCCATTTTTATTGACAAAAGTGTTCATAAAAGTCATTTTCTTTATTATTTGTTACATTTAATCAAATGAATGAAATGACAAACATCATCCATCTATTATCCAACCCGGTATATCCTAACTACAGGGTCACGGGGGTCTACTGGAGCCAATCCCAGCCAACATAGGGCGCAAGGCAGGAAACAAACCCCAGGCAGGACGCGCACACACACACACACACACCAAGCACACACTAGGGACAATTTAGGATCGCCAATACACCCAACCTGCATGTCTTTGGATTGTGGGAGAAAACCGGAGGAAACCCACGCAGACATGGGGAGAACATGCAAACTCCACGCAGGGAGGACCCGAGAAGCGAACCGAGGTCTCCTAACTGTGAAGCAGCAGCGCTACCACCGCGCCACCCATGACAAACACCATTACATGCAAATATGTAAAAAAAATAGTCTTTTTTGATGTACGTACTGTATTTTTAATTGGCAGTTTTTTTAATTAGAATAAGCAAATAAATGAATAGAACAGCTAGTGAATAAATGAATGAATATTTTCCCTAGATGTATATATTCAAAGCTACGTACAACTTTCTAAATACCTTTAAAATCATTCAGATGCTTACATTTTCAAGAGAAATGTGTTTAATAAAGCTGGCATGTCTTTCATTACTTATAAGTACTATCCAAATGTAATTACAATGCCGTTTAATTAAAAAAAAACACATAATTTGGCATTTTTGAAACTTAGCGTTTTTTCTCTTCTAAGCAGCACTATACTCACAAACACATTACTGGACAAAAACTCCTCTGAAGTACTTTTTTCCACATTGTAAAGCATGACATTTCCATCTTTTTTTTTCAGTAGATATTCAGTGTCTATTAAAAAAAAGAAACAAAATAATTAATGAATTTTAATTACCTAGCTTGTATCTATTTATTTTCTGAGGGGAGCTGTAAATTGATAAAAAAGTAAGTTCTTGTAAGAATGCAAGTATGGCACGCTATCTACATAGTGGTGTAACAACAACAGCAACAACATTTATTTATATAGCACATTTTCATACAAAAAAAAATGCAGCTCAAAGTGCTTTACAAAATGAAGAATAGAAAAATAGAAGACACAATAAAAAATAAACATAAGTCAACATTAATTAACATAGAATAAGTAAGGTCCGATGGCCAGGGTGGACAGAAAAAACAAAAAAAAAAAAAACTTCAGAGGCTGGAGAAAAAAAATGAAATCTGTAGGGATTCCAGATGAAGAGACCGTCCAGTCCCCTCTGTAGATCAATTTACAGGCTAGACAGAATGGACAATTATGAATGACAAGAACAAATTACATTTACTAATAAAAACAAAGTGTTCTAATGTTTTAATAAATTTTATTAATATTTTAAACAAACAAAAAGTGTTTTATGCGTGTATTTCTTTGCATATATTTCCTAGTGTTTGCTACATGATGGTTGTGTGTTTTTGTTACACGTTTTTTGTGTATTATTCTGTTTGTGTGTTTTTTGAAATTAATATACAGCATATGGGGCTTATAATATGAAGCCTGTTTAATAAATATGATTTATTTTTGTAATAATTCCATGTATATAATGTTTAATTTTAATAGTTGTTAGTGCTGTATTTCTATGAAACCATGACAAAAGAATAGTACTTAAATTCCATCCTTTGATTTTCTGAATCCACTTTTTCTGTAAGAAAACTGCAGGTATCCACACTCTGTCTAGGCAACAATGCAGGGACTATTCATTAATAAAAGCCAATCTATCACAGGGCATACATATGGTGCCCATTTTAGGACATCTTCATCCTCTGACAAAACAGTCTTTCCCTTGGCAAAACTCCATCTTCCCTGCTACCTCTACAAAACAATATCCATCTTCTGACAAAATTTCCCTGCTCCCTTCCTCCCTCTTACATCTTTGAAAAAGGCACCTGACCTCTGACCTCTAGCAAAGCAAATCTGCATTCCACGTCCAAAAAAACACCATCCTTCTTCTTACCTCTTAAGTTCATCAAAATCTCCCTCATCTTGCCAACATCAGACACAAAAACAAGAAAAGCACAAGCTGGAAACTTTTGAAGGAGCGGTAAAAGCCATCAGTCATTTTTATGATGATGACAGTTGACCTGTCCGATTATTTTGACTTCCACTATCCAAATGCACTTTCTTTATTGAAATATGGGAACAATTTTTGTAAAATTAATAAAATAGAAAAATGTATCACCATCATAAAATTTGCAATGTATTACTCCACATTTAAATAATTGAATAGTGATTAAGAATAAATCCCATTTCAATCTTCTAACTGTGAAATAAAAACGGTAGTGGGTTGTAAATGAACTGTCAATATTTCTAAAACTGTTTCTGTTTTGTTTTTAATTTTGTTAACGTTATTTGTGGTCTGTTTTTGGTTTAGATAATAGGATTGCGTTTAATTCATGACAATGAAGTTCTGACAATACCTCATTCTCCTGGGGCTTCATGCATAAACAGCGCGTACGCCCGTTTCCATGCTCTTATCACAATGTATAAAACTAAACGTGGCATAAAGCCACACACATTTTCACGTTAGCTCAATTCCTTGCCTACGTAAGTTCTCCGGCACCCAGCGTCTAAGCAGTGCTTTTGTTCCAGTGTGGTTTCCTGTTAGTTTTTAGATTCACATCCCTGATGCAGCTTTATCAAATACACTGAAATTAACTGCATATCGTTTATTAGTTTAAGGCATCTCATTGTAATCAACCTGTAACCATATAATGGTGCACCGAATGGCCAAACTATTCTAAATACCATCACTGCTTTAGTGTTGTTATTCCCAGTGCACGACTGAG